>NC_092333.1:197243750-197580000 GCF_046630445.1 Rutidosis leptorrhynchoides
AAGTTAAGCAGTTCTCCCTCGAACATCTCCGCTTCCAATGCGGAGTCACACAAGTAGTACTTGCATCTGCACTCTCGCTTCGTACACTAATGCATCATAATACAACAATATTGGGTAATCAACCCACGAGTCGAAACAACCGTAACCGTTGCTCCTACGCCGAGTATCCAAACTCATACCATACACTTCACAATCGTCCTAAGAGTAGAACAATTTACCAACAAACATCGTCGTCACGCCTCACGATCTTACGAAACACAACCAAGCCCGACATCCATAACATCTTCTACAAATTCGAAGATCTAACCACACGCTAATAATCACTAGCGTGCATTACCGCAACAAACGATAACTCATACACTCAACGTCCAGAGTTTCCATATAGGAAAATACGAAAATCACTACATATACCTTCAAGTTCTTCCAGCTACAACTCGCCACAAGCTACGTCCGTAACCATATCACTCAATCAGTCAATTCGCACACGACCAATCCGTCACTGGATTAATCCAGGACAACAATAATACACCATGTGCTGAGCAAAACATCAACACTTGACGAGGGTTCCTCCTCTAAACCCTACGACACAACCACACCAGACGGCTTCCTAGTACTAGCATGGAGACTAATCATATACTAGAATCCGTCAAGGCGAATTATCATCACAAAATTCCGCAATTCGCCACACGATCTACAAAAATATTCACCACGCCGGGTGGACCTTCCCACCTAGACCGTCCATTAAAGATGGTCTCGAAATTTCAATGCAACTAACAGTCGCATTACTAGGGAACACACTCTCGCAAACAAACAACATCCGCGTGTCTCGATGTGAGACAATCAGAATCGACACTCTCCGCCTCACATTCGTCCATAAAGTGGAATAATCCACTGACAATCTCCACGATTGCGTTTCCCGACAGGGAAAATACGATATTCGTCACGATATCGAACTTGTTCTCATTCAATTATACTGTCCGGGTTTCATGACAACCCAGATTTTTCACTACGGGAGCACTCGCAACGACACTTCATTCTCTCACTCCGGGATCTCAAACTTCACATTTGGTCTCATACCGCACATTGGTACTACACGACCACCTTACATAGGAAGTCTTACACTTCCTTCGATCCCATCATCACAATCTTCACGCATAACATTCCAGAGTTGTAACTCACAATCATAAAGCACAATCTCGAGTCGACATTAGCAACCCGTCACTCTTCCTCGTTAGGAACTCCGAATACCTATTGAGGCTTAGCACGGTACGCTCCGACATTTCACTATACATAACACCACTGGAGTTTTCCTCGGGCGGCAGTAAAAACTCCCCCACTTAGGATTTATCTCCCTATTCTCACCGCCAAGATGATAACATCCCGCGGAATTGTAATTCCACGTCACACCTGACCATTGTCACCGTTGGTCATAAACATCAATTCACCGCAAATTCACTTTAAGCTCTCAGAGCCGACAGGCACAATCACTTGAGACGTCGTACACGCGATGACATCGCACATTCATACCACAATTCACAACTAACTACCTTAATTGTTTGAAAAGCATACTCCACCAAAGGCCTACATATGCCTCTAAGCCTAGGCATATGTCACTCCGCTTACTCAGTCGTGCATCTCAGTCGAGATCACCCGCCCTTCCACACAACGAACTTTTTCAACAATTGCTCACTCTCATGGAGAAGAGTGACCAATTTCGACACCATAATTGCGTCCACCACAATGTCACCACTTCATCATATCCTTCAGACTAACCGACCATTAAGTCCGTCACCGGCTCACCGGTCATCTCTACCCGTCTATCACTTAAGAGCAACAAGATTCGCTCACCCGTCACTTCATAAGAAGTATTCGTCACAATGCTTTTAACTTCGACTTTCGCAACCGTCGAATTACCATCACCCATCGATCACTATTATAATCTCCGATGCTTCCAAGGGTATCTCACGGGCACCCTAAGCACAAAGTGATCACACCACTACCGGAGTTGAACATTACCCTAGCAGGTATAAAAAGGCACCTGACGCAGTGTCATGCAGACTCCCACCACAATCAAATGAATTTTAGAAAATCGATCTTTAGGTTCCATACACCCGATGTCACCCATCTCTCTATAATAATGACCCGAAGTCATACCTACCCGATAACCTTACGGTTTATTGTCTTATCGAAAGTTCCTAGCGATCACAAGCTACCCGCAGTTTCCACAAGGCCAAACGATATAGCCTAATGAGGCCCTTCATCTAACACAAGGAGATGCTCGGGGATACCAAGTCTTACACCCTTCTACATCTCGATAAAACCACTACTACAAGGGATATTCCATTAGGAATGTTGCCCTATAATCTACAACACACTAACGCAATCAACATTACACGGGTCCCACTCCCATGAGTTTAACGACCCGAAGACTCCTCGATTCGCCAATTCCAAGGCGACTCACAACAAGAATCCTAACACGATTCTCTAACCACACACTCTACCGAGTGTAACTCAAAACTACAATCATTAGACTTGTCGCATTCCATTACAGAATTCAAGTCCTCGTCGCACACACGCAAACGTAAATCGATCTTCCTAGTTACGATGGGTAACTAAAACCAATAACAATCTCAATAATGCACCCACTACTTAGGGTGGCTAAGCACGCACCAAACTTGTGAGTTGGCTCACTCACTTAACTAACCGAATCCATCGTAACACTTCACGACTCGCAACGAAACCGATGCGACTACAAGCACATCACCCGAGACAACTATCACTTAGGAACCAATAAAGATTCCTCATTTATCCCGAATCTACCCCAACCATGCATGTTTCCTCCGTTCGGTACTCGTCATGTCATGCTTGATGTCAAGATACACTTTCGTAATAATGGTGATCGGTCACTATTACAAATGCGTACCTTACCATTTCCACATGGTCACGCAAAGTACTTTACCCGGACTGACGCAACATTCACACAAAATAACACGCGATAACTCCTAGTACCCGAATGACCAAAGTCCTTACCGCGAACTTGATCACTCAAACCGCCAAGTATTCGAATCTCTCCAATAGATTCGTCCCTAGGACACCGCACGAAATAGATACCTGTATATATATATACACCTATATACAATATAATAATAAATGTACACAAGTACACCGCAACAACAAGTCAACCTACAACCTAGGTGACTATCACTAAAACAACGTCCAAGTTCGCCTACTTACATTAGGCACTAGCAATCTAAGGCACTAATTTACTCACGAAATAAGGCCCCACATAATCCCACATTGGACAAGCACTAGTCCTAGTTAGTCACCTACTCTAAGGTACTAACAAATCTTAATCCGACCCGTATTCCTACAAGCCCTGCAAATAACGCACAATCGCCAATAAGTCTAAGACTAGGCACCTATCCCAAGGTCACCTAATTCCCTTAGACTATGCTCTGATACCACTTGTAACAACCCAACATTGATTTACCAAAAACACGACACAAAAAAAAAATTTCTGTGACTGCCCATCTAGACAGCGTCCAGAAATCGGGACGGCGTCCAGCCTTTACAACTGGGACGGCGTCCAAGGATTTGGGACGGCGTCCCAATGAACTAGAAAGTACTGATCAGTTTTTGTTTACACGCGAGCGAAAAACTCGCTCCCGACACTTTTCAACGAAACCATTTTCACAATATGACATATTTAGTAAAACTAAGATATTGCCACCATAAAAACAAGTTTTACAACCCCGGGATCACAATGACCCGTTTTACAAATAAAGTAGCAGTTTCGACCCATTTATCTCTTTAGACGGATTAGAACTCTACAACCCAACCCGATACCAAGAGCATAATCCCGGGGACTACCAAAACCCCATCCGCGTCCAATTATCCGAAAGCTACCCCATCAAGCCCAACCGCTCCTGCACGTCTAGTCTAACAACTAGCTAGCATCAATAACACAATACCTGTAAAAAGGTAAACAACGAGAGGGGTAAGCATAAAGCTTAGTGAATGCAATAATTATACACATACATATATAATATACCTACTTGCAAACACTTACACACATACCGCATACATGCTAGCAACACGATTAGCTTATCATCACAATTACAAGCTATAACCTCCAATAATCAAGCTAGCATAACAAAAGCATATATAATATGAATAAATATAATATGCTTACGCTACAACACAAATAACCATGGTTAACCAATAGTACAAGGGAACGGCGCTCGCTAAAACGCCATCGGTGTTCATAACATCCGTTAGGGCACTTAACACCTCGCACCACTAACCCCTAGGGTGGCACCTTAACACCTCGGCACATCACCCCAAGTGGCATCTTAACACCTCGATGCAACACTCATTATTTTATGGAGTGGTGTCTTAACACCTCGACACTACACTCCTAGGTGGCATCTTAACACCTCGATGCTACACCCGAGTGGCATCTTAACACCTCGATGCTACACTCTTCACGTAAAACATGGTGTCTTAGCACCTCGACACTACACATTTCACGCTACAACAAATAGATACATTATATACCTACACATATAATTATTCCACTCACCTTATCACGTCGGTGGTGATTTAGCACTTCCGTATGCTTCGAGCAAGGTACCTAATACATAAGTACACATTCAATACACAACTTGTGGAATTAACCACAATACTCACTCACACCCAAAACCGCCCATAAAATGGCCAAGACTCATCTTTAATTACTAAAACTAGTGATGTAAGTCTACTAACACCAATTAGCACAAACTTAGGGTGTTTCATACCCATTTCACCCAATTAGGTCAACCTTAACTCATTTGACCCATTTCAACACTTATACATACCATTTTAGCCAAACATGACCCATTTACAATTCTTCCATCATTTACAAGTGTATTAATGACTAATCAACACAATTTAACACTTACAACTTCAATTCACATGGCCAAACCCTAGATCATAGCTATTAGGGTTTTCCTTATCTCAACATAACCCAAATTCACCCATTTTACCCCCAAATGGGTCTTACAAGTTCCAACACTCCTAAAATCGCTAATACTAGTGATTATACCCCACTTACAAACCTTAAACATGCTTAAATCATTAACCAACCCAAAACCCGCAAAATATCAAAATAGTGGGTTTCCATAAACCCTTTTCATCATCTAAAAGGGTTTTACAAATAACAAGCTCAAACCTTAAATGTACACAAGAATCTTAACAATGAAATTCGGAGTTGAGACTTACCAATACTACCAAAATGTAGCCGTGAATGAAAGGAACAACTTTAACTCTCGAGCTTTGACCCGAAACGCTCATCTTCTTCACCAAACCAAGCTTTATCACTCTAAATTAACCTTCTCTCTCTAAAATAAGATGAGAGTGTTTTGTGTGGGTGAGAATGAGCTCCAAATGGAGTTATAGATCATTTTTGATGATCCCAAACCGACCCCAAGTGAAAAGACCCAAATACCCCTTTTAATTTGAGTAAAATAGAGCTGCTGGCCCGTCAGGCCTTCTGGACGGCGTCCAAAAAGCTTGGACGGCGTCCTAACCTTCATTGTTGGACGGCGTCCCAAAGTCTGGATGGAGTCCCAATGAACTGAGTCTGAAACTGAACTTGTTTTGGTCGTAACTTTGAAACCGTAACTCCGTTTTCGATGAATCAAATATCGTTGGAAATGTAATGAGATTTACTATCCAATGGTAAGGTTTTAGAACATCAACTCTAACTTTATTTGGGATCCAAATATACACTTACATGCCTCGTATTTCGAATGTCGTTCGAAATAACTCGTAACTGAAAAACGGGTGTTACAGCAATCGGAATAGATTCTCGCATTTAACCTAAGAGGATTCTAATTTCCTTAATTTTTGAAGAACCAAATATTATTATGAAGATTTCCTCTAAATCCCTTAAACTCCAGAAATCAACCCTATCTATGTCAAAAGATATGACAAAATTTTACTGTTCTCATTTCACTTTTCTGTGATAGCTTCATTCGTACTCTTCGAATAATCGAATTGTTTTATCCACATTGCTCAATGATGATAAAACTCTATTTATCAACTCATATTCGTCATGAAAAAATTTTCATTGTTAGCCATGACCACCTCACTCAAATTTCGGGACGAAATTTCTTTAACGGGTAGGTACTGTGACGACCCGGAAATTTCCGATCAAATTTAAACTTAATCTTAATGTGAGCTCAACACGATAAGCAAAGTCTGTAATATTGAGTCTTAAAATTTTGAAACTATGTTCATATATTAACTTTTGACCATTCCCGACGATTCACGAACCAATGTGTAAATAATTATGTATATATATATATATATATATATATATATATATATATATATATACATAGGTGTATATACATAAGTGTATATATAATAATTTAAATTAATAAGTATACATTAATCAATTGGAATTAAAAATGTAAGATAACAAACAAAATAATTAAGTTATTATTACCAAAAAATATATATATAAATAGATATATAATATACGAATCTATATAATTTCTATTAATAACTAATATATTGTAACATATCTTAAATATATAAATATTAAATATTGAATGATGAAATTATATAATATAAGTATTACATAATTAACAACATATTAGATTCAATCATATAAATTGTTATTATAATAATATTGTCATTACTTTCAATATTAATATTAATATCAGTGATCTATAGATACAAACTTGTTATATATAAATGACTGTAATATTATTATTACTGATATTATTAACATTAATAATATTAGCATTATTATTAGTATTATCATTATTATCATTAATAATATTATTATCATTTCCATTATCATTATTGTTACTTATTATTATTATTATTATTAATATCATTATTAAAATTTTTATTAATGATTATCAATATACTTGATATTAATATTAGCATTATTATTTTTAGTATTATTATTAGATATTAATATTAAGAATTATGATCATTATCATTATCATAGTTATTAGAAAATAATACAATTTATTATTATTATTATTATTATTATTATTATTATTATTATTATTATTATTATTATTATTATTATTATTATTATTATTATTATTATTGATATTATTATCATTATTATGTATATTATTATTATTATTATTATTATTATTAGTATTATTAATAACATTAATATACTTATATTTGCTAAAAGTCAAAATGTAAGAATTATATATATATATATATATATATATATATATATATATATATATATATATATATATATATATATATATATATATATATATATATGTATATATATATATATATATATATGTATATATATATATATATATATATATGTATATATATATATATATATGTATATATATATATATATAAAAGCAAGATATAAATATAATTATATATAAATACATAATAATATATACAGATATAAATATACGTATATATACGGATACAGTATATAAATATAAATAAATATAAATACAGTATATATAAATATAAATACAGTTTATACATAATTAAATAAAGATAGATTACGTATTATGTTTTCAATCAATTTCAAACTGTTTTAAATGGCTAATCCTGTCTGCAAATCTGTGCTGAGTGAATCTCAATTCTAAACACAAACAAAAATTTGTTAAGGGTCGTGATCATCGTTATTTTTTTATTTTATTTTCGTACCTGATGAATATTTTTGTCGAGCAATTTAGGCTAGCAAACAAACGAATTGGGTTACAATAGCTGTAATTGTACCAGTTAATACCTTTATAACACTCTACTAATGCAATATGAATTAACACATAAAAATCAAATTTAATTCGTAATAAACTGGTACGATATCTCTGTTTTGTATTCATTTTTCAATTCGATCGATTTCGAAATAAATTTCAAAAAGTGTAAATACATTTTAGTTAGGAATCTATTACACAATCTTTTTGTAAAATCCGAAGCTCCAATTTTATATATTGAGTAAGAATTTTGTAGTCAAAGTTTCTGAAACAAAAAGTCAAACCAGTTGTTCATGGAAAATTGGAATTCGTTTTTAGGTTTCATGTTAAATTGAAGGTACAGAAAGGTTCTAAAAAGGATTTCCAATATATTTCATGTAGAAGTTTTCTTCTAAAACCGTCTTGATTCCAAAATCACGATTTAAGTTCATTGTTATTTTTTTTCGAACACAGCCTCTGCTGTTCTTCCTTTTATATATTTTTTTTATTTTTATATTCGTGTCTGTTAATTTAAGTAATCAATATTAGTTTTTATCTGTTTCAACTCCCATGTTTAATCAAATAACAATTTGATGTTGGATTGGGTTCATTAGTCGACTGGTTTTGGAAGGAGGAAGAGGTAACAGGAAATCTAGATAAATACATATGGGTTTTGAATAAATACAGAAAAGTGAATACGGAGTAATGGTTAGGGAGTGATGTTGGGGAATGAGAGGTCTCGAGTTCGAGTCCGGTCCATGGTAATTCTTTTTACACAAAGCTTTTAAGGGTATACTCAATTTCTTTTATTTTTATTATTATTATTATGATTATTATTATTATTAGTATTAAGATTATAATTATGATTATAAATTGTTATTGTTATTAGTGTTATAATTATAGTTATTATTATTACTAATATAAGTATAGTTATCATTTATTATTATTATCATGACTATAATTACAATTACGATTATTATTATTATTATTATTATTATTATTATTATTATTATTATTATTATTATTATTATTATTGTTATTACTAGTATTATTATTATCATAACTGTCACTAGTAGTAAAATTATCATTTTAGTTATTATTTTTATTAGTAGTAGTATTATTATTATTAAGGTTAACAAATTAGTACTATTATTATTATTATTATTATTATTATTATTATTATTATTATTAGTAACATAAGTATCATTATAAATATTATCATTACTAGTACTAATATGATTATCATTAATTGTGTTGATATTATTAAAAAAATTTAACATTATTATCATTTTTACTAAAATTATTATTTTACTATCATTAAAACTATCATTATTATAATTATCAAAATTATCTATATTATCATTATTAAAATAATTATGTTTACTAAAATTAAAAATTTAATAACGTTGTTAAGGTTATAGGTATAAAATAAAGATTTTTATATACAAAAATATATTTAAATTACATAACTTAACTATATTAATATATCTACGCATATAAAATGAAAATATAAATAAATAATGAAACTTATAAATTATTAATATAACAAATACATCATTAATAATAAATAGAATTAATCGATTATGAGTATATGTTTTAATAGATATACAATTGATATAGGTTCATGAATCCGAGGCCAACCCTGCATTGTTCAGTTTCGTCGTATGAATATTTTTACTACAAAATATTGGATAGTGAGTTTCATTTGCTCTCTTTTTAAATACTTTTGCAATATATATTTTTGGGACTGAGAATACATGTGCTGTTTTTATAAATGTTTGACGAAATAGACACAAATACTTAAAACTACATTCTATGGCTGGATTATTAAACCGAATATGGCCCTTTTTAGTCTGGTAATCTAAGAATTACGGAATAGACACCCTAATTGACGCGAATCCTAAAGTTAGATCTATCGGGCCCAACAAGCCCCATCCAAAGTACCGGATGCTTTAGTACTTCGAATTTATCATGTCCGAAGGGAGTCCCGGAATGATGGGGATTTTCTATATGCATCTTGTTAAGGTCGGTTAACAGGTGTTCACCATATGAATGAATTTTTATCTCTATGCAGTTTGCGAAATGCCTGATATGAGATTAAGTTTATGAGAAATTGAAATATGAAATCTTGTGGTCTATTAAAATTATGGAAATGATTGATTACGATAAACTAATGAACTCACCAACCTTTTGGTTGACACTTGAAAGCATGTTTATTCTCAGGTATAAAAGAAATCTTCCGCTGTGCATTTGCTCATATTAGAGATATTACTTGGAGTCATTCATGACATATTTCAAAAGACGTTGCATTCGAGTCGTTGAGTTCATCAAAATTATTATTAAGTCAATTATAGTGGGATATATTATGAAATGGTATGCATGCTGTCAACTTTCTATGTAAAGAAAGATTGCCTTTTAAAAACGAATGCAATGTTTGTAAAATGTATCATATAGATGTCAAGTACCTCGTGATGTAACCAAATGTAATGTATTCGTCCAGATGGATTGGGACGGGTCCTTTCAACGACCTCTATAAAAATTGAAATGATGCGTGGTCAGTGGCCAAGGCTCCGTATGTGAGTCCTTGTACCGCTGTCCAATTTTCAGATCCTAACTCGATGTCGTTAGACCGTGGCGACGGTTCAAGCGCAAGTAGGTCAGAATTTTCAGCACGTCGTTACAAAGGCGTAGTGATTTTCGGAAGGCTATAAATCCTAAACCGTATATCGGATTTAGGCGAGTCTTGAATGAAAAGTCATCTACTCGAAACGAACTATCTGAAAATAAACTTTACAGAAGCCCCATGTGTCTGATCAGACCCCGAAAACAGCAAATAAATGCTCCGGTGGGTTTCTTGGTGCTTGATGCTCATCACGGTTCTCATCTTTGATGCGTGTAAGCTTCAAGTGTACAACTCTTTGATGTTTTAGCATCAATTTGACCAAGTTTCAACCATCAACACACAAATAAGAGTAAAAGCTAACATTCTACAAGTTTTGAACATCAAGGTTGTCTCTTTATTGTATAATCACAATAAAGCTTCAACATTTGTCATTTTGATAAAAGTTTATGCATCTTCATCATATGAGATGATGAAGCCTTGATTTTTATCACCATAAAAATCATAAAAATCTTCCAAGTAAGTGAGATCTACAATAATAGCTTAGATCTTCAAGTATTAAGAAACCCTAAGCTAGAAAGCTTGGATCTTTACAAGATTAATGAGACCATAAGCTAGAAAGCTAAGATCTAGTAAAAGTAATGGGACCATAAGCTAAAAAGCTAATATCTTCAACAAAATAATGAAACCCTAAGCAAGAAAGCTTGGATCTTTAATGTTCTTGAAGTTTCATGAAGATCATAAACACAAGTTTTGATCTTTTTAACAAAATAAAGGGATCATAAGCTAGAAAACTTAGATCCAACAATGTAATGAAGATTCAAAGCTAGAAAGCTTGAATTTTTCATGTTCTTGAAGGATTCAAATCAAAGTTTGAATCTTCAAGATATAACAAGATCAAGAAGCTAAAAGCTTGATCTTATGAAGATGATGATGATGTCGAAAATAAAGAAGGAAGAAGAAGAATAAAATCAAGAAACTTACAAGTTTTAGTGCGAGAAAGACTAGAGAGAGAATTAGAGAGCAAGTGTGTGTAAAATGTGAATGAGATCAAGTGTGAAATGGGAGAAATGAGCTTGATATTTATAGTAGTGGTGGTGAGGGTTGGCCGTGGGTTTGGGGGGACAAAAGGGGGGACAACTTTTGCTTTTTGCTTAGTGGTGGTCTAAAGGTGGTGCTTATTGTTGGGATCCCATGCAACATGTATGGTAATGGTTAGCAAAAATGCTAGTATGTTGGCTCATATTAATGGATTTTTGTCTTATATTTTAATGGGTCATAATCCATTTAAAATTGGGCTAAGTTAAAAGTCCAATAACTAAAGTAGGGTGGGCTTAAGTCCAATAACATAGAAAGTCCAACAAGACTAACTAGTGTTCATTAGTAAATTACTAAGCGCAATTAAGCAACCAATAAGCCAAGTAATTGTCATTAGAAAATAACAATTAGTTTTACGTAGTCATAATATTCCAATTATGACTAAAATTAATCGTGTACAGAGTACATAGCTCGTTCTAAACGTCAAGTGACACTAATGGTCATAAAAGCATTCGAGGATCAAGTTAAGTAATATATAGCTCAGTAAGTACAAATACGCACTTTCGTGAAAGCATTCGAGGAACAAGTTAAATAATCAACATGAATAATGATCTCAGAATATAATATAGCTCAGTACGTACAAATATGCAGTTTCGTGAAAGTAATAAGCACAACAATTTAAGTCAAAAAAGTCGGGTCGTTACATCACTAATTCCCAACAAACGCCCAATGAAAACAGTAAAGAAATAAGAACAATCCACAACACAAGAATTTAACGTAGAAACTCCAAAACAGGAGAAAAACCACGGGCCTCTAAAGAGAGAAATTCACTATATCACAAATTATTACAATGACATATACAGCCCTCTTAAGCCAACTACACTCTCTAAATTATTTAACTAATATAGCTCTCAAACAAGGGTAAGAAAGAAAGAAATAATCAAATACTTAAAATGTATTGATTGGTGCAAGTTGGAATGATGCCCATGACCTCCTTTTATAACCAAGTCATCCACCTTCAACTTCTTCCTCCCACCGATGTGGGACAACATTCTTTTATATTCAACGAGGTTACACCTCTTTCCTTCCATCTACTAATGTGGGACAAGTAACCATATAATTTCTATCAAAAAAATAAACCAACAAATCTTCACCTTTTTGGTAGAAAAATAACCATACTTCCACATTGCAAAGATGACCGACGCGATGCTTCCTCGATGACAACTTCAAGATCGTCATCTTCATGCTGTTGACATTATCTCCTAAGAGACAAAACTTGCATCCTCATCGAACATTGTCAAGACCTGACAATCATCGTCTTCACAGACAATCATAACTCTTAACAGAATTATCATACTCCACCGTAAGAGTATAACCACTTAGAACATCCCATTCTAAGAATTTCACCTCGACACATGTTGAATACCCAGCTGAACATTTACGGTGCAACTTTCCCGTTTGACTTTCCCGGAAGTTCCATCAACTTCAACATTAGTTTCCACCACACAACTTGGATCAACGCCAAACCAATGCCCACGTGCAATTGTGTAACCGCTGATGAACATCTCTTTTCATGGTGGCACGGACACACCATGAGGATGACGTGACTTCAGAGGAATTCGTCACTCTCCGTAACAACGGAGACTCATTAGCGCCTTTGGAGCCATTTTCTGAATTAGCTCCACCTGGACAATTAATCCTTACATGTCCAATTTTCCCGCACCTCTAGCATACCATATTCTTCCCAGAGTTTCTCTTCTGCCTATCCGAACACAACAGTACCGTACTTTCTGATGACGAGACCCCGTTACCTTCAAGTCTTTTCTCCTCGGATAGGAGGTTGCTAGTAACGTCTTCAAACTTTAAAATTTCCTTCTCATACATCAAAATAGGTTTCATGTGCTCGTAGGACGATGACAAAGATAATATCAACCTCAAAGCTTTATCTTCATCTTCCACTTTAACTCCGATAGCCTCCAGTTCTGAAACAATACCATTAAAATTACTCAGATGATCTGAAATCTTTGAACCCCCATCCATACGCAAAGTATGGAACTGTTCTTTAAGAAACAACCAGTTTGAGATGCCCTTGCCCTGGTACAACTGCTCCAACTTATCCCAAAGCTCCTTAGCCGTTGATAACCCATGCACATTTGCAAGCACGTTCTTTCCAAGACACAAACGAATCGCACTTGCCGCCATCAAATCCATATCATCCCATTCTTCTTCATCGAACTTCTTGCTAGTATCACTACCGAGAACAGGGGTGAGTTTACCCTTCAAAGCCTTGTGTAAACCGGACTGAATCAACATATCCTTAACTTGAACATGCCACAAGACAATATTGATCTTCCCATCAAATTTCTCTACATCAGACCTCATTGGACGGAACTTCGACATCGTATCCGTATCCTACAAACAACACTTTCTCTGATTTTTCCCACGTTTCGACTGGCCGACATATGTAGTGGAGTGGCGCACATGATCCGTTAATTTGGAAAATCCAACACCCAGTCCACTACAAATTCTTGACACCACTTACTTCGAATTAGAAAAATACTGTCTAACCAGATTCCCTATACGATCAATAGAACTCATTTCTGATGTGGACGATCCACTCCCGTGGCAACCACATAGCATACTCCGACTCCTATAACCGAGACCCCCCGTTAAACCTGCATACTCCGACTCCTATAAACGAGACCCCCCGTTAAACCTGATGCTCGAATGCCAGTTGCTGGGAAATTATGGCCTCACTAATTTCCAACAAACGCCCAATGAAAACAGTAAAGAAATAAGAACAATCCACAACACAAGAATTTAATGTGGAAACTCCAAAATAGGAGAAAAACCACGGGCCACCAAAGAGATAAATTGTAAGACCCTATTTCCTTTTCAGTTATATGGGATGCCGTCCAATTTGGGGGACGCCGTCCAGTAGTGAAGCGTGGGACGCCGTCCAAATGGTCTGACGGGCCAGCTGTGTAGTTTTTAGATTTTAAAAGGGGTATGTTGCTCTTTTCACTTGGTTGCCGATTTTAAGCCACAAATGGGCAAGGTTGAGCTCATTCAACCTTATCTTCACCAACACAAACACTCTCAACCATATCTAGAGAGAGAGAGAGAGTAAGAGTTTAGAGAGAGAGAGCTTGATTTGGAGAAGAAGGAGTCAGATTCTCACCAAAGCTTGGGTTCTACAGTTGTTCATCTCGTTCACGGCTACGTTGTGGTAGTATTGATAAGTTCAAACTCCGAATTTCATTTGTTAGATTTGTTATTCAAGTTAGAGTTTGAGCTTGATTAGTTGTGAAACCCTTTTGATGATGAAGTGGGTTTATGGTGACTAGTTATTCTTGTCACTTGGAGGGTTTTGGGTTGGTTGACATTTTGGCCATGATTAGGCTTTGAAAATGGGTATAATCACTAGTGTTAGTGATTATGGAAGTGTTGGAACCCATTTGGGGGTATTTGGTTGACTAATTTTGAAATGGGTCAAAATTAGGGTTTAGTGTCAATTTGGGCAAGACGAGTGTTTAACACTTGTGTTCGGGTTTAATTGGCATATTAGGACCATTCTCACTTGTGTAAGTGATTATTGGTTGGTTTGGACGCGGTTTGGTGCTTGGAAGTGCAATGGGTCGAAATTGCACTAAGGGTCAATTGGGTTGGTTTGTAATTCCACCCTAATTGTGTGGTTTGTATTGTGATAATGGAATAGGTACTTTCCATCGGCGAGTTGCGGATTTATTCGGTTGCATTCATCAAAGACGACGAGGTGAGTGTTATTATCCTATGTGCATATGTATGTGTAGGATGGGTGCGGGTCGGGTGAAGTGGTTCTCGTTTATAGAGCTCACTTCATATATAGGTGGATTTGATGGACTTGTGTATAGGTCCAATTGGCACGGTTGTGCGTTTTGGTTTACCACCTTTGGAGAGATGCACACTTCTTGTGTACGTTATCACATGTGCTTGTGATGTGGATTATAAAACCCCAATGGCGAAGGGTTGGTATTGAGTTGTGATTGGAGAAGTGGATCACGTGTGGATGCGGATTCGCGATGACTCGTGTAGTTCGGTCATCTTATAGAAGTGAATCACGTGTGGATGCGGATTCACGATGACTCGTGTAGTTCGGTCATCTTATTGAGGTAGTGATCTCGTGTTGTTGCAGATTCACTAAGGCTAGTGTAGTTCGGCCAACCTCGATGTTGTTGTGGTAATGAAGATAGTAGTCTCGTGTGGTTGCGGATTTACTAAGGCTCGTGTAGTTCGGCCAATCTTATTGTGATAATTGACATTTGGTATTGGGTTAAGGGGTTAACCTTGGGCATTTTACGCTTTATTGTCGTACATATATATCGTCGTATTATTGTGTTGTAGCTAACCCTTCAGGTGTAGCTTGTTGGAGTTATTCATATCGTCATTGGTGAACTTACTTTGTTGACTTCTTCGCTTGATGTATAGCGCTCGTACAGATGCGTAGTTAGTTGGCCTTATACGTGGATGCTCCGGTATGCGTTATTTGATTATTTGTTTGCATGGCGTATCCATTTTATGCATATATGTATGTAGTATATTCTCACTCACTAAGCGTTAGCTTACCCTCTCATTGTTTACATTTTTATAGATTTTGCGCGGAGGCGGTGGCTCGGGTAAGTGTGGGCTAGTGGACTTGTGTAGCTTGCTTTAGAAGACTTGCTTTTGGATTCGATTAGGATTGGATAGTGTATCCCCAATCACCATGCTCGGTCTATGTTTTGTATTAAAACTAAAATGGGTCCGAAATGGTCATTTGGTCGTAATATGGGTCGATGTGGGCTCGGTAATGTAAAACTCGGTTTTTATTGTGGAAATCTTGTGGTTATAATTATTATTAACGTCTTGTGAAAACCGTTTAGTTTAGAAGTATCGGGAAGCGGGTTTTTTCGCTCGCGTGTATTTAACAAACAGATCAGCCAGTTTTAGTTCATTTGGACGCCGTCCAATATGCTTGGACGCCGTCCTGTCTTGCACAACTGGACGCCGTCCAGATAACTGGACGCCGTCCAGATGCACTGAATCAGAATTTTTTTTTAAGGCGTGATTTTGGTCGGATAACGGGTTGGGTCATTACATAAATTCACTATATCACAAATTGTTTCAATGACATAGACAACTCTCTTAAGCCAACTACACTCTCCAAAGTATTTAACTAATAGAACTCTCAAACAAGGGTAAGAAAGAAAGAAATAATCAAATACTTGAAGTGTATTGATTGGTGCAAGTTGGAATGATGCCCATGACCTCCTTTTATAACCAAGTCATCCACCTCCAACTTCTTCCTCCCACCGATGTGGGACAACATCCTTTTATATTCAAAGAGGTTAAACCTCTTTCCTTCCATCTACCAATGTGGGACAAGTAACCATATAATTTTCTATCAAAAAAATAAACCAACACTAATGGTGACAAGCCTTTTTTCCCCGAAAATAACACGTCCAATTCCCCTTCAAATCACGGATCTATTCCGGTGTCTGAACCAGCCAGGCTCGTTTCACCTGATGGGGTTTTAAGTTCGACAATTTTCATTGGCAGATTGGAGAAAGAGGTGACTAGGCATATGATCGAGAATGCTTTTGGTAAAATTGGGACGATTTCCAAGATCAAATTTTGGGTAGCAAGAAGATATGCCTTTGTCTCCTTCCTAGATGCAACAACTGCTGAAAAGGCGGTGAAGATACTTGATGGTGCTCGTGTGTTCGGTAGACCTATTTTTGTGGGATGGCCAAGACGATCACGGGTTGCCTCGATATCAGGTTATTCTAAGGTGTCTCCGGTCATTCCTCTTAGGTGTGAATTATCTGTGAACGTGGAGACGATTAAGAAGGCGAGTTTAGGTAGTTTGTTTGTGGATCAACTCCCGCTACCTCACATGTATGATTATTGACATCTTGACTCGTTTTAACGCTCCCGTGGAGTCTATTAGCAAGGTTGGTATGTTTGCTTGTGTTGTTGTTTGTTCAAATCAGGATAGTTTTAATAGGATTTTAGGTAATGATAAGGCTTATGTGGGTTTTGTGATGATTGTGCCATTTGTTGAGCATTTTTCGGTTTATTCCCTTTATGTTTGGTTAGAAATCAGGGGCATCCCGGCTAAGTTTATCTCGGATCGAAACATACGTAAGGTGGCTAGTTTGTTTGGTGATGTTTTAGCCATCGCTAATTCGTCTTCGGGTCTTGGCAATATTGGATCGTTGTTTGATTTTGTGTGACGACCCGTCCTTATCCACCTGGACGAAGTCATCAACATTTGGTCCCATTGCGATGATCGACTCCAAGTAATGTCCTTAAAATGAGCAAATGCACAGCGGAAGACTTAATTTGTACCTGAGAATAAACATGCTTAACAGTGTCAACCAAAAGGTTGGTGAGTTCATAGGTTTATCGTAACAATCATTTCAATATATTAATAGACCACAAGATTTCATATACATAAACGTTTTAATAAAAATATTCTAAGTGGTTGAGCACTTGGTAACCATACTTAACATTTAATCAACGTCGCATATTCCCTTTATTATGAAATCTCACTACACCGTACCGAGTGTAGTCACGAAACGAAGTACTGTGCAACCGTTGAATACTGGTCGTCCAGTCCGGTTGGGGTTGTCAGGCCCGATAGATCTATCAACAGGATTCGCGTTTACAATACCCATGTAAATAGTAGTTACCAAGCTACAGGGAAGTATGCCAGTGGTACAACTCAACGTAGAATGTATTTTTAAGTACTTGTGTCTACTTCGTAAACATTTATAAAAGCAGCGCATGTATTCTCAGCCCAAAAATATATATTGCAAAAGCAATTAAAAAGGGAGCAAATGAAACTCACCATACTGTATTTTGTAGTAAAAATACATATGACGTCATTGAACAAATATAGGGTTGGTCTCGGATTCACGAACCTATATCATTTACTTATATATTAACACACATAATTGTAATCGAACAAATATATATATATATATATATATATATATATATATATATATATATATATATATATATATTAGTGATATCAATTTTATATTAATAACTTATAGGTTTCCTTAATAAATTAAATATATTCATTTTATGTATTTTAAATAAATACAAATATTAATATTGTTAAGTTATATGTATCAAGTATAGTTTTATATATCTAATGGTTATTTGATAAAATAATATTAATAATATTAAATAAAAGTTATATTGTTTTATAATAATAATAATAATAATAGTAAATATATCTTAATAATAATAATAATGATTATAATAATAATAATGAAATTTTAATAAAAATGATAATTTTGATTCTTTTAGTGAAAATAATAATAATAATGATAATAATAACTTATAATATGTTGTAAATTTAGTAGTAAAATATGAATGGTAATTAGTCAAATATGGATAGTAAAATTTGTACTATATATATGTGGATAATGAACACACATATACACACCATTTTTCTTACATATAAGAAATATACTCTCTCTCTCTTCCATTACTACTCTCTCATATTTAAGGATTGTATAGGCTTAGGTCAAAATTAGTTATAAGCCTACTGAATTATAACACGTTATCAGCACGAAGAGCTTAGTGTAATCAAAGGATATCTCAAACGATCACGAGTCACTAATCAAGGTATGAAATTATTAAGGTTTTTCAGACTCGGACATATCAAATTTTGGACTACTAACATTTTGAACTACTAATTTTTATTAAGTTCTTAGTGCATTTGTATTGTTCTTATTATATGGTTGGCTCTGCCACCTAAATTATATATGGTCGACACTGTCGCCTAACTATCATTTATGTTTACTAACTTTTATTAACTTCACTAACATTTATATTTATGTTATTTAAGTTATATATGGCCGGTTATACCGCCTGAATTATATTTTCTGTAATCTAACTCTTATTAACTTCACTAACATTTATATTTATGTTATTTAAGTTATATATGGCCGGTTATACCGCCTGAATTATATTTTCTGTAATCTAACTCTTATTAACTTCACTAACATTTATATTTATGTTAATAAGACCTCATGATTGTACGCAACATGTCATTTGACAACACGGTACTTTATGTACGCAACACGTCATTTGACAACACGGTACCATGGGTCGAGATTAATTCCGATCAATACGAATACGACGGGGTCTTTATATGTTATCTAACATTTATTATTACCTATGCAATTAATCATTATTTATTTCATGCATACTAATGTTTATTCTTAAATTTATAATTTTAAAAGTTAAAATAAAAAAATAGTTTGTATTTTTATTAAAAGTAAATCTAAAAAGTTAAAATAAGAAAAAGTAGTTTGTACTTTTATTAAAAGTAAATCTTAAAAGTTAAAATACAAAAAGTAGTTTGTATTTTTATTAAAAGTAAATCTTAAAAGTTAAAATAAGAAAAAGTAGTTTGTATTTTTATTAAAAGTATATCTTAAAAGTTAAAGTAAGAAAAAAAAAGGGGATGGTAAAATGGAGTAGTTTTTTTGTCAAAAATGAAGTATTGAAAATGAAGTGGTCTCCTTCTATAACTAAAAAAAAATATATACTTTTATCAAATTAATTTTTTTGTGGCCGACAATTTCAAACACGAGTCCGTGTTTAGTTTATCAAGAATATCTCTTGCTTTGGTGAAAGGTCACGATCACAATATCAGGTGTTGTGAAAAAATTAAAAAATTGGTCAAGTGGCCTTTTAAAAACTAGAAAAAAAAATTTAAACAAAAAGTTTTTTTATATATTTATAATTTACGGGTAACGTAAAAAAAAGGAAGTTTTTTTTAAAAAAAAAATAAAGAAAGTGTTTAAATGAGTTTTACAGAAAGGGGGAAAGCAAAGTAAAAAAAAAAACTTTTTTCCAAACAAAGGTAAATGAAAGTAGGACTTAATACAAGAAAAAAGTAAACATCTCCTAGACGTGATAAAATCTATCAATGATAAGTATTAGACTTGATGAGCTAAATGTGACAAAAATGTTTCAACATGTCTTATGTTAATTTTCTAAAATAAGTTATTATTATTCCGAGTTTAACACATATACATATGTTAATTAAAAACAACCTTTTTGTTCTTATGTAGTGTTGGGTTGCAATTTTGGTTGTATGCCATAATTCCATCCAGTAGAGTGACAATAGAAAACTTTTGATGATAATCAATAAAAAACTTTTTTCCAAACTTGTCAAATGTTTTGTTAAAAACGTGACCGTTGAAAAAAGGAGGTTGAATAATAAAACTTAAAAAATAAATTATTTTTTTTAAGAGTGTGCATCAAAATGGCCCGTTTAATAATGGGGAGTAAAAATATAGTCAAATTGTTTCAACGAACAAGGGTTCAATTGGATGTCTCTTAAAAAAAATCCGCGGGTACGGGTGATGGATCCAATGGATCCGCATCCACGACCCGCGGGTGCTATCCCTAATTGTGACAAGTACAAATCAACTAAAAGTCTAAAAAATAAATGCTCTTATAGGGACCAAATGTTCACAATAATTGCCTAAGCTAGATATGAAACAAATAGTTCATAAAAAAAAAAAAAAAAGGTCGTTGTGCGTTTTCGGGATGATAGCCGAAATACACTTACAAAAGTAGGTCAGCCGTCAATTCTTTATGGCCATATCAACGTAGATCAATAAAATCATTTATGGTTTTGATAAAAGATTAATTAAAAATTAATTTTTTTTTGGTCTTGGATTCTCGGTAACAAAAGCAAAGGTTGTTTTTGGTTGCCACAACAAACAAGACAGAGGTTGTTGACTTTTGTTGTTAAACATGGCACAAGTGAACAATAACAATAGATTATTGTTTTTGAAAAGAATAATGATGCGTTAATTTTATTGTATAAAATAAAATTAAAGAAAATGGTTTTCATTGATGACTATGAACAAACGCAAACAAAGTGTTTGTGGTATTTGGTGATTAAAAAAAAAGTGCATCTAAAGCTTCTACTGAAAATAATATGCATCTAAAGCTTCTACTGAAAATTAATGTGCAAGGTACAACGTATAACTATATGGTCAAATTCATTTGAGCCTTCGGAGTCACAAGTATATAATGTATATATATATTACTCAATTAACAAAATAGTAAATCTAAATTAATTCATATGAATAGTAAAACGAAATTAATTAATTTACTATTCACATAAAAAAGCGCATATGATAAAAAGCGCATCGCATATGATAAGCGCATATGATAAAAAGCGAATATGATGAAAAGCACAACGCATATGATGAAAATCTCATATGATTAAAAGCGCATATGATTAAAAGCGTATATGGTGAAAAGGATATATGATAAAAAAAAAACACATATGGTGATTTATAAAAAAAAAAAAAACACATATGGTGATTAATGGAAAGCACATATGGTGATTAATGAAAAGTATATTGTGAAAAAGAATCACAAATGTTTCTTGAAAGAATTCAAGGTAAGATATATGAACCAATTCATCCATCATGTAAACCATTTTGATATTTCATGGTTCTAATAGACGCATCTAGCGGATGGTCTCATATTTGTATGTTATCAAGCCGTAATATGGCATTTGCAAAGTTTCTTGCACAAATTATTAAATTGAGAACACATTATTCTGATTACACCATTAAAAGGATGAGACTTGATAATGCTGGTGAGTTAACATCTCAAGCATTTAATGATCATTATATATCTACAGGGATTGTTGTTGAACATCCAGTTGCTCATGTGCATACACAAAATTGGTTTAGCTGAATCAATAGATAAACGCTTACAGCTAATAACTAGACAATTGATAATGAGTACAAATCTCTCAATATTTATATGTGGACATGTAAATTTACATGCTGCGACATTAATTCGCATTATACCATGTGGAAGTCGTAAATATTTTCACTTAATACTTGATTTTGGCCAAGAGCCAAATATTTTCTACCTTAAAACATTGGTTGTGCAGTGTATGTTCCAATTGTATCACCACAACACAATAAAATGGTTCTTCAAAGAAAGATGATAATATATTTTGGATATAAAACATCTTCAATCATAAGATATATTGAACCCATGATGGGTGATGTTTTTACAGCACGTTTTGCTGATTGTCATTTTAATAAAACATTGTTCCCTAGATTAGGGGGAGAAATAAAAATAAAAAATAAAATGATGCTTCATGATGTGAACATCAATTAAGGTATATTGAACTCGCACAAAAGAATGTGAAACGAAAGTTCAAAAATAATGCATATGCAAGAACTTGCAAATTAATTACTTTATGCATTTACAGATATAAAAAAGTGACTAAATCATATATACCAGCGATAAATGCTCCAGCTCGAACTGAAATTCCAAAAGCTGGCAATAATGTCACTGTTGAGTCTTTGCCACGCATCAAACGTGGAAGATCAATTGGTTCCGAAGATAAAAATTCTTGAAAAAGAAAATCAGCTGATAATGAGGTAAGAGAAAGTGTTCAAGAAGAACCACAAATCAATATTCCTTCTGCAGAGGATATTGATAAATGTAAATACTAAAATTGCGATAAATTATGCAATATTATGGAACCGAAATGAAACTAAAATCTCTATGAGATATTTTCATATAATGTTACAATGACATCATGAATAAAGATGATGATCTGGAACTAAAATCTGTCATTGAATATACAAAATGGACATGATTGAGCTCAATGGAAAGGAGCAATAAGAGCTGAATTAGAATCGCTCGATAAAAGAAAAGTTTTCGGATCAATCGTTATCACTTTTAAAGATGTGAAACGTATGGGATACAAATGAATTTTTATCCGAAAAGAAATGTGCAAATGAAGTTACAAGGCAAAACTAGACTTGTAACTCAATATTTCCCACAAAGACCAGAAATGAATTAGGAGGAAAAATTATCCTCCTGTAATGGATACAATTACTTATTAGATACTTAATCAACCTGGTAGTTATTTAAATACATCTCATGAATGTTGTTACTACTTATCTGTATGGATCACTTAATAGTGATATATATGAATATACCTAAAGGGTTAAGGTATCATAAGCATCTAATGTAAAACCCAAGGGAATATATTCCATTAAATCACAAAGATTTCTAAGTAGGTTTATACAAACGGGATGTATGTGGTATAACCGATTAAATGACTACTTGATAAAAAAAAGGGTATAAATATAAACTTATTTTGCACGTATGTTTTATAAAAACAATGTTCGGATATGAGATCGTAGTTGTTTATGTCAATGTTCTTAACATCATATGAACAAATAAAGAGATCTATGAAATCATTCAACTTCTAAAGAATTATTTTGAAATGAAAGATCTTGAAAAAACCAAGTATTACCTTGGATTGCAAATTGAGCATATGCCTAATGGTTTACTTGTACATCAAACAACTTATACCGAAAAGATTTTAAAACATTTTTTTTTAAAGACAAATTCATTGTTGTTAGATCACTCAATATTGACACTGATCTATTTCATCCCTGCGAAGATCATGAAAATTTTAACAGATTGGAAGTTCTATATTTTAGTGCAATTGAGGTTCTTATATATCTTATAGATTATACAAGATCTGACTTTTTTTTTGCAGTTAATTTGTTAACAAGGTTCAGCTCAGCCCCTACCAAAAGACATTGGAATGGGATCAAACAAATAGTTTGATACCTTCGGGGAACTACTGATTTATAATTATTTTATTCTAACAACTCGAAACAAGATTTGTTTGGTTATACAGATGCAGATTATTTATCCGATCTACATAAAGCTAAATCTCAAACTGGATATGTATTCCTAAATGGAAGCACCGCAATATCATGACGTTCTCAAAACAAACACTTGTTGCAACATCATCAAATCATGCCGAAGTGATTGCATTATATGAAACTACTCAAAAATGTGTTTGGTTGAGATCAATGACACAAATCATTATTGATTCTTGTGGACTAGAACGCTATAAAAGACTAACAACTATCTTCACCAACAACTATATATGAAGATAATGTAGCTTGCATAATACAAATGAAAGAAGAGTATCAAAAGTGACTGAACAAAATATAAATACTGACGAGGCGCCAAAGCCATAGACGGTCATAACGGTCATAAGTTTGATGGAAAAGAATGGTATATTAGTAAGGCTCAGAAAAAGACTGAAAGGGAATAGGAATTGAAACAACAGTTTGAACAAACCATGAAGGAGACTGTAGACAAATCACGTGGACCAAACTTGTACATAAAAGATTTAGATGATACAGTTTCAGATGAAAACCTCAGATTTTTCTCATATACTCAAGATATCGTAAAAGACAACCAGATTAAAATGAGATACGTTCAATCAACAACTCTGTTGATCTTTATACCAAAGCACTGTCAATCGCTGTTTTTCAAAACATACATTCACAATATTGGCATGAGGCAAGTTCAAAAGATGTGACGACTCAGCGTTGTCTACTTGAGGGGGAGTCAACTCTATGCTGCACTCTTTTTTCCTTAGCTAAAGTTTTATCCCACTGGGTTTTCTTTAGCAAGGTTTTTAACGAGGCAGTATTAATTGCTCTTTAAAAAAAATTACCATCCAAGGGGGAGTGTTGTAAATTTAGTAGTAAAATATGGATGGTAATTAGTCAAATATGGATAGTAAAATTTGTACTATATATATGTGGATAATGAACACACATATACACACCATTTTTCTTACATATAAGAAATATACTCTCTCTCTCTCTTCCATTACTACTCTCTCATATTTAAGGATTGTATAGGCTTAGGTCAAAATTAGTTATAAGCCTACTGAATTATAACATAATAATAATTTTACTAATAATTTTTATAATGATAGGAACAATGGTAATAACATTTATAATGATGATAATAATAATTATTATTATTATTATAAAATAGTACCTTAGAAGATTTTTCCCAAGAAAATGCCACAAACCAAGCTCGAACCCGAAACTTCTCGGTTAAACCCAACTCTCCTAACCATAACTCTACACTTTCCTTTTTGATATAATAAGGATTCTATTTTCATGTAACTCATTTTCTATGTTCCTCTTCTTATTCTACATCATTATTATTACACCATCATCATTCGATATCACAGTACATCGTATTATTATCAAAATTTTTATCTTCAACATCATAATCGTCATTATGATCATTACATCATCACCTTAATCGTATACTCGATTTTTATCTTTTATCTTAACAATCATAACACCTAAAGGACTTTTTGCTTGGGTCTCGTTTGTAACCAGGAACAACCAAACAAGTCTAAAGCCCACTCAAAAGTAAATATAGCGGCCCAACAATAGAATGTGGATCCTGGCCCAAATAAAAAAAAAGCAGTCTAATAGAATAATTAAGTATACGGCCCAAGTTCCTTTATCCAAACCAAATTCGTGAGTTTTAGGGCTGTATAGAAAATTTCGAACGAATGGAAGTGGAATAAAAATATATCACGAGGCATTGTTATCTTCTTTATTACTTCAACAACTTCATCACAGGTACTTACATCATCATTCACGATCACATGAGATCATAAATACTGTTCATCATCATCATCTTATACCATCATCGAAAATCCCTCTCTTCGTTGTTATACCGGAATGGAAATAGAAAGAGTCACAGCAGCAGGATAACGAGTGAAACAAAATCATAAAACATAAGTAATTCGAGCAGTGAGGGTGGTTGGCGGTTATGAGATTTAGGTGTGATCACCATGGGAATAGAGAGAGATTAGAGGTGGTTGTCTTGGCTTTGGGTTGCTAATCATCAAACAGAGAAAGTAGCAGCTGTAATTGCTGCACTACTTCTATCACAGGATCCGTTTTAGGGTAGTTTTGGGTGGCCGTTCTTCGAACAGAAATATAGAATAGGAATAGTAAAACAGTGGTGTAGCAGAGGGTGGTTTAGGTTTGTAGTTGATTTTGGTTTGGTGTTTAATAATCGAGTGGTGGGTTGCTTC
Organism: Rutidosis leptorrhynchoides; assembly: GCF_046630445.1. Classification (NCBI taxonomy): domain Eukaryota; kingdom Viridiplantae; phylum Streptophyta; class Magnoliopsida; order Asterales; family Asteraceae; genus Rutidosis; species Rutidosis leptorrhynchoides. Next base: position 197,270,107 of record NC_092333.1, read on the forward strand.
TTGTAATAGTAGCACGCAACAAGGAAAGAAAGAAAATAATTTGATCGAATATCTAGTGGGAGTTGTTTTGGGTTATAGTTGAACCATAATAAGTACAATTAGGTTTAAAGAGGGTGGTGTTCGGTTGCATAGAAACTGAGGTAGTAGTAACAATAAGCAAGGTATTGGTTTGTGATTCAAACAACATAAACATAAGAATATAGCAGGTGCAGTTTTATGATCTAAAGTGTTGTGGTGTTCATGGGTGTGGTTGAACATGGGTTTTCTTATGGGTTGGGGTTCGATGAGTTGTAGGTGGTGATAGTTGATGGTGGGGGTGGCGATTGTATACGGTTGAAGATGGTGATTGTGATTTCCTGGTTGAACAGAGTGGTGATGGAAGTGGTGTATGGTGGTCACGAAGGGAGGTGAAGGGAGTAGGAGAGTGTGCTCGTGTATGTGTGTTGTAATGGTTGTACATAGGTATATATGTATGTTATATATATTTAGATAGATCAGTTAGTGGAATAAAGAACAAAAACATTGATAGAATAATATAATAATAATACTAACACAATAATAATCTTGAATTCATGAATTAAACAGTCTAGCTGCCTTCTTCTTGTACCGACAGTTTGTCCTGGACGGCTATATCGTGTCCATTGCTAAACAGTTAACGTATAGAAGTGTTCCTAAAAATCCCAAATTTTTAGATTAAACATATTTAATTATTTCAGTCATTAACTGTTTGAAACCTGATCAAAAAGGTTCGATATTTGTTTATTTTCTGTTCCAATTTATACGCACGGAGTACTAAAATCTAAACTAAAAAGGTAACAATATTTTTATCAAATCTAAACTCTTCTTAATCGATTTATAGTTCAACTTTTATTTTGAACCTTCATATATACGTTTTAGATTTATATGAACCTTAACTAAATGTCAACCGAGTTTCACAATTGTGTTTACTATTTAAGCTCAAAATTATTTATTTTCAATACACTATATGAATGTATAAATATAGATATATATTAATATCAAGTTTTATTATATAACTAGATATATTAAATATATATTTTCAAATAAATAAATTTAATATTTAATTTTATATAGTTACAATTAATATTCATGTATATACATATATCTATTTACAACAAGTTGTTCGTGAATCGTCAGAATTGGTCAGGGTTAATTGAATGTATGACAATAGTTCAAACTTTTTGAGACTTAACATAACATACTTTCTTCTTATCGTGTCAAAAATATTAAATCGTATCAAGAGTTTGGTTTAAAATTAGTCGAAATTTTTCGGGTCGTGACAGTACCTACCCGTTAAAGAAATTTCGTCCCCGAAATTTGAGTGAGGTCGTCATGACTGACAATAAAAATGTTTTCATGACGAATATAAGTTGATAAATAGAGTTTTATCATTATTGAGTAATATGGATAAAACAATTCAATTACTTGAAGCGTATGAGTGGAGCTATCACAAAAGATCAAGATAGAGATTTAACTTTTGACGTAGTCATGGTGAATTTCCGGAATTCATGGAATTTAAAGAAAATCTTCTAATCAAAAAGAAAATGAAACAGCACGATTTATTAGCAAAACTGTTGGAATTACAGAAGAACAGAAATATCAAAGAAATATTTTCATGATATGCTTAGAGCTTAAGTAGAATGAAAGAGCCGTGTAACATGGCACATGATGAGGGTAAGATCTGTGAACCGTCATCATGTTCCATTAGAAACTCAGCATGACTTACTGTAATATAATCACGTTGGTCGGGCGTCATTATATTATATTAACCCATGCTTCAATTCCCAACACTTCTCCACAATTCCTTCATAATTTATACAGAAGTTTTCAATATAATGGAATACAGAAAACACGGAGAGATAGATAATTTCGAACCAGAATATTTATAAAAATATCCTCAGAAATATCAAAGATATTTATGATGATATTTTGGAATTTCTAAGTTCGAAGGTTGATGAAGAAAGATTTTCAGCAAGATTTTAACATGAATCCAGAGCAAGATATTCTCTAAATATTTCATCGGATCCAGGGTTTAGTCCTTGTATTTATCCTTGGTCTCCTTCATGGTTAGCTCAATCTATTTTTCAGTACCAAATTTTCTATCGAGTGTTCCTAACATTCCCTTCTTTATCATCAAACTTTTGGCCGTTTAAACCATCTACAATTTTCCTGTTTCCTCTACATTTAATGCAACCATATTTGAATCATCGGTTATCAATCCGAGGTGGTTTCAAGAGAATAGTGTTTTTAGATGATTAAACTCTGATGGTAATATGGTGGAATATGAAAGGTTCCCCGGTAACAATAAAAGAACACGCATATATAACAAGGTTATAATAAGTTTGTTTTGAACGAAAAGTTGGAGTTGTATTGCTGGAGCTGTGACAAAATTGGCTATCTTGAAAAAAAAAATTGTAAAGTTATTTTGGGTAATAATAATATTAAAGGAATTAACACAGCTATGTGTTAAACGTTTACTCAGTTTATGAGAGTTTTTCAGGTGCATAACTATATGTATCAATCTTTTCTTTCGTAGATGAAGTGCGGCTGGTTCTTCCTCTCGATTGAGGTGTTTTCAAGATTCGTGAAAGATCTGAACATGGATTGGAATCGTCAAGATACAAATGAGGTTTAAGATGAGGTCAAGTGGCAAACTTGAAGAAATGTTTAGTTTCATATGTTATAATCAATATTTTAATTCATTTTAATTGTCCAATATTATTAGTCCACAGTCGATAGTCCACAGTTAACAGTCCAATAATTCATATATAGTTTAATATATAATATTCGAATTAATTAATACGTTTCGTGACCCGTATATGTCTCAGACTCGATCACAACTCAAACTATATATATTATTGTAGAATCAACCTCAACCCTGTATAGCTAACTCCCGCATTACTGCATATAGAGTGTCTATGGTTATTCCAAATAATATATATAGATGCATCAATATGATATGTCAAAACCTTGTATACGTGTCCCGATATTTAAAGTGCGTAAAATAAATAACAGAAATTAAATGACGATAAATAAAATTGCGAGAATGTAAATTGCGATAAATAAATTGCGATAAATAAAATGTAATCAGTTAGCTAGGAAAAATTAGCTAGGAACAGTTAGCGTGGATTCTTAACAACATTTTTCTCGTAGTTAATTTGTTTGTTTCTAACAAGTTTTATTTTGTCCAGTGTTTTCTTCATTATGCCACTTGTTGGATTCTGATAGGTCAACATCCAAATATGAAATTGGATGAAAATGATTATTCTGCGGTGAACGGATACGTATATCGATGGTTGTAAGTAGGATAGTAAATGATTGTTGGATCAGATTCAAAGAATGTACAATGTAACTTATTAATGTGAAATCTAAATATTCCTCGGGTACTACCTACCCGTTAAAATATTTTCATCATTAACAGTTTGTACGAAAGAATTTTTAATTACAATCTTTATGAAAATATATATACATATATATTTTCTTCAGACATAATCATGGATTTAATGAGTTAATGTGATATTAATCTCATTTGATTTACCGTTAGAACAAGAATATATAATCTCTGAAACATTAGTGATTACATAATCGCCATGTCGAGCGAAGATAATCGATGTAGAACGATATGTAGAACGAAGATCATGCTTGGGGTATAGATTGTGATATTGTGGTGTTGATGGTACGAGTGTTGTTGCTGAAGCTGGTAAATTTTGCACCATATCCTCCAAATTGATTACTCGAGCGCGAAGTTCGTTGACTTCTTCTATTGTTCCGGGATGATTGTCGGTCGGAACGAGCGGATGAATAAGGTTTAGAATTTTAGATAGAAGATAATCGTGACGAGATACCCTGGAGATGAGGCTAAAAATGGTGTTTCGGATAGATTCGCCGGTAAATGCTTCAGGTTCTTCGCCAAGAGGCAATTTGGTTGGTGGAAAGGATCGCCTTCTTCTTGTCTCCAATGATTGAGGAGACTAAGAACCCATTAGATGAATTGGGGATGGCTGATTGGTTAATTCTTTCTGGTGATGCTGCTTTCGGAGCTTAGGTGAAACTCCATATCGAAATAGTTGTCGGAATTCGAGGAATTCAAACTTGGTTGAAGGATTCACTCGTACGATCAGATGAAGGATTTTCGATAAGAAATAGATTATAGGATGTAGATTAGTACCCTGCAATACATAATTTACATATGCATATATAATACTAAAATCCCATAAGTTACGGAGGAATCTACGGAAGCTGACAGGCAAAGTTACAGTAACAGATACACTAAGATATGAAGTAGCAGATACGCTAAGATATGAATTTTGTCTATACACTATTCATGCAATCCAGGCAGTAAGATATGTCTAGATTAAGAATAATAAGAAAGTGATTCCCTAAGAATGATAAGCGGGTAATTTTCGACACGGAATAATAAGCAAAACTTTTGACATGCAGACACGGTCGAAGTTCAGACTCACTAATGCATCTAATCAACTATCAGTTAGACACACTAATGCAAGACCTGGTTCGCTACGACCACCGCTCTGATACCACCTGTGACGACCCGTCCTTATCCACCCGGACGAAGTCATCAACATTTGGTCCCATTGGGATGATCGACTCCAAGTAATGTCCTTAAAATGAGCAAATGCACAGCGAAAGACTTAATTTGTACCTGAGAATAAACATGCTTAACAGTGTCAACCAAAAGGTTGGTGAGTTCATAGGTTTATCGTAACAATCATTTATAAATGTTTTAATAAAAATATTCTAAGTGGTTGAGCACTTGATAACCATACTTAACATTTAATCAACGTCTCATATTTCCTTTATTATGAAATCTCACTACACCGTACCAAGTGTAGTCACGAAACGAAGTACTGTGCAACCGTTGAATACTGGTCGTCCAGTCCGGTTGGGGTTGTCAGGCCCGATAGATCTATCAACAGGATTCGCGTTTACAATACCCATGTAAATAGTAGTTACCAAGCAACAGGGAAGTATGCCAGTGGTACAACTCAACGTAGAATGTATTTTTAAGTACTTGTGTCTACTTCGTAAATATTTATAAAAGCAGCGCATGTATTCTCAGCCCAAAAATATATATTGCAAAAGCAATTAAAAAGGGAGCAAATGAAACTCACCATACTGTATTTTGTAGTAAAAATACATATGACGTCATTGAACAAATATAGGGTTGGTCTCGGATTCACGAACCTATATCATTTACTTATATATTAACACACATAATTGTAATCGAACAAATATATATATATATATATATATATATATATATATATATATATATACATATATATATATATATACATATATATATATATATATACATATATATATATATATATATATATATATATATATATATATATATATATATATATATATATATATATATATATATATATATTAGTGATATCAATTTTATATTACTAACTTATAGGTTTCCTTAATAAATTAAATATATTCATTTTATGTATTTTAAATAAATACAAATATTAATATTGTTAAGTTATATGTATCAAGTATAGTTTTATATATCTAATGGTTATTTGATAAAATAATATTAATAATATTAAATAAAAGTTATATTGTTTTATAATAATAATAATAATAGTAAATATATCTTAATAATAATAATAATGATTATAATAATAATAATGAAATTTTAATAAAAATGATAATTTTGATTCTTTTAGTGAAAATAATAATAATAATGATAATAATAACTTATAATAATAATTTTACTAATAATTTTTATAATGATAGGAACAATGGTAATAACATTTATAATGATGATAATAATAATTATTATTATTATTATTATAAAATAGTACCTTAGAAGATTTTTCCCAAGAAAATGCCACAAACCAAGCTTGAACCCGAAACTTCTCGGTTAAACCCAACTCTCCTAACCATAACTCTACACTTTCCTTTTTGATATAATAAGGATTCTATTTTCATGTAACTCATTTTCTATGTTCCTCTTCTTATTCTACATCATTATTATTACACCATCATCATTCGATATCACAGTACATCGTATTATTATCATAATTTTTATCTTCAACATCATAATCGTCATTATGATCATTACATCATCACCTTAATCGTATACTCGATTTTTATCTTTTATCTTAACAATCATAACACCTAAAGGACTTTTTGCTTGGGTCTCGTTTGTAACCAGGAACAACCAAACAAGTCTAAAGCCCACTCAAAAGTAAATATAGCGGCCCAACAATAGAATGTGGATCCTGGCCCAAATAAAAAAAAGCAGTCCAACAGAATAATTAAGTATACGGCCCAAGTTCCTTTATCCAAACCAAATTCGTGAGTTTTAGGGCTATATAGAAAATTTCGAACGAATGGAAGTGGAATAAAAATATATCACGAGGCATTGTTATCTTCTTTATTACTTCAAAAACTTCATCGCAGGTACTTACATCATCATTCACGATCACATGAGATCATAAATACTGTTCATCATCATCATATTATACCATCATCGAAAATCCCTCTCTTCGTTGTTATACCGGAATGGAAACAGAAAGAGTCACAGCAGCAGGATAACGAGTGAAACAAAATCATAAAACATTAGTAATTCGAGCAGTGAGGGTGGTTGGCGGTTATGAGATTTAGGTGTGATCACCATGGGAATAGAGAGAGAGAGATTAGAGGTGGTTGTCTTGGCTTTGGGTTGCTAATCATCAAACAGAAAAAGTAGCAGCCGTAATTGCTGCACTACTTCGATCACAGGAACCGTTTTAGGGTAGTTTTGGGTGGCCGTTCTTTGAACAGAAATATAGAACAGGAATAGTAAAACAGTGGTGTAGCAGAGGGTGGTTTAGGTTTGTGGTTGATGTTGGTTTGGTGTTTAATAATCGAGTGGTGGGTTGCTTCTTGTAATAGTAGCACGCAACAAGGAAAGAAAGAAAATAATTTGATCGAATATCTAGTGGGAGTTGTTTTGGGTTATAGTTGAACCATAACAAGTACAATTGGGTTTAAAGAGGGTGGTGTTCGGTTGCATAGAAACTGAGGTAGTAGTAACAATAAGCAAGGTATTGGTTTGTGATTCAAACAACATAAACATAAGAATATAGCAGGTGCAGTTTTATGATCTAAAGTGTTGTGGTGTTCATGGGTGTGGTTGAACATGGGTTTTCTTATGGGTTGGGGTTCGATGAGGTGTAGGTGGTGATAGTTGATGGTGGGGGTGGCGATTGTATACGGTTGAAGATGGTGATTGTGATTTCCGGGTTGAAGAGAGTGGTGATGGAAGTGGTGTATGGTGGTCACGAAGGGAGGTAAAGGGAGTAGGAGAGTGTGCTGGTGTATGTGTGTTGTAATGGTTGTACATAGGTATATATGTATGTTATATATATTTAGATAGATCAATTAGTGGGTTAGTGGAACAAAGAACAAAAACAGTGATAGAATAATATAATAATAATACTAACACAGTAATAATCTTGAATTCGTGAATTAAACAGTCTAGCCGCCTTCTTCTTGTACCGACAGTTTGTCCTGGACGGCTATATCGTGTCCATTGCTAAACAGTTAACGTATAGAAGTGTTCCTAAAAATCCCAAATTTTTAGATTAAACATATTTAATTATTTCAGTCATTAACTGTTTGAAACCTGATCAAAAAGGTTCGATATTTGTTTATTTTCTGTTCCAATTTATACGCACGGAGTACTAAAATCTAAACTAAAAAGGTAACAATATTTTTATCAAATCTAAACTCTTCGTAATCGATTTACAGTTCAACTTTTATTTTGAACCTTCATATATACGTTTCAGATTTATATGAACCTTAACTAAATGTCAATCGAGTTTCACAATTGTGTTTACTATTTAAGCTCAAAATTATTTATTTTCAATACACTATATGAATGTATAAATATAGATATATATTAATATCAAGTTTTATTATATAACTAGATATATTAAATATATATTTTCAAATAAATAAATTTAATATTTAATTTTATATAGTTACAATTAATATTCATGTATATACATATATCTATTTACAACAAGTTGTTCATGAATCGTCGGAATTGGTCAGGGTTAATTGAATGTATGACAATAGTTCAAACTTTTTGAGACTTAACATAACAGACTTTCTTCTTATCGTGTCAAAAATATTAAATCGTATCAAGAGTTTGGTTTAAAATTAGTCGAAATTTTCCGGGTCGTGACAGTTTGTAAGTTCTCATTATGTGAAACATATTCATGAGATTGTGGCAGTAAACTTGGAAGCTGAAAAGGGTGAAACAAAGCAATTATGGGTTAATGAGTTGGGGCATTTGGTCGATTTTCCTTCGATCATTGATGATGGCTTTTCAACGGACGTGTTGGTAAAAGTTAATCAAAGTATTAAGTTTGGGCAGTTTGCGAGTGTGATTAACGATGGGAACATGATGGATTCGATCCCTACTCGTGATTTTCAGAAGGAATCTAACGAGGTGGATGATGTCACGGGAGTGGTGGATTCAGTCATGAAGGCTTCCGGGTGCTTTGATCCTAATGATGGTACTGAAGGTCCTGGTATTGGTAACGGGACTTCGGACAGTGGTGTGAACGTGATGGCGGGTAAGGTTTCAGTTGGTTCTAAATGAAAAAAGAATGGTCAGATTGTTAGTGAACGTGATGGGGATAAAGGAAGTGGCTACACGGTTAATTTGGATAAGATTGATAGAGCACTCGAGGGTGTTGGTTTTAGTCCTATTTCAAAAAAAAGGCTTATTGAGGAAGTTTTGAAACCCGTTACTTGTGAGGCAACAACTAGTGCACTTCTTGATAACTTGGCGAATGTTGCTACCGGTAATAGTGCGAGAAGGAAATATTGCATTTGTGCGAATGTTAATTGTAAAGGTTATTGTAGGGGTTGATATGTTCATGCTAGTAAGTTTCGGTTTAAAGAAAGGCGTAGATAAAGGTGTGAGCAAGAAGAAAGATAAGAAGAAGAAAAAGATTAAGGATGAGACCTTTTGTTTACACGATTCTAGTGATGATGAGGAAACCGGGGTGGCTATTCAAGGGACTACAAAAGTTAATCAAACCTTTGAGAATTGCAAGTCAAAGTGTGTGGGAGTGGGGGCGGGAGAGGCTTTTGTTAGTAATGGTTTTTTTTGACGAGTTTAGAAATGGTGGTTTAAATTCGGACGGAGTTGGAATTGAGTCGACCTTCGCTTTTAAAGCTAATGGAGAAGATGACCTCAACATAAAGAACAAAGGTGCTTGATTTGCCTTTTATGGGTTGTCTTTGTATGGTAGTTTGTGTTAGAAATCGGATATGAATTGACTGCCGGATTCGTTCTTGAATCGTGTAATCACTGTCTCTATAAAGTATTTCGACCCTACGATTGCCACAGTTGCACGAAATCTTTATAGGGATCAAACAAGAACGCAATCAGTGTTTTGGGCAACGAAATCACTGATCAAATTGTTAGAGAATTTGTGTGTGTTTCTGTTGATTTGATGAATGCAGAATGATGAACAAAAACGTTCATTAAACTGTTATAGGAAACAGTTAAACCGAAAGGGTGTAACCCTTCAATTTTGGCGGGAAATTCGGGTATACCAAAAGATGCAACTATTCGCTTATACTCATTCGGATGCAACGTTTCTATGTAGCGGGACCCCAGCCAGGGGCGCTGCCCCTTGGACCCCGCCAGGGGCGCTGCCCCTTGGACCCCGCAAGGGGGCGCAGCCCCCTTGACCCCCGCATTTTGCGCGACAGTTAGTAGCCAACTCTTACGGGCGTGTACTCCACACTCTCCGAACCCGTTGGTAAGTATAACTAGCTAACACCTGCATTCAAGTAAATCGCAACTAACTAAAATGTACGTTGGATGACACTAAAATCACCAACAGTTTGTTTGCTTTTTTGTTTGTCATTTATATTCGTATTCTATTTCCGGATCACGGTGAGGCTTAGGTTTAGTTAACGTCTTGCTTGTCTTGGTTAGGTTGTGTTTTTGTCGCCGAGCCTCTGGTGGTGGTTTTCTTTGTATTCTCTGTTTCTTGTCTCTTTTTGAGATCAAGTTTTATATATAGTTTTTGCTTTTTTGCCAAAAAAAAAAAAAAAAAAAAAAATATGAGATGATGAGATAATGAGAGATATTTCTAGCCATCGCTCTCAATGGCGAGGTGATCATCCCAGCCGTCTGCCTCCGTATATCATAATTCTTACGTAATTAATATTTTTTTAATATAAGTTTCCACCATGAGTGAGCAAAAATTTTTAACAAAATAATCCCGTGAATAGTAAATATCTATACTCTATTGAATATATTTATATTTATAATATAATTATAATTATAATTATAATTGTCAACCCTCTAAATCAAAGCCCACTCAAGTTTATTAAAGGGTGTCGATAAATAAATGGTGGTGTTAAAAAAATCCAACCAAGTCTAACTCTATACCAACTTTTTCCACCACCAACATTTTATTGCTTATTTATCATATACTGTATATGGTTTAATAATAATTATGAAACAATAATTATATCTTTTTTATTACTTAAATTTTATTTACTTATAAACTAATTGTGATATTTTACTAATTCATCAAAATATTTTGTTGTTGTAGCTATGGTTGTGGTTATTGTTATTGTTGCTGCTTTTTTTGCTATTGCCACCGCTGTAAAAAAATACCGATTATTCCCGATTAATCGTCAATTACTCGTTTTTAAGAGTAGTCTATTTTAAAATTTTAAAATCTGTTTATTTAATTGGTCAACATCGGTTAACAAGTCAAATTCGAATTTACCGATTAAAGACGGCTAAAGTGTCAACATTTTAACATAACTTTAAACTAAAGATTTAAGTTTTAAAACAAAATGAACGTTTTAGACAATTATGTTAAAGAATGTTTATGATTTCTTCTACATTTACACATACAATTTTGAAATTGAATGTTTTAATGTATAATAAGTACAATTCCGATCAATCCCCTATTAATCCTGAAATTGCTGATTATTCTTTTCAAAGTCTCGATCGATTACTCCTCGAATAGCGAGTACTGCAACCTTGTTGCTGCTCTGTTGTTGTTGTTGTTGCTATATGTTGTTGTTGTTGGTGGTGGTGTTGTTCATGTTGTTGAAATTCAAAGTAGTGGTTAAAAATTAATTGATGGTTTAAGATAGATGAGAAACAAATATAACATCATCAATTAAATCAATGGTGAGATTATAATCTAAATCAATAATCGTACAATTTTAATTGAATACGTATACCTAAATACCATTTTATTATTATTATTATTATTATTATTATTATTATTATTATTATTATTATTATTATTATTATTACCACACTTAAGTTTTATGTGTATGTTCTACGTTAAATTGATGTTTTATGTCTACATTTATTCGTTTATATTTTCTTTTTATGCTTTTCGTTTGCGTTTTAAGTTTTACGTTCACTTTTCTTAGTTTACGTTTTATAGTTACGTTTTTCGCTTACGTTTTATAATTTGCATATTCCATTAATATTTTCCGTATACGTTTTTCGTTTACGATTTACTCGTTTACGTTTATGTGTTCGTTTTGCGTTCACTTTTAACACTGAAGTTTAATATTTACGTTTTACCTTTTCCTCTTGCATTTTCCATTTACTTTAAAAACTGTATAATTGCATTTTACGTTGAGTTTTTTCCATTTCTAATTAATTGCAAGTCGAATATTGAACAATTAAATTCAAAAATCAATTAAGAAACATACTATAAGAATGGTCACATAAATAAACAACTAAAATTAAGAGTAAAATGAGAAATATGTGTCATTCAGGTGTAATAAATAGGTTAAAGTGAATTAGTATGTGTTACTAAGAAGCAAAGTTCGTGCGTTGCACGCTTGTCTCAAATCTCAATATTTTAAAATTGATGTTTAACTTTATGTTAGTCTCATATTGCATGTGTCTAAGTATATGATTTTTACCATACGTACATATTGTACATTTGAATCTCGTGTTATAACATATGATAACATTATATACATGTAATCATATGCTTATCCCATATGTATATATGTATAATTTATTATAATAGTATTTCTGTTCGATACAAATGTTTCAAATAATTACATATATATATATATATATATATATATATATATATATATATATTTTAACTTTACAACTTGTTTAGATAGTTTAGGATAAATTTTGGCTTAATATCACAATTAATTTGTAACTCATCAACCCGTCAAGTATATCACATTACGAATGAAGATGAAGAGATGAGTTTGTTTTATTTTATCAAGAAAAATCTTACCATCAGATTGCTAAAATGTATTACTAATGTATCACAATTCAAATAAACAAAAAGTTATTTGTTAAAAAACATTTACAATTGTAACAATCGTATTACTTTCCAACTGTAAACTTAATAAGTGATAAATATGACATATCCTTCGACGACAAAAATTGTGAGCGCTCTTTGTAAACCTGTAAATTATAAACATGTAAATGTTGGATTTAATCATTTTATAACATACATAATAACCATGATCAATAGGAAAGATTAAGTGATTCTTCTTTGATCCCAATACGTATATCAATTATAAAGTAAAAGAAACCTTCAAGATGCATATAATGTAAAAGATCCCACACTATGATAAAAAAAAAATGCATATAAAAAATCACCGATTCAAATCAAATAACATGACTAAATGATAAATATAATATCAAAACACTTACGTATTCTTCTTTAAAGATGGATATGAAGATGCTATGACAACAAATAAATGCATATAAAAAATTACCCATTCAAATTAAATAACATGACTATATGATAAATATAATATTAAAACACCTACGCATTTTTCTTTGAAGATGCATATGGAATATCAATTATCAATAATATCAGATAACATGAGTAAATGATAAATATAATAGTAAAATACTTACGTATTTTTCTTTGAAGGTATGTATGAAGATATGAACTATCAATTATCAATAATAAAGTAAAATAAACTTAGATGCATATGAAGACTTTACATTACATAAGTATAATTAGAGATCACTTGCTAAAACTTGAAAAGAAGGTTACTTTTTATATATATATATATATATATATATATATATATATATATATATATATATATATATATAGACTTCTTACACATGCCTACATTAATTAGCATAAAGTTTCTTGCATTAATATGGAAAGACAAAACAAACGTGACTTTATACATTCATCTTTAATGTATGTATTTATTTATTATATCATTATTTATTTAAATTAATTAAATAAAATGATCTATATTTATATGTATAAAAACATTACACCTATAATAATCATAACTAATTATATAAATTATGACTAAAATGTAATAATAATAAAAATAATAATAATAATTATTAATTATAATCTTAATCATAATCATAATCATAATTATGAATTATAATCATAAAAATAAACATAATCTTAATTATTAATCATATAAATTATAATCAGAATGTAATAATAACAATAAAATAATAATAATAATAATATTAATTATAAACATAATAATATTAATTATAAACATAATAACAATAATAATAATTGTTTCAAAAAATAATAACAATAACAATTACGTAATAATAATTATTAATCATTATAATACAATAATCTATACAAACACACACACACACTATATATATATATATATATATATATATATATATATATATATATATATATATATATATATATATATATATATATATATATATATATATATATATATATATATAAGAGTTTATTTGAGAACCAAATAAATGTAAAGAACTTATACATTTGGTGAGTTTATCAAGGACGTTTAGTGAGATCCGGAGGAAGATGATTGTTAATCGCTCATCTTTCGTTTGATTGGTCGCACTCTTTTTCGTTCTTTGTGGGTTGATTATTTCTGTTTTAGTTCTTGATGTCTTGATTTAGGTTTGGTGCGAGGTTGGTTTCCTTGTTAGTTCTTGTTTAAAGCTCGGTTCTTTTTGGTTGTTTGTTATTTCGGAGCTTCAAGTTTTTTGAAGTATGTTGTTTAATATAATGTTTTGTTTTTTCGCCGGAAAAAAATGTAAAGAACTTCAAGAACCAACTTATAGTACAAACACACAAGGGTAGTTTGATACTTTTACAATACTATTTTAATTACGTATTTTTATTTTTTATATTATGAGTAAACGATAAAACGAAACAGTCAAACCCATTAATTCCACTGTCAATTACAATCCATAATCACAGCATACTCGTTTGTTGAAGAATGTCCGGATCTATGATAAAAGATATTGGAATTCTTTTAATTATCAATTCTCAAATATTAATTATATAAATATAAATATTATAAATAAAAATCCTAACCCTTTATCCCAAAAACAAATCATGTTTAAGAGGACCAATCTCTGTTTTTGATTCGTATTATCATCATCATTAATTTTTCTTTTTCTTTTTCTACAAATCCATTTTTTCCTTATCATTACATGTTAATCGAAGCAGTAAAATCGAGTTAATCAATGGGGTTTTGAACTATGTTCTTATGTTCAAAAAAGGTAATAAAAAAATGTTCAGAAACCGTTATAAACAAATATTCAGAAAGCGAGATTTCAGAAATCGTAAACTAGGTTCTTATGTTCAGAAATCGTAAACTATGTTCTTATGTTTAAAAACCGTAATAAACAAATGTTCATATGATCAGAAATCGTAGAACTTGTGATCTTATACCTATGTTGATATGTTTAGAAATCGTACATGTTCATGAATCGTAAAACTTGTGATCGTGCACTAGTATGTACATTTACAATCTGAATATGCCATTGATTTTCATTATGTTCATAAAAAGTAAACGTTCATAATGGCAGACGTTTATTTGTTCTTAATTTTTAAACACATAATTTGTAAACGTTCATATGTTCAGGCAACGTAATAATATGTTCACGTATCGTAAACCTACGTTCATATGTAACGATTATGCACGAGTACAAATTTATGGTGACTGAAAAAGATGAGAAATAAACCGAGTTTACATTTATGATACATAAACATAATAATAATCTATTTAATATTCATTTGTGAACATTTATAGATTATAAACATTTGTGAACATTTACACATTAACATTAACGTTAACATTAACATACTATCTATTAGACAAAATTTGTCTTATACGCGATGAATAGTACTATTTATATTTTCGCTTTTCACAAAACTAACCCTACTATCTACTAGACAAAATTTGTCTTATACGCGATGAATAGTACTATTTATATTTTCGCTTTTCACAAAACTAACCCTTTAACTTCCATTAAAATATAAATCAAACCCTCCACTTTATACCTATATTCTAAATTCTAAATTATTATTTATCTTATCACTAAAACCAAAAATACTGAATAATAACACCCACCACAATTTACCGACTTGTACGCTGCGCTCAAACAGTTGGACCCACAGGGACCACTAATGTGCTACAGTAATTTTCTTTTGTCTCCAACGATAAAAGAAGCAACTTTCGTAAAAGAACCAAACCTTCAATGTTACCAAAAGATGTCGAAAAAAATTCTTTTTTACAAAAAAACAACTAACTTTTTTTTTTCCTTTTCTTCCTCAACGATAAAAGAGGCAACTTTCATAAAAGGAACAACCCTTCAATGCTACCAAAAAATGTCGAAAAATATTTTTTTTACAAAATAGATCAACTAACTTTAAAAAAAAACCCGAACGCTAAAAGAAGCAACTTTCACAAAAGTAATAACCCTTCAATGTTAAATGTCGAAAAAAATTCTTTTTTACAAAATAGATCAAGATTTTTTTTTTAACTCGCATTCAAAACGGAGCCTCCGGCGCGAAGCGAGGGCTCCACAACTAGTTATAAACATTTGTGAACATTTACATATAATCATTTTACCTATACACTAAACCGCGTGACGAAAGACGTCATTTCAGTTATATCGGATTGTCGTTTTGAGTTTTCGCTCACACTACAACCGACCCCTCAACTTCGGCTCACTTTACACAACGGCCCCTCAACTTTACACTTTTTCAGGTGTAGAAAACGTAAATATATAATTTTATTAAAATAAAAGAAACTAATTCCACCCGAATTTTTAACGGCTCATATCTTCTCGCTCGGTGCGAGTTAAATTTTTTCGAAATCACCGTTCAACTCGAAAAAATCTAATGAACACAACGGGACTAACTAAGCGCGAAACGGAAATCGGTAAAAAAACACTAAATATTTCGAGTTATATTTCATACATATACATATACGTACAACAAACAACTCAACCTATTAGATATATATTAGGTACCAAACAACATATATCCAAATTCGACCGCGTGTTGAATACAACCGCAGCAACGCACGGTCGAATTTTTTCCTAATTTTTGAACATTTATGTCAATTTATACAATTATACATAATATGATAATGATAATAATAATGTTCATTTGTGAACATTTATCACATTTATAAACATTTATACCTGAACATTTGTGAAGATTTTATACATAATATAATGTTCATTTGTGACCATTTTTTCACTTCAAGTTTTGATCGCTACAAAATGAAGAGATGTAGCGGTATCTGTTTTGAGAATTGGATTTCTATTGTCTTCTACAAAAATGACGGCCTTGTATATACAATTGTTTCGATTAAATCGTATGCAACAAGTATACTGATCATGCATATATTTTCAATAGGGTTAATATGCCTGTTCAATACGGAAAAAGGGGGGTTTAAGGATCTTAGAACAAGGCTCTCCGGTCCGGCTACCGTGAATAACCCTGGCCGACATGATGATGTCGGCGGAGTGGCCAAGTGATTAAGTTCACCTTCGATAACGGTCGTTGATCAGAAGGCCCCTTGCAAGGTTGTAGGTGCTAGCCGATAAGAAACTAACCTGAAAACCTTGAGAAGATGAACGATGGTAACTTGCTACGTAGGATGTGTAGTAGGTGGTGGTTACGTAATGTTGGTTGTCTAGAATGATAATTAGGGTTTGTATATATAGGCAAACCCTAATTCTAGAACCATCCAAGATAATGATAATCTCGTCCATAGCTAACTCCCCTGAATCACGGATACAATTATGGAAAAGATATCAACTTGATGACCAAGTAATCGCCGTACCGGGAACAAAGGCATTCGATACATCACCGCATTCCGCATGCCGCATGCTGCATACAAGGTACACTCATACGCATGCTAGCGAGTGCCCGCATACGTATGGAATGCGCATGCGGGTTGCGGTATCATTATGTCCCCCCAGTTTGATGTTATATGACGTAAGATATATGATATCAAACTATTAAGCGAAAAAGAAAAAACAAGAAAACGGCTATCATTAAATTTTTCGCGTGCGTCTCGAGCTCATTAAATGCCTGTCATTGTCGCAGAAGCCCATTCGGCTGACAAGACGTAAAGTGGCAGTTGGCAGGCGCGTGTTACCCACACGCTCAACAATGGGCACATCAAACTGACATCCACACGCGTGCAAAAAATGTCGATCGTTGATTGAGTTACACGTGTACAGCCACGATGAAACCGTTTCACCCCATGACTCCCAATCTGCACTATAAATAGACCTGATTCACCATCATTTCTATTTTTCGGTCTCAAGCTTCTCCGATACGCTACGAAATCAATTCCGATCAAATCCTAAATATTCCTGCCAACTTCAAAATGTTAGTTACTCTTCGATCACTCAAAGTAAATGACTAAAGCCAATGAGACTTATGTAGATAGTGTAGTATCGATAATAGAGCAAAAACATATAGATTCTTTAGTGAAACAATACACACCGTTAGCACAGTACAATCCGGTACCTCCCCAATCTAATCAACGTGCCCACAAACCGCCGGAGAATAAGGTAGCCATATATGAGCATGCGTTTAAGCATGGCAAATTTAGGGTGCCACCTTCCGACTTCTTTTTAGGCATTCTAGACCATTTCGGCTTAGGACTAGGGCAATTACACCCTTACGCCATAGGGAAAATAGAGTTGTTTGAGATGTGGTGCGTTGCACTAAACAAGGTACCATTAGTTAAGGTATTCTGCCATCTATACCGCCTAGTCAATCATCATAAGTCGTGGTTTACTTTCTTCGCCCGTCAGAACTTTACCAAAACCCCCAAATCGAATGCGGGTCACTAGAAAGAAACGTTCTTTTTTATTGACCAATCTGTTGTGGGAGCCAACTTCCCGCAAACACTTGTCAGGTGCGAAAGCATGGCTAAGGATGCGAACAAAACCCCCGTCCTTGATGACGAGGAAATGAAGTTGTTAGCGTAGTGCGCTAACGCACAGCTTGTGCACCGGTCATATGGGAATGTTATGTTGTGGTTAGGAAAGATATCTGTGCACTGACCATGGGAGAACATGCGTCCAGCCATAATCGCGCCGAATGGCAAGGGTAGGAATAGTACAAATGCATATGAATTTATAACCACTAGCGTATACATACATGTTCTAACATTGCGCATATGTTTGCAGAGATGAAGATGAAGAAAGTGCTCACCGCGGAGGAGATTGCGGCTATCTCTTTCCGCAAGCAAAATATTAACGAACCTCTTGAGCAGGAGAAGACCGGTGAGAATGAAGTGGCCGCACCCGCTACCTCGACCAATAAGCGCAAGGCAACCGAAGCCCCCCAAACTAAGCAAAAGAAGAATAAGCTTACTCCTAAACAAAAGGAGGACATGCGGAATGACAACTTTGTCCCCGTCGATCCAGCGTTCGCAAATCTACCTCCTCCTACCAACGGTAAGCGTCTCTTTTCTTGCGTAAACACTGCACAATTAACTTCATGTGCTAACGAGTTACTGATTTGCAGAGCATATTGAGGAGACGCATCACACGCCGCCGCAGGTAAATCCGGACCTTGAGGCTACCGCCACATCCAGGGACAGGGCGATACATCTTGACTCCGATTCTACACCAATCCCACCACACAGTAGCTTTCGATTGACGAATCTGGCGCTGCTCACCCAGTCCTCTGCTGAAAATGCCGCAGAGTAGTCCGCCTTTCTGCAACAAATTTTTTCGGCTGAGTTCCGAAATCAATTAGCTGCACTGCCCTTCCACCAAGCGCACAATGCCTTCATTCAAAATGGCCTTGTGTTTTTTGGTATGTTCGCAGATCAAGCTCGCCGTGCCACCAATCTATACCAGGTGGTCGTGAGGAAAGAAACAGAGCTTGGATTGCTGCAGGCTGGTGTAGACCAGGTAAAGAAAGACAAGCATGATGCGGAAGAGGCGCGTAAGGCTGCGGAGGCGACTGGGCGAAGACAAAAACCGCGCTGATTTAGGAAAGGAAGAAGAACTGCGAGCTGGTGGGGGCGATTGACCAAGCGAAAGGGGAGGCAGAGCGTCTGCGGTTGGAACTTGAAAAGGTGCGCAGGGAAATGGACGACACGGTGACTGGCCGTGAGCTGGCAGAGGCAGACTTGTTAAAGCTTCACACCTCCCTCCCTTTCATTGCGCAAAAGGTAATGGATTCGAGGCCCGTCACCGAAAAGTTCAACGCCTACGTATATGCAGTGAAAGAGCATGACTGCAACAAGGTGATGCTTGAGGTGATCAAAGGCTGCAACCTCACGCTACCGTACCCTGAAGTTGTACGGAAAAATTTGAAAGAGGGTACAGCTGAGGCGCTCCTAAAAGCTGAGAAGACCATCAAGTCCATCCCGATCCCCTTAATAGACGCTTTTGCTGCAGATCCCAATATGCAAGTTGATGGGTTTCTTAAGGAAGATTTTTAATTTGAACACTTTAACGTTATGCGACGTAAGTCCTATGCTTAGGCAGGCATTTTGTAATTATAATTTTTGAGCCGTAAGTCCCGTGTTGGGCAGGCATTGGAAACAATTACTAATTGTAATAACTTTGTTGTATTATAAATTTTTTTCATGTATGCGTCATGTATTAATTGTTTATATATCGCGAATCAAAACAAAGGACGAACCGCATGCCCATGCGCATAATTAACCAAAACTCATGCGCATACGCAGGTACTGCGTAAAATAAATCAATAGCTATTTTACCTTTAATAGTTTAAACTCAAAAGCTACTGCGTTATCGCTTTGTCATGTGCTAGAGGTGCACTTTAGCTGTATGGTAAGCAACGCAACTAAAAACAAACCAATGCTTTTATACTTAAGAGTTCCTCATGCAAATCAATGCGAGAGTAATTATGCACAAGCAACCAAATGCTTGTATATTTTAAGTCGACTTGGCAACCATCTAGTCTGCGTGACGCTTGGTTTAGGGGAAAACCAATTCCCTTTATCTGCCGTTAATGTCTAGCCTTGTAACCAAATAGGCTTCTGCCGCACGGGGGCTAGAGGACACCCCTTAAGTAGGCAGGAACCGCATACATAAAAGAAAGATATATACAACAAAAGTATGCGCGAGTAAATATTTTAATTGACATTAATCATGATTACAACCGCGACACATCCAAACGGACGAAAATTACATAGGAAAAAATAATGTGCTAAAATATTTGGATTGATCAGGTCCAACCAGCTACATGTAACATTTTTTAAACAATGTCGCGTGCCAAGTACGTTTCACGGGTTTCTCATCTAATGTCGCGAGATGGTATGCCCCGGTGTTGCTTACTCCCACTACCTTGTATGGACCTTCCCAACGGGGGCCCAATTTTCCAGTATCTTCCGCATGACTTACGTCATTCTGACGCCAAACTAGGTCCATGCACTTATAAGAGCGCGAACGCACACGCTGATTGTAGTACTTTGTAATTTTCTGCTTATTATTGGCTTCGTTTATCACCGCAGAAAGTCTGCGTTCTTCCAACAAATTCAGATTTTCCCGCAAAGCTTTTGAGTTATTCTGCTCGTCGAAATTCTGTATGCGGAACATTGGTACCCCAATCTCTGCGGGTACAACAGCTTCCGACCCATAGACCAAACTGAACGGAGTCTCACCAGTGCTTGCTTTGGGTGTTGTTCTACGTGCCCATAAAACCTTTGGTAGTTCGTCCACCCAACCAATGCGACCATGACCCAATCTAGCTTTGATTCCAGCTACTATATCCCGGTTGGTGACTTCGCACTGGCTATTCGCCTGCGGATGCGCAACGGAAGTAAAAGTTTTCTTAATATTAAGCTCCGCACCCGTTATCACTAACGATTTCGTTTGGTATGCTGAATCGACAAACAATGTCCCCCCATACAAAATTTCGCACCCTTTTTTATGAAATTGTTGTTAGCGGTCGTGCTTCAATCCACCTCGTGAAATAGTCAATTGCAACAATCAAGAATTTGATGTTTCCTGCGTGTGCAGAGTATGCGTAAGATACTGATGTAAGTAGCGTATTGTATAAAATAAATGATAATATTACCTCGGCCTTTCGGAAATGGTCCGACTATGTCAATTGCCCATTTGTAGAATGACCATGGTGACGAGACTGGGATCATTGGGTGCACAGGTGCTCTGCTGATAGGCGCATGTATTTGGCAAGATTCACATTTTTTAACTATGCGCATAGTGTCTGCGTACATATTGGGCCAATAATAACCTAGCCGCATAATTTTTGACACAATAGACCTGTGTCCTGAATGAAGAGCGTATGCACCCTCATGCACCTCACGTATATCTTCCTCTGCCTCTTTTGGGCCAATGCTCCTTAAATGCGTCCCTCAATAATTTTTTCGATATAGGACCTCACCTTCAAGGGCGTATAGTGGTGCCTTAGTGCGGACTTTATTTGCATCAACACAATCCGCAGGTGAGGTGCCATCTCGCAGAAAAGCAATGATGGGTGTCATCCACGTCGAGCTAGATTCCTCAACAGGTGCCACTAAAGGCATCATAACAATAGACTTCGCATGTAGTTCTTCTATAAGAACATTCTTCCCCAGATGATCAAAGGCCAAAGCAGCCAATTTGCTAAGCGCATCGGCCTTCTTATTTTGCCCCCGCATTATGTGGGAGATTTGAAAAGCCTCAAACTGGTCAGCGAGGTTATGAACAAGCGATAAATATTGCTGCATGGCTATGTCATGCGCTTCAAAGTCTCCACTGATTTGACTGCATACTAGCTTTGAATCCACATAAGCGTGCAGAATTTTAACATTTAATTTATGCACAATCCGCATACCTGCTAACAAAGCCTCATATTCTGCTTCGTTGTTCGTAATAGCGAAATTGAACCGCAACGCATATGTGTGCTCTTCGCCATCTGGGCCAGATAAAATTACACCTGCACCCGCGCCAGCTGCGTTGCAGGCACCATCGGTATATAACTCCCATGATGACAAGGGTGGTGCAGGCGCATCCTGCTGCTCAGCCGATGCCTCAACATCCACAGGCAATTCTGCTAGGTAATCCACAAGTATTTGTCCTTTAACTGCGCTTCGTAAAGAAAAATTTATTTCGTGTTCTCCTAATTCAACTGCCCATTTAGCCATCCGGCCAGAAATCTCAGGATTATATAGCACCTGAAAGAAAAATGATTGCGTTAGTCAATGCGGTATTCTCGGACATTGCCGCAAAGTAAGTAGTTACCAACCTGTTTGATCGGCTGATCAGTTAGAACTACAACTGGGTGCGCCTGAAAGTACCGACGTAAACATCGCGCTGTGTGAAATAGCGCATACACTAGCTTCTCAATTGGTGAATAGTTTACTTCGCTTGCTGTAAGCGTCTTGCTTACGAAGTAGACCGACACTTGCGTCTGAGAAAACCTCAACATTATTTGACCACGAAATAAATAATTCACATGTAGAAATAAAATAGAATGCCTTACCTTTCCGCGATCTGCGATAAGGACCGAGCTGACAGCTTCTTTGGACGCCGTAAGGTACAGCGTAAATGTTTCGCCTGCTATTGGCGCAGTGAGTGTTGGTAATTCAGCAAGCACCTTCTTCATATCTTGAAAAGCTGATTCCGCTTCCTGAGTCCATACGAAATCTTCTTTCTACAAACAATTCTTCAAAGTATTGAAGAATGGCAGCTGCCTTTCTGCGGCTTTCGACAGAAACCGCGTAATCGTCGCGAGATTCCCGGTTAGACTCTGCACATCTTTCTATGTTCTTGGAGACGGTAAACTATCAATGACCTCAATCTTTTTGGATTCGCCTTTATTCCTCGCGCCGTCACCACATGACCTAGAAACTTGCCTTCCTCTTCTCCAAAACTGCATTTGAGCGGGTTAAGCTTCATGTTGATTCTGCGCAGCGACGCGAACGTTTTAGGATGTCTGCAAGCATTTCTTCTTCGGTGTTACTTTTAATTACCAAGTCATCGACGTATGCTTCAAGATTTCTACCAATTTGGTGCTTGAAGGCTGCGTCAATTACGCGCTGATAGGTTGCGCCTGCGTTCTTTAATCCGAAAGGCATCTTCGTATAACAATAAATACCCTGCGGCGTATGAAAAGCAGTTTTGTCCTCATCTTCTGGAGCCATTAAGATTTTGTGATAACCCTTGTACTCATCCAGAAAACCCTTGTACCGAAAATCTGATAATGATTCTACCTTCCAGTCTATCTCCGGGAGAGGGTAGTTGTCCTTGGGGCACGCTTTATTGATGTCTTTAAAATCGACACACATCCGCCAATTGCCGTCAGCCTTTTTCACCAACACATGACTAGCAACCCATGTCTGATACCGCACTTCCCGCAAAATGTTTGCTTTGACAAGGTTATCTACTTCTGCACATAACTAATCACTGCGCTCAAGAGCCATATGCCGCTTCTTTTGTCTAACGGGTGTGAGTGATGGATTAACATTCAACTTATGTTCAGCAATATCACGCGGAACCCCAGTCATGTCTGATTCTTGCCATGCGAAAACATCTGCGTTTGCGGATAATATTCCATGCAACTTAACCTTAGTTTCGGCTGACAAACCTGCGCCGATTTTGATACGCTTATCCGGGTGCAAACGGTTAGCTATGACCGTACTGCTTGCAAGTTGTTTTTCCATGCTGGGAATGTTTACAGGCACCACTGAACCACATAACTCGGTTGTTTGATGTGACGCGATCGTGGCAATTCCTCCCATTGTAGGAAACTTAATCAAGCCATGCACTACCGATGGTATAATATTAAAACGTCGTATGAAATTTCTCCTAGTAGCGCATTGTAACGCGAAGTCGGACGAACCACATAAAAGTCAACTAACTCGTGTCTAACCAACTGTGGATTCTTATCGTCCGCAAGCTCTATTATTAGTTCTATCCGGCCTAGCGGCCATGATTGTCTGTTACGATTAAACTAAATCCCTAATATTTTTGTGGATGATTACAAACTAAATCCCTAATATTATTGTCCGCAAGCTCTATTATTTTTGTGGATGATTTTTCTGAAAAGCAATTGAATTTTAATGTTACGATTAAACTAAATCCCTAATAATTAGTAAAATTAGTAGCACTATTAATTTGCTCCGTTGAAACAGGCATTTGAAAAAGAAAGTGTGACTTTTCATTAAATTATAAAATTGTGAAGTAATACTATACTACCCTTTTTGTACGTATAGTGAGTGAATTTTGGATTCAGTATTCACAATAATGCCACTTAAATTGAAGCTTGATTAAATCATTCAAGGGTTGAGATTGGTTCTTGCTTTTTTTTTTTCATTTTTTTTTATACTTTGTTGGTTCTCAATTGAACCTAACACACACACACACACACACACACACACACACACTCTCTCTCTCTCTATATATATATATATAATATATATATATATATATATATATATATATATATATATATATATATATATATATATATATATATATATATATATATATATATGGGCACGATCCATGGATAAGCTTAAAAGGAGTACAAACGGGATAAGCAAAATAAAATTTTTTTTTTAATTTTTTTTACATTCATAAATCTGCATTAAAATACACCTCTAATCAATTTTTTTCATAAAAAAAAGTTCAAAATCTTTCAAAAAATCGATGATGAATGGTAAAATTAACCATTCATCGGGTTAATTTATCATTCATCTTGTTTACGATGAATGATAAAATTAATCAATGCTAAAAAAAACTAGATGAATGGTTAAATTAACCATTCATCTGTTTTTTTATCATTCATCATAAACAGATGAATGGTTAAATTAACCATTCATCTGCTTTTTTTTAGCATTGATTAATTTTATCATTCATCGCGAACAAATATGAATGATAAATTAACCAGATGAATGGTTAATTTTACCATTCATCATCGATGTTTACCATTCATCATCGATGTTTACCATTCATCATCGATTTTCGAACGATTTTGTTAAAAAACTTTTTAAAATTTTTTCGTTTTCTTCTATTTGCATATTAAAGGATCGTTTTTTTTTTTTAAAATTTGAAATTTTACTTATCCCGTTTGTACCCCATTTAGTGCTTATCCCTCGATTGGTCCACTATATATATATATATATATATATATATATATATATATATATATATATATATATATATATATAGGGTGAGGATCCATGGAGAACCAAAGATAGTACAGAACCCATGGAACTCGTGTAGATTGACGTTTTTTTTATTTTGTGCAGATTGACTTTTTTTTTTTGTGCAGATCGAGTCAATCTGCGTGCAGATTGACCTTTTTTTGCATTTTTTTTTCAGATTGACTTTTTTCTGTGCAGATTAACTTTTTTTTTGTGTGCAGATTGAGTCAATCTGCGTTTTTTTTTGCAGATCGACTTTTTTTTCTGTGCAGATTGACTTTTTTTTCTGTGCAGATTGACTTTTTTTGCAGTTTTTTTTTGTAGACTGATTTTTTTTTCTGTGCAGATTGACTGTTTTTTTTTTCAGATTTTTTTTTCCATAGATTGAAGCTCAATCTCCACATAGATTGAAGTTCAATCTATGAGTTCTATGGGTTCTCCACATACTCTAGTTCTCTAGGATCCTTTCATTATATATATATATAAGATTAATGGGAAGTAACCAATTGAGGGGAAGACGGGAAAAACAAATTTTTTATTTTTTTTCGTTTTTTGAAAAAACTTTATTCACGAATATTATAGATTGGATGAAAATATGAACATTAAAAAAAATACTTTGCGATAAATGTTTTTATTTTGGCGGGAAAATGCTCGAAGAAATAATATATAACAATTATCATATTTTTCGAGCGTATTTTGAGGGTTTAAAAATTAGAGTTTAGATATTAGGGTTTAGATATTAGGGTTTAGAAATTTAGAGTTTAGATTTAGGGTTTAGATTTAAAATTTAGATTGAGTTTTTAACACGAACTGTTTAGAGTTTAGGGTTTAGGGTTTTTGGTTTAGGGACTAAACCCTAAACTTTAGATCGGGCTAAATTTTGACAAAAAGTACTTCACAAAACAAGAAAAAAAAAACGTTCGAAGATTAACATTTTTCACGATCAATATTATCTTCAATGTTATTTTTGTCGATCGTTTTCCCTCCTAAATAATAACATTCATCACGAAGTGTCTTTTTTAAATGTTCATATTTTCGTGTGATCTTGATGCATGAAAAAAAAATTCGAAAAAACCAAAAAAAGAAGAAAAAAGATTTACTTCATCCACTTCCCCCTGCTTTCCCCCAATTGGTTACTTTAATCTTGATCCTACCCATATATATATATATATATATATATATATATATATATATATATATATATATATATATATATATATATATATATATATATATATATATATATATATATATATATATATATATATACATCCATTAGGCTTAAGTTTGTAAACAAAGAAAATCATTAACAATCAAACAAAAAAGCAAAACTTACAAACTCAAACTTGAAACAAATAATAATAATAATAATAATAACAATAATAATAATAATAATAATAATAAATGCATAATTAATTTTCTAGAGCTCAATTATATATTAATCATGAGAGATTTATTTATTTTATTTATTTAACCATATTTAATACATCATATAATCTTAAATTCATATATATATATATATATATATATATATATATATATATATATATATATATATATATATATATATATATATATATATATATATATAATAATAATAATAAATGCATAATTAATTTTCTAGAACTCAATTATATATTAATTTTGGAAGATTTATTTATTTTATTTATTTAACCATATTTAATATATATATATATATATATATATATATATATATATAATAATAATAATAATAATAATAATAATAATAATAATAATAAATGCATAATTGATTTTCTATAACTCAATTATATATTAATTTTGGAAGATTTATTTATTTTATTTATTTATTTATATATATATATATATATATATATATATATATATATATATATATATATATATATAGTGGTAGGATCAAGAGGGAAGTAACCAATCGGGGGGAAGCAAAAACTTTTTTTTTCGTTTTTTGAAAAAACTTTTTTCACGAACATTATAGATGAGATGAAAATATGAACATTTTGTAGAGACACTTTGTGATAAATGTTTTTATTTTGGCAGGAAAACGCTCGAAGAAGTAATATATAACAATTATCGTGTTTTTCGAGCGTATGTTGAGGTTTTAGCTATTGAGGTTTAGATATTAGGGTTTATATATTAGGGTTTATAGGGTTTAGATATTAGGGTTTAGAAATTTAGGGTTTAGGGTTTAGATTTAGGGTTTAGATTTAGGATTTAGATTGAGTTTTAAACACGAACGGTTTAGAGTTTAGGGTTTAGGGTTTGGTGTTTTGGATTTATGGAATAAACCCAAAACACCAAACCCTAAACCTAAACCCTAAACTCTAAATCGGGCTAAATTTTACTTCACAAAACATGAAAAAAAACGTTCATATTCTTCATGAACAATATTATCTTGAATGTTATTTTTGTCGATCGTTTTCCCGCCTAAATAATAACATTCATCACAAAGTGTCTTTTCTAAATGTTCATATTTTCGTGTGATCTTGATGCTGGAAAAAAAAATTTCCAAAAAAATGAAAAAATATTTTTTTTTTTGCTTCCCCCCGCTTCCCCCCGATTGGTTACTTCTCCATTGATCCCGCCCCTATATATATATGGAAGAGATCAAGGGATAAAGGGATAAGTAAAATTTGATTTTTATATCTTTTACATCAGAGCTCCGATTTAAAAAAAAATCTGTGATTAACTGACATTGCGTAGATTCATAATTTTTTTTTTCAACAGGAGCTTAAAATGAATGTTATGTATGTTAACGTTTTTTGAGTTTTTTTTTTTTTTATTTAGCCCGATTTAGAGTTTTGGGTTTACTCCGTAAACCCAAAACACTAACCCCTAAACCCTAAATTCTAATCCGTTCGTATTAAAAACTCGTTCTAAACCCTAAACCCTAATTTTTAAACTCCAATTTTTAAACCCTAATTAGTAAACCCTAAACACTGTTTTTCTAAACCCTAAACCCTAATTTTTTTTTTGTTAACATACATCTGATGCTGAAAAGAAGTTAACATGCATCAAACAACAGCTAACATGCATCAGATGTATCTTAACGCCAGTTTAAAAAAAAAAAAATATTTTTTCCTGAATCTACATAATGAAAATAGATACCAGCAATTTTTAAATTGGAGCTGCAGGAATAAAGATATAAAAATCACAAAATCACTTATCCCCTTATTCCAAAAAAGTCACTTAGCGCTGAATCCTTCTCCTATATATATATATATATATATATATATATATATATATATATATATATATATATATATATATATATATATAGAGAGAGAGAGAGAGAGAGAGAGAGAGATACTGATTTAATCAAGAGGGAAGCACTTTTTTGGGGGGAAGCAAAAAAAATTTCGTTTTTTTCGAATGTTTTTTTCAGGCATATATATATATATATATATATATATATATATATATATATATATATATATATATATATATATATATATATATATATATATATATAGAGAGAGAGAGAGAGAAAGAGAGAGATAGAGATTTAATCAAGAGGGAAGCATTTTTTGGGTAGAAGTGTGGGGAAGTAAATTTTTTTTAATTTTTTTTGAATTTTTTTTCAGGAATCAAGATCACATGAAAATATGAACATTTAAAAAGACATTTTGTGATGAATATTATTTTGACGGTAAAACGCTCGAAGAAAAAATTGAAAATATTCAATGCATTGAATGTTTTGATTCCGAGTTTTTTTTAAAGGGTTAGAAATTAGGGCTTAGAAATTAGGGGGTTAAAAATTAGGGTTTAGCTATTAGGGTTTAGAAATTAGAGTTTTGGGTTTAGAAATTAGGGTTAGGGTTTAGAAATTAGGGTTTAGATTGAATATTTTAACATGAATGGTTTAGAGTTTAGGGTTTAGGGTTTCGGATTTTAACTCTAAATCGGGCTAAATTTCGAAAAAAACACTTCATACAAGATAAAAACAAAACGACGCAAATAAACTCAGAATCAAAACATTCAATGCATTGAATGTTTTCATTTTTTTCTTCGAGCGTTTTACCGCCAAAATAATAATATTCATCATAAAGTGTCTTTTTTAAATGTTCATATTTTCACCTAAACTTAATGCCTGAAAAAAAATTCGAAAAAAGGAAAAAAAATTTACTTCCCCCACTTCCCCCCAAAAAGTGCTCTTTAGTCCATCTTGTGTTATGAACAGGAGAGCTTGATTTTGAACACACAACATCATGATCATCAATTGGCTCTATAGTATGTAAAACAGTAGGAGAGACTGCTGCACATTATTAGTGGAACCAACACCAAACTGTGATCCTTCAGAACCAGTGGACCTCTGCTCAATTTGTAGTACTTAAGTGGGGCCAGTATGTCCAGTTGGTTTAGACACAGACGGGACAGAATATTCCATCTCATCTTTAAAGAACTCAGCAGCATGGATTGGTGAGGGAATTGCTGCTGGTTCTTCTTCTTCTTCTTCTTCATCAAGAGCTTGCTGAGTAGGCTCTTCAAAGAGTAACTCCTCATCTTCTTAACCAGAAGATAACGTAAGGGCAGTTTCATCAAATGTAAAATTGATTGATTTTTCAAAGCATCTCCTTCTTTTGTTGTAGACCCTATATGCCTTTGACATGTTGGAATATCCAAGAAATATCCATTCATCAGCTTTAGCATCAAACGTGCCAAGTTGGTATCTATTGTTCAGTATGAAACAGGAAGTGCCAAATACAAGAAGAAATGAAATTTAGGGTCTTCTTCCATTGAGAACTTCCTAAGAAGTTTTCTGATGTCTTTTTACTATTAAAGATCTATTCTTGGTAAAACAGGCAGTATTCACAGCTTCTTCTCAGTATGAATTCTTCAACCCAGAAGCAGCTAACATAGATCTTACTGCTTCAATGAGAGTCCTATTTCTTCTTTCTGCAACACCATTTTACTGAGGTGTTCTCACAACAGAAAAGTTTTGTGAAATTTTCTTGTCAGCACAAAATTCTTCCAATGTTGCATTTCTGAATTATGTACCATGATCACTTCTAAGTTGCTTCACCAGTTTCCCATTCAATAACTCGATTCTTTTAATAAAGTTGATAATTTCATCAGCAGCTTCACTCTTTTGCTTCAATAAGAATACCCATGTGTATCTGGAATATTCATCGACAATAACCAGTGTATACTTCTTCCCACTACAGCTGCCAACATTAATAGGACCAAGGAGATCCATATGAAGTAAGTGAAATGATTTCTCAATAGATGAAATCTGCTTTGACGAAGTTGTTTGAAAGTGATCCTGCCTCTCCGTTGTCATCCTGGCCACCTAGTTACGAAGTTGTTTGAAAGAAACTGGATTGATTATCATATCGATAAGGTTAACGACCGAATTTCAAACATAACCGTTTAATTAAATTGTCGATCATTTCAGATTAATATCTGAAAGTTACCATTTTACGTTTGCATAAAACAGAAAATTTAAAATAAAAAAATGAACCGCGTTGCTCTTGCTTCTATGCAAAAACTGTGTATAGGAAATCGAGGCGGACTAATTGTTTTAACTACCGATGAAACCCCAGAAATTGATTCACACATTATCAAATTAGTCAAAACTTTCTGTCAATTTCAAGGACTTCCGAATGATGATGCAAACTCTCATCTGAGTAAATTCATCAGTATGGTCAACTCTTATAAGCAAGGGATAACTGATTCAAATATTTTAAAACTCTATCTTTTCAATACTCTTTTTCTGCACACCCTTTATTGTGGTTTGATGGACTCGATACCAACTCGATCCATTCATGGGAAGAATTAGCAACCAAGTTCCTGGAAAAGTTCTATCTACCTTCTCTTCAAACTAGTCTAAGGAGTGAAATCGTTAATTTCCACTAACGAAATGACGAACTATTAAGCTCAGCATGGAAAAGATTCAAGGAGATGCTTAGGTGATGTCCAAATCATTTAATAAGTCAACCGAATCTACTTTGCACATTTTATAATGGTTTGACCCAGAATGATATATCCACCCTCGACATGGCTTCGTAAGGAAACTTCATGCTGCGCATAGCAACAGAAATATGGGATCTCCTAGAAACGATTGCAATACGAGAGGAAACTGGAGTAATGGAGCTGTTAAGCCAGATACTACTACACAAACTTTAAAAATGCTAGACTCAAAGTTAGAAGATCTTAATCTTACGCTTCAGAACTTTTCAATTCCTACTACAATAAAAACCGATGCTACCAGAACCAATCTAAGGTATCCTTATCCTAGATGGGCATATAAACAGCAAAATAGCTCAGATTTCAATATAACATTTCCAGTACACAAACCCTCTGTAAACTCTCAAAGAGTCTTAGCTAATTTTATGACGAAACAGCAAAGTATAAATTTTCAAGTCATAGAATGTCAAAATAAGTTTGATAACCTGATCTTTACTTTTGAAAAATTAATAGAAAGTTTTCAACTTACTATACAATACTTATCAGCTAAACTCGAGATAGAATACAAAGAGTTTGATTTCTTAGTTTTAACTAGGGGAGTAAAGAAACCATATTAGATAATCCCGCAAATATAGAGGAACCCCTACTCAAAACCTTTCCGAAACAGAACCCATAATGGTTAATCAGCCTATAAATCCCCCGGATTCTGTTAACCCTGTTGATCGGTCGCTATTTGACACGATCGTTTATGCTTAAATGAGGTGAAAATGATCATATTTAAGCGGTGAATAAGATACTTTGATGAAATTTTATTTTCTACAGCTAAGAAAAAGAATTGGTGCAAAAAGGCGCGAAAAACAGAATTTGAAGTTGAATTGGGAGCAAGATTTGAGAAGTCGGAAAAATGAAGTCATGAAGTAACACTGGCGTAATTTTCGCCAGGTGGGCCTAAATTACCCCACATCTCAGGTCATGATCAGGAAAAAGTTCCAGTCCCGGCATAAAAATACGCCCATTTTGGTCCTAACTCTGGCGTAATTTACGCTAGACTGGCGTAAATTACGCCCATGCAAAACAACTGATGCCGAGAATTTTTAGTTTTAGCTTTGGGAGCAAGTTTTTTCATCCCTATATAAAGGGAGCATTAGGGTTACGAAACACACACTTTTTCCATTAGCGTTTTGTGCAGAGATAAACCCTAATCACACCACAACACACCATAATCATCATTCCTCAAGGATTCAAGCTAGGATTCAAGTGGTGTTCATCATGCAACTTCAAGGAATCTCCATGATCATCATCATCAACATGCTTGGCTAGTCTTCTTATCTTTATCCTTTCCATGAGCAATTAAACATGTATTAGTTTATTCAAGTTTATGTAGTTTTATGATGTTTTAATACTTATGTCTTTTGGATTATGATATTATAAACTAATCAATTGTTGATCAATGCAAGTTTTATGATTTTTGTTATTGCAAGTTGAATTATTGTGATTTAACATTGTGTTCTTGATCCAACTTAGTGTTAATTAGATTAAGAATAAAGACATATTGTTTAGGTTGCATAGTTTAATCCCAAGATAGTTAAAATTGATGAACTTAAGAAATCTTGTCTATGAGAGTTGATCAATAATTGGTAAACATAATACTTGTTTGAATGAATGCATGTTAGATTGGGATTGTGAAAGGATAAAGGCTTTAAATCTCATTGTTTACATTTCAATCTCTCAACTGCGCTTTAGTTTACGTCTTTAAGCTTTAATTCAGCTAATTAATCTTAGTAGCTCTTAGTTAAACAAACAACCAACTCTGAAATTGCTTGCTCTTAACCACTATATCCCGTGGAATGAATCCTTCTTATCCTATCTAAAGTAGAGTAATTAGGTTATTTTTGATTGGCCCTTCGACACAGATCAAAATTTTGGCGCCGCTGCTGGGGAAGTGTGCGCTTGATTGCAAGCTCTTATTTTATTTGATTTCTTGTTAAATTAGAAATATCATAAAAATTATAAAACCATATAAAAAATCCAAAAATATTGTTTTCTTTTAATTTGTTTTGTCAGTTTTACGCTCGGTATTCTTGTTTTTGTTGAAGTGCAGGTTAGTGCATGCAAACTCAGAGTTCAGGAGATCAAAATCTTGAGCCTTTAAACCCGGAAATTGAGAAATCTACAAAAGCTAATCGAAAAGCTACAAGGATTTCAAAAAGCTCGAAGGTGGCTTCAGCATCACCACAACCACCACCAGAGTCACATCCTATTGTCCGACCAAATTCTCCTAAATTAGACTCCGACGTTGAGGAGGAAGTTTTTGTTCAACAAACCGAAATGGATGACCGTGAAAGAGGAGTAGATACCTACTACCAACTGGGTGACTATGCAGACCATTCACCTATTGTTTTTCCCACTCAAGCAGGGGGAAACACTCGGAGATTTGAGGTTCAACCTCAACTTATCTTCATTTTTCCAACCTACCGAGGTATGGCTAATGAGGAACCGCATGAGCATATCACTGAGTTCAACGAAATTTTTGCTACTAATCAGGTAAACGGATTCACTGACGATGAGGTATGCCTTCGATTATTTCATTATTCATTAAAAGCTAAGGCAAAACATTGGTTTTTATCCTTACCCGCCCGGAGTATTAATACTTGGGCGGAAATAAAAAAACGGTTTTTAGAGGAATTTTACCCGATAAGTAAGACCTCGGACGTGCGTACGCAAATAAAAACTTTTAGACAATTGCCTGGTGAACTTTTTCATGAAGCGTACGAGCATCTCAAGGAATTACTTAGGGCGTGCCTGTGACGAACCGAAAATTTCCGACCAAATTTAAACTTTAACTTTATATTATTCCGACATGATAAGCAAAGTATGTAATGTTGAGTCTTAAAAAGTTTGAACTGTTTCATATAATCAATTGACCTTCGACTGCTCTCGACGATTCATGAATAATTAATTGTAAATAGATATGTGTGTATAATTTGAAATATAATTTGAAGTATTATATGTTGTTAAAAATTAATAAAATAAAAATAGGATATAATTATTAAATATTATATAGTTAATAAATTGTAACATAAATATATTAAATATAATTACAAGTTTAAGAGTAGTTATTATATTATTATTACAACCATTATTATTATTACTGTTAATATTTGTATTAATAATATTATTAATTTTAAAATAATGTATTTATATATAAAATTCGAATTGTATTATTATTATTATTATTATTATTATTATTATTATTATTATTATTATTATTATTATTATTATTATTATTATTATTATTATTATTAATGTTATTATTTTCATTAATAATATTAATATGATTATAACTAGTATTATTATTAGTATCATTAATAATAGTATTATTATCATTATATTTATTAAACTTATTATTGTTATCATCATTATTACTTTTACTAATATTGTTAATATTATTATTATTATTATTATTATTAATAGTATTATTATCATTATTATTTCTATTGTTACTATTATTATATGTTTCATTAATATTAAATATTAAAATTTGTATAATTAATATTATTTTAATTCTTTATATATTTAATATACAGATATAAATATATATATATCTGATACATAATTATACAAATACAGTGTAATTACATATACATATATCAAATACAGTATATATATATAAATATATATACATGTATATATATATATATATATATATATATATATATATATATATATATATATATATATATATATATATATATATATATATATATATATATATATATATATATATATATAAAATATAGATAAAATACGTAATCTGTTTCCTATCAATATCAAACTATTCTAAATTGGAATCATATCTTTAAACTAGTACGATTCTTTGCTAATTAGTCATATTAAACAACAAAACTCGTTTGAAGTCGTAATCAAGATTTTCTATGATCGAGATAATGTTGACCCAATTGATCACTACAAAACAATGTGGATTGGTTATAAGTATTAAAAGTCATTAAATTAACCAGACACAACCTAAACTCATTGAAATTCAAATTATTTTTAAATAGAAATTGAAGAACGAACAGTTACTACTCTGTTCCTTGTGTCCTCAAATCAAATACCACGAATCCAAGTTAAATTTCAAAATCTTTTATTGCAGTTAGGGTGGAAATCTTTCAATTAAACTATCTGGAAAGTTTTAAGTTCAAATTTTATCAATCGAGTCTCAATTTTGGAGTCAAAGTCGATTTTTAAAAATTCAAATAATCTGTTCATCGAGAAATTTGAATTTGTTTTGATATTTTAAGTTGAATTGATGATCCAAAAAGTTTATAAGATGGATTTAAAACATTTTTCATGTTATGATCTAGGTCTGAAATGTTCTTAATTATAAATTATAAAATTAAATGAGGAGTTCTTTGGGTTTAAAGAACGGGCTGTATGAGTTTTTTTTTCTTTCTTTTATTCTCCTTTGTTTTAATTAAATTTAATCGTCACTTATTGTTTCTGTCTAAGTTTTAAATCCTAAAAACCAATTCATTAACTCATTAAATTAAATGGGTGTTTGATTCTGGTTATGGGATGAAGCAGAAGAAGAAGATGAACGATATATAATCTGGGTTAAATAAATATTAAGTTAAGATAATTACAGAAAATCTGTGATGGAGGAATGGTTGTGTGGGCGTTTGTGTTAACTAAAGGTCGCGGGTTCGAGTCTTGTTATGGCAATTCTTTTTAAATATAATTATTAAAGGTAGTAATTCAAATTTTATTATTATTGTTATTATTCCTATTATTATTATTATTCTTATTATTTGTTAGGGTTATTATTATTATTATTATTATTATTATTATTATTTGTTAGGGTTATTATTATTATTATTATTATTATTATTATTATTATTATTATTATTATTATTATTATTATTATTATTATGAAAATTTAGGAATTTATGATGCTAAAGGAATTAAAGAAGAACATAATTATGATAATTATGAATTAAAAGTAATAATAATTATATTATGGTTATGACTTAAACATAAAAATATTTGTATAAAGGATAAGCATTATGAGTAAAATATATAAGATTTATAATATGTTATGAGGTATTAGGATAAGATAATTCGAAGATGAAAGTCATGATGATTTATATAGCTATATGAAAGGGTAATATATATATATATATATATATATATATATATATATATATATATATATATATATATAGACTTATATAGATAATACATAAAGATTTAAACTTTAACGTTAGTGTTAACGAGGATTTCTTTAGTAACTACTACCTATTATATTTTATAATTTTAAAATGAAAATGTTAGTTTCATATGAATCATTTATATATATTAAAAGTACGAATAACATTACGACTATAAATGAGAAATATATATAATACCTATAGTCTAAATAAATATTAACGAAATATTATTAATATGGTAATTAAATATAATATGACATGAGTTATATACATATATATTCATATAAAAATATACTTTTGGTTAAAACATATATTAATATAATTAGTACCAAATTATATGAAATATAACGTTTTGTATAAATCTATTAGACTTATATACATTTAATAATGTATTAATATATTTAACAAGTATTTAAAATGTTGATATAAATAAATTTATGATTATGATAATAAATAATAATTAATTACTGTAAATAAATATATTTAAGTTATTAATAGAACATAAAATTCATTAAATAACAGTTATATCACTAATAATAATATATATATTTTGTTCGATTACAAGTATATGTTTTAATATATATATGAATGATATAGGTTCGTGAATCCGAGGGCAACCCTACACTTGTTCAATGACGTCATATATAATGACCCATCCTAATCCATCAGGACGAATACATTACGTTTGGTTACATCGCGAGGTACTTGACCTCTATATGATACAATTTTACAAACATTGCATTCGTTTTTAAAAGACAAACTTTCATTACATCGAAAGTTGACGACATGCATACCATTTCATAATATATCCAACTATAATTGACTTAATAATAATCTTGATGAACTCAACGACTCGAATGCAACGTCTTTTGAAATATGTCATAAATGACTCCAAGTAATATCTCTAACATGAGCAAATGCACAGCGGAAGATTTCTTTAATACCTGAGAATAAACATGCTTTCAAGTGTCAACCAAAAAGGTTGGTGAGTTTATTAGTTTATCATAAATAATCATTTCATAATTTTAATAGACCACAAGATTTCATATTTCCAATTCTCATAGACATACGTCCAATGCATAGAGACAAAAATAATCATTCATATGGATTGAACACCTGGTAACCGACATTAACAAGATGCATATATAATATCCCCATCATTCCGGGACACCCATCGGACATGATAATTTCGAAGTACTAAAGCATTCCAAATTCCAGAATGGGGCTTGTTGCGCCCGATAGATCTATCTTTAGGATTCACGTCAATTAGGGGGTCTGTTCCCTAATTCTTAGGCTACCAAGTTTAAAGGGGCATATTCGGCTTCGATCCATTCAACCATATAATGTAGTTTTAATTACTTGTGTCTATTTCGTAAAACAGTTATAAAAGTTGCGCATGTATTCTCAGCCCAAAATGTGAAGGGTAAATAGGCAAATGAAACTCACCATACTGTATTTTGTAGTAAAAATACATATAACAACATTGAACAAGTATAAGGTTGGCCTCGAATTCACGAACCTATATCATTTATATATATATATATATATATATATATATATATATATATATATATATATATATATATATATATATATATATATATATATATATATATATATATATATATGTATTAACATATATAATAGAAATCAAATAAATTCATATATTATATCCTAAATTATATATCTTATATGTTTAATTTGTACATATTTAAAATAGTTAATATTTATATAGTTTAATATTATATTAATAATTTGTTATATGTAAATATTTATATAAATAATCTTTATATATATAATTATATATAATATTATTGTAGTTGGAATATATATACCTTATATAGAAAATATTTATTTGTTATAATAATATTGTTAATGTAAAAGTAATAATAATAATAATAATAATAATAATAATAATAATAATAATAATAATAATAATAATAATAATAATAATAATAATAATAATAATAATAATAATAATAATAATAATAATAAAATTTTAGAATACAACCTTTGAAGAAACAAGCTTCTAAAAATAAAACGCCACTGCCCGAACTCGATCCCGAGACCTCTCGGTTAAACTCAAACACACACCAAGCCACTTAACCACTAGTTCTTTTATGATTTAATCCCTTCTTCTAATTATTTAACATATGGCCACAGTTTATCATCTCCCTCATATCTTTATCAATAACAATTCATTCATGTATCATGTATCATCATTCTTCGACTATATATATCATCATTATCATAATAATACTATCGAACATTATATCACCTTCGTTATCATCCTCTTATATTAATCTCACCATACCCATCATCATAATCATAATCTAATATCATTATCATCAACTAACCATGTTAATCGTTACCATTCATCTTCTTCTATATCTATAGTATCATTAAGTCACATAATACCAATATCGTCAATCGATTCTACTGTTTTTTATTGTCACCTTTCTCATTCATTTTGATAGTTTGATTCGATTGGAAACCAGAGAGTTGATCACAGCCCAAATACTAAAACAACATGACACGGCCCAATAATCTTTACTTCAAAAATTACGACCCAATTAATCTGTCCACTTATTAATGAAAAGAAGCCCAAGTCTAGTAACAAGCTTAAAGGGTATCGGTTCCACTAGACTTTTGTAAACTGTTATCAACTTTTAATTCGTGATTATGAAATCGTCCAGAAAAAATGAGTTGTAAAGTTCAACTTAATTTAACATTTCCAAAACTCCAAGTATTGTAGCTCCACCACTTGTTGTCGGCTCCCAATAGAAAAGAAAAAAAATATAAAACTTAATCTAGTCATTTTAGCATCATCGTTATTCTTATTAACATCGTCTGATGAATCATAATCATAGTAGATCATCGTTTACTTTCACCTCATCATCTTATTTCATTCGATTATCACCATTAATACACGATATCATCACAGTGACATCATCAACATCTTCCACCTCATTTGTATAATAGTAACAAAAACAATAGCAACAAAATGAATGTGGTGATTGGGTGGGCTAATGGTGATCGTGTAATAGTAGAAGGCAAAGAGCTAGAGGTGGTGTTTGGGGTGGTTTATGGGGATGGCTTACAGCATAAAAACTGCTATAGCAGTAGCGTAAATTATTTAGTGGGATAGTGTTCGGACAACAGAAAGAACCACGTGTATTACCATCATGATAAACTTAGCTGTTTAGGAGACAAACATTTCGGTTTCAAGGTGGAGGAAAAGGTATTTTAGATGGCCGACCATTATTATTGTATAATACTTTACTTAATCAATTGACAAAAAGAATCCATTAAAGTGGATGGGTTTTTTCCTTTGGCCCACCCTGGCTAATCATAAGAATAAAGAAGGTACCGGTTGGAAAAGAAAAGAAAAAACACTTTTCGCTGCAATAATTGAGTTATATATATAACGGTTGTGTTAATATAAAACATTACCTATCTCAACCAGCTGTTTTCCAACTTCAAAAACATAAAAGTTTTGGAAGAACAGGAAGATTGAAGTAATACAGTAACGAATCAGGATGAGTTACGATGCAGTTAATGGTCGTTTCATGAAAGAAGGAAAGGTGACGGGATGGCGTTGAACCGGTAAAGAAGGTGATTCCATGGTGACAAAGGTGGTCATGGGTGTCTATATATATTCATATGCTATATATATGTATATCTATAATATAGAGATTAGATAGATAATAGAAAAGAAATAAAGAAGTGGGTGTACGTGAAGCTCGATGGAGAGGGTAGCGATTTATGGTGATCATGAGCGGTGCTCCGGTGGTTGTGATTCTCGTGGTGGTGATGGTGTTTGTTAACAGAAAACACAAAATTTAGGGTAGAAAACAAGGTAACTAGCAGCTGTTGATAATTTATGATTGATAATTGATAGTGAAACTCGAGTGATTTTTCATAAAGTGAGGGAAAACTGATTAATATAAGGCAGATATGGATAGACATATTATCACGGTTATACAGAAAGAAATAAAATAAAATAAAGAGTTGAAAGTGATTGTAAACTAATTTTGTTTACATTAGGTGACCAATTCGACCATTGAATCAGGAAAAGGGAAAATAGGGACAGCTGAAATAAAGATGTTTAACCTATTACTTTTAGTTTATCTGATTTTATAATTTAAATATTAATTAATATTAATACTTAATAAATATAAATGTATTGATAATAATAATAATAATACATATATTAATATTAATAAAAGTAATAATAATGAAATTAATATAACATTTATCTTAACTTGTGATTAAATATATTAATATTATAATTTATTAATTATGAAATGTTTAATAGTTATTAACATATATATATATATATATATATATATATATATATATATATATATATATATATATATATATATATATATATATATATATATATATATATTTATACACATGTCTATTATCAAATGGTTGTTCGTGAATCATTGGGAATGGTCGAAGGGTGATGAATACATGAACACAGTTCAAAATTTTGAGACTCAACCTAACAAACTTTGCTTAGCGTGTCAAAATCATATAAAGATCAAGTTTAAATTTGGTCAGAAATTTTCGGGTCGTCACAGTACCTACCCGTTAAAGAAATTTCGTCCCGAAATTTGATTGGGGTGGTCATGACTGACAATAATTATGTTTTCATAACGCATACGAGTTAGAAATTAGAGTTTTTATCATTAGTGAGTGATATGGATAAAATGATTCATTTATGTGAAGAGTACGAGTGAAGCTATCACAAAAGAGTGAAATGATTAAATAAAGATTTGTCTTAACTATTGACGTAGTCACTGTTGAATTCCGGAATTCAAGGGATTTAGAGAAAATCTTCGAAATCTAAAAGATTTGATTCTTCGGCTAGTAAGGAAATTAAGATCTCTATAATTATATACGATGATCTGCCTCGATTACTCTGTCTGATATTTCCATTATAAATTAAACTTTTTCCGTTCCATTATTTTCACCATTCCTATACTTCCTTTCTTAGTTCATACATCCAAAAGATTGTGAAAATGCTTAATCCAGTTCTAATCCTTGTCCTTATCCTGACTATCGCCACAATCATTCTCCTTTTCCAACTTCCACCAGAGGAATATGTTTTCTTCTACTTCACCCTTGGGTTTATAGTGTTTTTAATTCTCCCGTGTCTTTATGTTGCAATAAACATTGACATACACGGCTTGTAATTTAGGTGTTGTTATCGAGCTTTATATCCTCCTTTATATTTCGGAGTTCCATGCTTTTGTTTTTCTCTTC
Source organism: Rutidosis leptorrhynchoides (assembly GCF_046630445.1). NCBI lineage: Eukaryota > Viridiplantae > Streptophyta > Magnoliopsida > Asterales > Asteraceae > Rutidosis > Rutidosis leptorrhynchoides. The sequence continues at coordinate 197,311,953 of NC_092333.1, forward strand.
CCGACCTCAAGTCAAGCGAATAATGGTCCATAATTCATACGTATGAAATTTTGAATGATCATAATATACTAAGTAGAAGAATTGTAATAGCACGATTTGATTGGTTAAATTACCAGAATTACAGAAGATAGAACTATCAAGAATATATTTTTCTTGATATGTTCGGAGGTTAAGTAGAATGATAGAGTTATGTAACATGGCACATGATGACGTTAAGATCTGTAAATCATCACGTTCCATTAGAAACTCAACATGACTTACTGTAATATAATCATGTTGATCAAGTGTCATTATATTATACTAACTCATGCTTCAGTTCCCAACACTACTTCAGAATTCATTCATAGTTTATACTTAGATTTTACAGAAATTTCCAGTATAATGTATTATAGATAGCACGAAGAGGTATATAATTTCGGACGAGAATATTTATAAAAATATCCTCAGAAATATCGAAGATATTTATGATGATATTTTGGAATTTCTAAGTTCGAAGGTTGATGAAGAAAAATTTTTCGCAAGATTTTAACATGACCTCGGAGCAAGATATTCTCTAAGGATTTCATCGAATCAAGAATTACCTGGATCCTTTGAATATAGGGTTTGGTCCTTGTATTTTTCCTTGGTCTCCTTCATGGTTAGCTCAATCTGTTTTTCAGTACCAAATTTTCTATCGAGCGTTCCTAACACTCCTTTCTTTATCATCAAACTTTTGGCCGTTTAGACCATCTATCATTTTTCTGTTTCCTCTGCATTTAATGCTACGATATCTGAATCTTCGGTTATTAATTCGAGGTGGTTTTAGGAGAATTGTGTTTTTAGATGATTAAACGCTGATGGTAATATGATGGAATATGAAAGGTTCCCCGGTAACAATAAAAGAGCACGCATATATATCAAAGTTATAATATGGTTGTTTCGAACGAAAAGTCGAAGTTGTCTTGCAGGAGCTGTGACAAAATTTGCTACTTTGAAAGGAATTATCAATTTATTTTGGGTAATAATAACACTAAGGAATTAGCACAACTACGTGTTAAACGTTTACTCAGTTTTCGAGAGTTTTTCAGGTGCATAACTATATGCATAAATCTTTCTTTCCATAGATAAAGTGCGGTTGGTTATCCTTTCGATTGAGGCATTTTCAAGAATCGTAAAAGGTTTGAACGTAGATTTAATCGTCGAGATATAAATGAGGTTTAAGAGGAAATCAAGTGGTAAACTTAAAGAATTGTTTAGTTTTATGTGTTATAATCAATATTTTTTAATTCATTTTAATTGTCCAATGTTGGTAGTCCTCAGTTGATAGTCCACAGTTAGCAGTTCAATAATTCATATATAGTTTAATATATTATATTCGAATTAATTAATACGTGTCGTGACCCGTGTACATATCTCAGACTCGATCACAACTCAAAGTATATATATTATTGTGGAATTAACCTCAACCCTGTATAGAGAACTCGATCATTACTGCATATAGAGTGTCTATGGTTATTCCAAATAATATATATAGATGCGTCAATATGATATGTCAAAACCTTGTATACGTGTCCCGATATTTAAAGTGCGTAAAATAAATAACAGAAATTAAATGAAGATAAATAAAATTGCGAGAATATAAATTGCGATAAATAAATTGCGATAAATAAAATGTAATCAGTTAGCTAGGAACAGTTAGCGTGGATTCTTAACAAAATTCCTCTCATAGTTAAATTATTTGTTTCTAACTAATTTTATTTTGCCCAATGTTTTTCTTCATTATGCCACTTGTTGGATTCTGATAGGTCAAAATCCAAATATGAAATTGAATGAAAATGGTTATTCTGCGGTGAACGGATACGTATATCTGTGGGTGTAAGTAGGATAGTAAATGACTGTTGAATTAGATTTGAAAGAATGTACAGTGTACTTATTAATGTGAAATCTAAATATTCCTCGGGTATTACCTACCCGTTAAAATATTTTCACCATTAACAGTTTGTACGAAAGAATTTTTAATTACAATCTTTATGAAAAAATATATATACCTATATATTTTCTTCAGATGTAATCATGGATTTAATGAGTCAATCTGATATTAAACTCATTTGATTTACCGTTAGAACAAGAATATATAATCTCTAAAACATTAGAGATTACATAATCGCTATGTCAAACGAAGATAAATGATGTAGAACGTCATGTAGAACGATGATTATACTCGAGGTACAGAATGAGATGTCGAAGCTGGTGATGCGAATGTTGTTGTTGGAGGTACTAGTTCTGTTGGTGCTGAGGTTGGTGATGTTACTGGTGTTGGTGATACTGCTGGTGCTTGCAAATTGTGTACCGTGCTCTCTAAAGTTAACACTCGAGCTCGGAATTCTTTAACTTCTTCTACTAACCCTGGTTGGTTATCAGTGTGAGGTAGAGGTCATATATCTTCTCTAGTTCCGTTAATGGTAGCCTCAAGACGAAAAATTCTTTCAAAAATGGTATAAACGGTGTTGCGAACAGGTTCGCCGGTGAGCGGGTCGAGTACTCCAAGGTTAGGTGGTAGATTCGGTTCATGATATGGGGTACCTTCTTCCCTTCTCCATAGGGTGAATATGTCGCAAACCCATCCTCATTTTCTCCAGTAATCATGGTAGTTAATTGGTTGGTGTGTTCCCGTCACGCTGTCTTCGGAGTCAGAGGAACTTGGTCGATTCGTAGAGGCCATCTTATGCGATTACAGAAAAGATTTCCGGTATGAAAAGATTAGTGATAGCAAGTGATAGTGGGAGAGTATTCTCAATGCATAACATACTTAGATATATATATATATTACCGGGTCCCTTAAATTATGGAGAAATTTTCGGAAGATGTCAGACAAAGTCTACCGTGATAGATACGCTAAGATATGAATTAGCAGATACGCTAAGATATGAATTTGTCTATACACTATTCATGCAATCAATGCAGTAAGATGTGTCTAGACTAAGAATGATAAGCAGGTAATTTCCTAAGGATGATAAGCAGATGATTTCCGACTAGATATGATAAGCAAAACTTTTAACATGCAGACACGGTCAAAGTCCAGACTCATTAAAGCATCCTTACAACTACTAGTTAGACACACTAATGCAAGACCTGGTTCGCTAAGACCACCGCTCTGATACCATCCATAATGACCCATCCTAATCCATCAGGAAAAATACATTACGTTTGGTTACATCGCGAGGTACTTGACCTCTATATGATACAATTTTACAAACATTGCATTCGTTTTTAAAAGGCAAACTTTCATTACATCGAAAGTTGATGGCATGATTTCATAATATATCCAACTATAATTGACTTAATAATAATCTTGATGAACTCAACGACTCGAATGCAATGTCTTTTGAAATATGTCATAAATGACTCCAAGTAATATCTCTAACATAAGCAAATGCACAGTGGAAGATTTCTTTAATACCTGAGAATAAACATGCTTTCAAGTGTCAACCAAAAAGGTTGGTGAGTTCATTAATTTATCATAAATAATCATTTCATAATTTTAATAGACCACAAGATTTCATATTTCCAATTCTCATAAACATACGTCCCATGCATAGAGACAAAAATAATCATTCATATGGATTGAACACCTGTAACCGACATTAACAAGATGCATATAGAATATCCCCATCATTCCAGGACACCCATCGGACATGATAATTTCGAAGTACTAAAGCATTCTAAATTCCAGAATGGGGCTTGTTGGGCCCGATAGATCTATCTTTAGGATTCGCGTCAATTAGGGGGTCTGTTCCCTAATTCTTAGGCTACCAACTTTAAAGGGGCATATTCGGCTTCGATCCATTCAACCATATAATGTAGTTTTAATTACTTGTGTCTATTTCGTAAAATAGTTATAAAAGTTGCGCATGTATTCTCAGCCCAAAAATGTAAAGGGTAAATAGGCAAATGAAACTCACCATACTGTATTTTGTAGTAAAAATACATATAACGACATTGAACAAGCATAAGGTTGGCCTCGGATTCACGAACCTATATCATTTATATTTATATATATATATATATATATATAATTTATTTATATATCATTTATGTATATCATTTATATATCATTATATATATATATATATATATATATATATATATATATATATATATATATATATATATATATATATATATATATATATATATATATCATTTATATATATATAAAATATATAATTTAGGATATAATCTATGAATTTATTTGATTTCTATTATATGTGTTAATATATATATATATATATATATATATATATATATATATATATATATATATATATATATATATATATTAACACATATAATAGAAATCAAAAAATTCATATATTATATCCTAAATTATATATTTTATATGTTTAATTTGTACATATTTAAAATTGTTAATATTTATATAGTTTAATATTATATTAATAATTTGTTACATGTAAATATTTATATAAATAATCTTTATATATATAATTATATATAATATTATTGTAGTTGGAATATATATACCTTATATAGAAAATATTTATTTGTTATAATAATATTGATAATGTAAAAGTAATAATAATAATAATAATAATAATAATAATAATAATAATAATAATAATATTAATAATAATAATAATAATAATAATAATAATAATAATAATAATAATAATAATAAGAATAATAATAAAATTTTAGAATACAACCTTTGAAGAAACAAGCTTCTAAAAATAAAATGCCACTGCCCGGACTCGAACCCGAGACCTCTCGATTAAACTCAAACACACACCAAGCCACTTAACCACTAGTTCTTTTATGATTTAATCCCTGCTTCTAATTATTTAACATATGGCCACAGTTTATCATCTCCCTCATATCTTTATCAATAACAATTAATTCATGTATCATGTATCATCATTCTTCGACCATATATATCATCATTATCATAATAATACTATCGAGCATTATATCACCTTCGTTATCATCCTCATATATTAATCTCACCATACCCATCATCATAATCTTAATGTAATATCATTATCATCAACTAACCATGTTAATCGTTACCATTCATCTTCTTCTATATCTACGGTATCATTAAGTCACATAATACCAATATCGTCAATTGATTCTACTGTTTTTAATTATCACCTTTCTCATTCATTTTCATAGTTTGATTTGATTGGAAACCAGAGAGTAAAACAACATGACACGGCCCAATAATCTTTACTTCAAAAATTACGGCCCAATTAATCTGTCCACTTATTAATGAAAAGAAGCCCAAGTCTAGTAACAAGCTTAAAGGGTATCGGTTCCACTAGACTTTTGTAAAGTGTTATCACCTTTTAATTCGTGATTATATAATCGTCCAAAAAAAATGAGTTGTAAAGTTCAACTTAATTTATCATTTCCAACACTCCAAGTATTGTAGCTCCACCACTTGTTGTCGGCTCCCAATAGAAAAGAAAAAAATATAAAACTTAATCTAGTCATTTTAGCATCATCGTTATTCTTATTAACATCGTCCGATGAATCATAATCATAGTAGATCATCGTTTACTTTCACCTCATCATCTTATTTCATTCGATTATCACCATTAATACACGATATCATCACAGTGACATCATCAACATCTTCCACCTCGTTTGTATAATAGTAACAGAAACAATAACAACAAAATGAATGTGGTGATTGGGTGGGCTAATGGTGATCGTGTAATAGTGGAAGACAAAGAGTTTAAGGTGGTGTTTGGGGTGGTTTATGGGGATGGCTTACAGCATAAAAACTGCTGTAGCAATAGAAAGAACCACGTGTATCACCATCATGATAAACTTAGCTGTTTAGGAGACAAAAATTTCGGTTTCAAGGTGGAGGAAAAGGTATTTTAGATGGCCGACCATTATTATTGTATAATACTTTACTTAATCAATTGACAAAAAGAATCCATTAAAGTGGATGAGTTTTTCCCTTCGGCCCACCCTGGCTAATCATAATAATAAAGAAGGTACCGGTTGGAAAAGAAAAGAAAAAACACTATTCGCTGCAATAATTGAGTTATATATATAACGGTTGTTTTAATATAAAACATTACCTATCTCAACCAGCTGTTTTCCAACTTCAAAAACATAAAAGTTTTGGAAGAACAGGAAGATTGAAGTAATACAGTAATGAATCAGGATGAGTTACGATGGAGTTGATGGTCGTTTCATGAAAGAAGGAAATGTGACGGGATGGTGTTAAACCGGTAAAGAAGGTGGTTCCATGGTGACAAAGGTGGTCATGGATTCATATGCTATATATATGTATATATATAATATAGAGATTAGATAGAAAATAGAAAAGAAATAAAGAAGTGGGTGTACGTGAAGCTCGATGGAGAGGGTGACGGTTTATGGTGATCATGAGCGGTGCTCCTTTCTGTGGTTGTGATTCTCGTGGTGGTGGTGGTGTTTTTTTAACAGAAAACATAAAATTTAGGGTAGAAAACAAGCAGCTGTTGATAATTTATGATTGATAATTGATAGGGAAACTCGAGTGATTTTTCATAAAGTGAGGGAAAACCGATTAATATAAGGCAGATATGGATAGACATATTATCACGATTATACATAAAGATATAAAATAAAATAAAGAGTTAAAAGTGATTGTAAACTAATTTTGTTTACATTAGGTGACCAATTCGACCAAGAATCAGGAAAAGGGAAAATAGGGACAGCTGAAATAAAGTTGTTTAACCTATTACTTTTAGTTTATCTGATTTTATAATTTAAATATTAATTAATATTAATACTTAATAAATATAAATGTATTGATAATAATAATAATAATAATACATATATTAATATTAATAAAAGTAATAATAATGATATTAATATAACATTTATCTTAACTTGTGATTAAATATATTAATATTATAATTTATTAATTATGAAATGTTTAATAGTTATATAACATATATATATATATATATATATATATATATATATATATATATATATATATATATATATATATATATATATATATATATATATATATATATATATATATATATATATATATATATACACATGTCTATTATCAAATAGTTGTTCGTGAATCGTTGGGAATGGTCGAAGGGTGATGAATACATGAACACAATTCAAAATTTTGAGACTCAAAATTTTGAGACTCAAAATTTTGAGACTCAACCTTTTGGTTGACACTTTAAAGCATGTTTATTCTCAGGATTGAAAGAAATCTTCCGCTGTGCATTTGCTCATTTTAAAGATATTACTTGGAATCATTAATGGCATATTTCAAAGACGTTGCATTCAAGTCGTTGAGTTCAGTAAAGATTATGATTAAGTAAATGACAGATTAGATCATTTATAGTTGGATATTATGAAATGGTATGCATGCCTGTCAACTTTCAATGAAATGAAAGTTTGTCTTTTAAAATGAATGCAATGTTTGTAAAATATATCATATAAAGGTCAAATACCTCGCACTGTAATCATATGTTATTGTATTCGTTCTTATGGATTAGGACGGATCTTTACATGTGGTATCAGAGCGGTGATCTTAGTGAACCAGGTCTTGCATTAGTGTGTCTAAGTGATAGTCGTTAGGATGCATTAGTGAGTCTGGACTTCGACCATGTCTGCATGTCAAAAGTTTTGCTTATCATTTCGTGTTGAAAATTACCTGCTTATCATTTTTAGGGAATCACTTGCTTATCATTCTTAGTCTAGACACATCTTACTGCATTGACTGCATGAATAGTGTATAGACAAAATTCATATCTCAGTGTATCTGCTAATTCATATCTTAGCATATCTGTTACTGTAAACTTTGCCTGACATATTTCGTAAATTCCTCCGTAATCTATGAAATCTTTTGTTCTATATATATAGATATTCTATATAATACCATTCGATAGCCAGGAATCATTTCTTATCGAAAAATTCTTTACTTAATCGTACGAAATGGAACTCGCCACTAGTTCAAGTCCCTCGGATTCCGACATGGAGTCCCATTCAAGCTCCGAAAGCAGTATGACCAGAATGGACCAACCAATCATCCATCCCCAATTCATCTGATGGGTTCGTAGCCTCCTCAATCATTGGAGACAAGAAGAAGGTGATCCCTTCCATCCACCACATTGCCCTCTTGACGATGAACCTGAAGCACTTACCGGCGAACCTGTTAGAGACACCATTTTCTCTCTCATTTCCAAAATATCTCGGCACGATTATATACTATCTCACATTCTAGACCTTATTCACCCACTCGTCCGAACCACCAAAAATCCCGGTGTAATAGAAGAAGTCAACGAGCTTCGCGCTCGGGTAGTGGCTTTAGAGAATATGGTGCAAAGGTTATAAGTACCAGCAGCACCACCGGCATCAACAGTACCATCACCACCACCAGTAACAACATCCTCATCCCACACCTCAACATCACAATCTGTACCCCGAGCATCAACGTCATACACACCATAGATACTAAGGAGTACCAACAACATTATCCGATGAAGTATTGATTCAAAACTTCATTGAAAAAGCATTATGTGGCGATGATATAATCTCTAAAGTCTTAGAGATTATCTATTCTAGCCCTAACCTTAAATCAGATGAATGAACCAAAATGATAGAAGGAAGAATAGAAACCCTGACAAGAATGGTGCGTGATTTACAAGCTAGACTTATTTACCAATAGCATCAACAGTACCGTCAGCATCACTAGCACCGTCAGTATCACCGTCAGTATTCCCAACACCAGCAACACCTGTAACACTACAAGCACCATCAATTACAAAACCACCCACGATATCGACAACACAATCACCAATAGGTATATCGAAATAACGAGTTATGAAGTATTAACTCATATCCACTGAAGGATTTATAGGTATATCTTATATATATAAAAATTTTTTAAACCATAATGAATCTTTCCATACTAAGCTATTATGTGTGAATCTTAACTACTCGGTTAATTCATATTACTAATATGCTATGATATACATTCTTCGTTAGCGACTTAATTATCGTTAACTACAATCTCTGTTTCAATTCAATGAATTTCATTTCATAATAATTCAAGTGTATTATTCAATTACATGTTTTATTTTACACTTTCGATATACTCAAAACTTTCTAGAAAATATTATTCATATCTTGCAAAGTTCACAAGAATTCCACGAACACCAACATCATGCATCAACAAATAACGAAGTATTGATTCATAATTTCAATTTCATTGAAGAAATACTTCGTAAAAGTTATGTAATTTTAGGGATAATTCAATTCTAGTTTCAACCGTAAATCAAATGAGTTTAATTTAATATTAACTCCTTAAATCTATACTACATCTGAAGAAAATATACATACATATATATTTTCATAAGGACTGTAATAAAATTCTTTTGTACAAAATATTAATTGTGAAAATTTTTAACGGGTAAGTAATACCCGAGAGATATATAAATTCACAATTAATATGTTACATACTTCGATTCCGATTCAGCAAATCATCCACTATACTCCCTACTTTCACAACTATATACATTTGTTTATAGAAATCAAAACAACCATACTCATTCAAACCCAGTTACATATTCTGATTTTGAAACCTCAAAATTCAATTCGAGATATAACCGGTATCACCACTCTTAGATTCCTACATCTTTTAAAGCTATACTTTGACTCCAAAATTGTGATAGAACAACATTTCTATTCATAAAATACTTGTATCATTCAAACTCCTAGAACATCGTATGATTACAAACTGCGTTTAAACCCTTCGAAATTCCTGAAGACACTTCAAATAATGAACAATCGAGATGATGATCCAACCACATGTTACCCACAGTTATGTACCTGAAAAACTCTTGAAACCAAAGTAAAAGTTTAAACACGTATCCGCGTTAGATCCTTTGGCATTTATTATCAAAAATAACTTTGCGATTCCTTTTCAAAGTAGCCAATTTTGTCACAGCTCCATTAAGTCAACTCTGACTTTTCAGTTGAAACATCTTATTATAACCTCAATATATACGTTGCCCTTTCGCCATTGTTATCGGGGAACCGTTTATGTTCCACCACATTAGCAATAAACTTACCAACAACTCCACTGATCTTTGATTTTTCCGAAAAATCATTATATTTATCAAAACCCCATCATTTATTCAGCTGCATCTTGTAACGAGAATTGCCATACGAATCATCGGGAATTAGCAATCAGTATTTTGAAATCTCGCAGCATGTCTACGCCAATACTTATATGTGTACATATAACGGACTTACATACTTCAAATGTGAAGTTTCTGAAAAACACCCCGAACTGCGGAATAGTTCTCGAAATGTTGATGAAGCAGCAAAAACTGTAAACGATGTTAACAGCCAAAAGTTTGATGATAAAGAATGAAGTGTTGGAAACACTCAATGGAAAATTTGCACTGGAAACCGGATTGAGCAAACCATGAAAGAGGCTGTGGACAAATCATAAAGACTACACCTGCTCTCAAAGAATCCAAATGATTCAGTATATGTTGATGTCTTTAGCAAATACCTTGCTCCTAACTCTAGACCCTTACGGACAAATCTTCATCATCATCCTTTAATATTAGAAATTCTAAGATATCAAAGTATCTTTCATTATATATATCCTCGATATTTCTGAAGATATTTTCATAACTATTCTTATCTGAAATCATTTATCTCTTCGCGATATTAGTGATACATCAGAAAGGAAACTGTTTTAGTTTCTAAATTCTGAAAAATTCGAATTTAAAATTTGAATGTTTTTGAAGTAGTGTTGGGAACTGAAGCATGAGTTAGTATAATATAATGACACTTGATCAACGTGATTATATTACAGTAAGTCATGCTGAGTTCCTAATGGAACATAATGATTCACAGATCATAACGTCATCATGTGCCATGTTACACTACTCTTACATTCTATCTAACCTCTAAACATATCAAGAACATATTACCTTGATAGTTCTATCTTTTCCCTTGAATTCAGGAAATCAACCGTGACTACGTCACCGGTTAAGACGAACCTGCATTTAATCATTTCACTCTTTTGGGATAGCTTCACTCGTACTCTTCACATAAATGAATCGTTTTATCCATATTACTCAGTGATGATAAAACTCTATTTATCAACTCATATTTGTCATGAAAATATTCTTATTATTATCCATGACAACCTCGATCAAATTTCGGGGACGAAATTTCTTTAACGGGTAGGTACTGTGACGACCCGGAAATTTTCGACCAAATTTAAACTTTAACTTTATATTATTCCGACGCGATAAGCAAAGTATGTAATGTTGAGTCTTAAAAAGTTTGAATTGTTTCATATAATCAATTAACCTTCGACTGCTCTCGACGATTCACAAACAATTAATTGTAAATAGATATGTGTGTATAATTCGAAATATAATTTGAAGTATTATATGTTGTTAAAAATTAATAAAATAAAAATAGGATATAATTATTAAATATTATATAGTTAATAAATTGTAACATAAATATATTAAATATAATTACAAGTTTAAGAGTAGTTATTATATTATTATTACAATCATTATTATTATTACTGTTAATATTTGTATTAATAATATTATTACTTTTAAAATAATATATTTATATATAAAATTTGAATTGTATTATTATTATTATTATTAATGTTATTATTTTCATTAATAATATTAATATGATTATAACTAGTATTATTATTAGTATCATTAATAATAGTATTATTATCATTATATTTATTAATCTTATTATTGTTATCATCATTATTACTTTTACTAATATTGTTAATAATATTATTATTATTAATAGTATTATTATCATTATTATTTCTATTGTTACTATTATTATATATTTCATTAATATTAAATATTAAAATTTATATAATTAATATTATTTTAATTCTTTATATATTTAATATACAGATATAAATATATATATCTGATATATAATTATACAAATACAATGTAAATACATATACATATATCAAATACAGTATATATATATATATATATATATATATATATATATATATATATATATAGATAAAATACGTAATCTGTTTCCTATCAATATCAAACTATTCTAAATTGGAATCATATCTTTAAACTAGTACGATTCTTTGCCAATTAGTCATATTAAACAACAAAACTCGTTTGAAGTCGTAATCAAGATTTTCTGTGATTGAGATAATGTCGACCCAATTGATCACTACAAAACAATATGGATTGGTTATAAGTATTAAAAGTCATTAAATTAACCAGACACAACCTAAACTCATTGAAATTCGAATTTTTTTAAACAGAAATTGAAGAAGGAACAGTTACTACTCTATTCGTTGTGTCCTCAAATCAAATACCACGAATCCAAGTTAAATTTCAAAATCTTTTATTGCAGTTAGGGTGGAAATCTTCCAATTAAACTATCTGGAAAGTTTTAAGTTCAAATTTTATCAATCGAGTCTCAATTTTGGAGTCAAAGTCGATTTTCAAAAAGTCAAATAATCTGTTCATCGAGAAATTTGAATTTGTTTTGATATTTTAAGTTGAATTGATGATCCAGAAATTTTATAAGATGGATTTAGAACCTTTTTCATGTTATAATCTAGGTCTGAAACTTTCTTAATTATAAAATCAAATGAGGAGTTCTTTGGGTTTAAAGAACGAGCTGTATGAGTTTTTTTCCATTTTATTCTCCTTTGTTTTAATTAAATATAATCGTCACTTCTCGTTTCTGTCTAAGTTTTAAATCCTAAAAACTAATTCATTAACTCATTAAATTAAAGGGGTGTTTGATTCTGGTTATGGGATGAAGCAGAAGAAGAAGATGAACGATATATAATCTGGGTTAAATAAATATTAAGTTAAGATAATTTCAGAAAAACCGTGATGGAGGAATGGTTGTGTGGGCGTTTGTGTTAACTAAAGGTCGCGGTTTCGAGTCTTGTTATGGCAATTCTTTTTAAATATCATTATTAAAGGTAGTAATTCAAATTCTATTATTATTGTTATTATTGTTATTATTATTATTATTCTTATTATTTTTTAGGGTTATTATTATTATTATTATTATTATTATTATTATTATTATTATTATTATTAATATTATTATTATGAAAATTTAGGAATTTTTGATGTTAAAGGAATTAAAGAAGAACATAATTATGATAATTATGAATTAAAAGTAATAATAATTATATTATGGTTATGACTTAAACATAAAAATATTTGTATAAAGGAAAAGCATTATGAGTAAAATATATAAGATTTATAATATGTTATGAGGTATTAGGATAAGATAATTCGAAGATGAAAGTCATGATGATTTATATAGTTATATGAAAGGGTAATATATATATATATATATATATATATATATATATATATATATATATATATATATATATATATATATATATATATATATATATATATATATATATATATAGACTTATATAGATAATACATAAAGATTTAAACTTTAACGTTAGTGTTAACGAGGATTTCCTTAGTAACTACTACCTATTATATTTTATAATTTTAAAATGAAAATGTTAGTTTCATATGAATCATTTATATATATTAAAAGTACGATTAACATTACGACTATAAATGAGAAATATATATAATACCAATAGTCTAAATAAATATTAACGAAATATTATTAATATGGTAATTAAAAATAATATGACATGAATTATATATATATATATATATATATATATATATATATATATATATATATATATATATATATATATATATATATATATATATATTCATATAAAAATATACTTTTGGTTAAAACCTATATTAATATAATTAGTACCAAATTATATGAAATATAACGTTTTGTATAAATCTATTAGACTTATATACATTTAATAATGTATTAATATATTTAACAAGTATTTAAAATGTTGATATTAATAAATTTATTATTATGATAATAAATAATAATTAATTACTTAAAATAAATATATTTAAGTTATTAATAGAACATAAAATTCATTAAATAACAGTTATATCACTAATAATAATATATATATTTTGTTCGATTACAAGTATATGTTTTAATATATATATATATATATATATATATATATATATATATATATATATTATATATATATATATATATATATATATATATATATATATATATATATATATATATATATATATATATATATATATGAATGATATAGGTTCGTGAATCCGGGGCCAACCCTACACTTGTTCAATGACGTCATATGTATTTCTACTACGAAATACAGTATAGTGAGTTTCATTTGCTCCCTTTTTAAATGCTTTTGCAATATATATTTTTGGAACTGAGAATACATGCGCTGCTTTTATAAACGTTTTACGAAATAGACACAAGTAATCGAAACTACATTAATATGTCCTTTTTATCATGTCCGAAGTTGTCCTGGAATGATGACGAATTTATCATGTCCGAAGTTGTCCCGGAATGATGGCGAATTTATCATGTATGAAGTTGTCCCGGAATGATGGCGAATTTATCATGTCCGAAGTTGTCCCGGAATGATGGCAAATTTATCATGTCCGAAGTTTTCCCGGAATGATAGGGATATTCTATATGCATCTTGTTAAGGTCGATTACCAGGTGTTCAATCCATATGAATGATTTTTGTCTCTATGCATGGGACGTATATTTATGAGAAATGGAAATGAAAATCTTGTGGTTTATTAAAATGATGAAAATGATCTATTATGATAAACTAATAAACTCACCAACCTTTTGGTTGACACTTTAAAACATGTTTATTCTCAGGATTGAAAGAAATCTTCCGCTGTGCATTTGCTCATTTTAAAGATATTACTTGGAATCATTCATGGCATATTTCGAAGACGTTGCATTCAAGTCGTTGAGTTCAGTAAAGATTATGATTAAGTAAATGACAGATTAGATCATTTATAGTTGGATATTATGAAATGGTATGAATGCCTGTCAACTTTCAATGAAATGAAAGTTTGTCTTTTAAAACGAATGCAATGTTTGTAAAATGTATCATATAAAGGTCAAATACCTCACAATGTAATTATATGTTATTGTATTCGTTCTTATGGATTAGGACGGGTCTTTACAGTGCCCACACCATGAGATACCGAAATGGGAATTAGTCAAAGTCTTTTATGATAGTCTAGATTCTCAAAATAGACAATTCCTTTTGGCGGCTAGTGGTGGGGCATTCCTAACCCTAACTAGTGATGACGAGTGGACCTTCTTTGAGCAATTAAGCAAGGGTTCAAAAACCCAAGCCTCGGTTGATAGGAAACAACCTAGTACGTCCCGAGTGAATCACGTGTCCGACTCGGGCAGTACATCAAGGAACCCTGAGCAAGAACTAGATGATCTGAAAATGCTTATATTTAATAACCCAAACCAGGGTCTTGCTTGTAATGTTTCGCAGGTTCAGGAAGTTTGTGAGATTTGTGGAGATCTTTCTCATTTCGCACACGGGTGTAGGAATGGGATCCCACCGGTGAATCAACAAATAATGAAAGAACTGGTTAATGAGATTCAGGGAAGGAGGTTTGATCCATACTCCAACACGTATAATCCAGGTTGGAGAAATCATCCAAATTTTAGTTGGAGCAACAACAACGCTCTAAATTCTAACAATCAAGGAACCCAACTAAGACCCCAAAACAACTTTCAAAACCAAAAACAACTTTCAAAACCAAGGAAACTACCAAAGAAACTACGAGAATCCTTATCCCAATAAACGAAACCAAAACCAAAACAATTACCAAAATCAAAGTCAAAATCAAAACCAAACCCAAAATCAAAACAATTCTCCATCCAATCAACCATCAAGCTTGGATGCCACGATGGACGCGTTTATCTCCGAAATGCAAAAAATAGTGGAGGTGCAAAACAAGTCTATTGGTGCATTGGCTAAAGAAATTGGTAATGTAGCGGAGAGTAAAGGAAATAGGGAGCCGGGTACCATTCCGAGTTATACGGTGTTAAATCCAAGTCATAAGGACTCAGACAAATGACATAGTGTAAACATGGTAGGCACCTTGCGTAGTGGAAAGAAATATGACAACAAGGTTGGTGAGAAAGAGGTAGGTCAACGCGATGTACGTAAGTCTCCTATCGTTCTCGATGAGGAGGATGAGGTAAGTGAAAATAAGGACCATGGGAAGGGGGTAGAAACCAAAGAACCAATCATCGATGAAAATGGGAAATCGGAAACGGGACCAAAACCCGTTTCGTTTCCTAAGGCCTTGGAGTCCCCGAACCAATTCCCTTATAGGAAGAAGGGACCACAACCGGAGGACATGTGGGAAACATTTAAACAAGTTAAGATTAATTTGACCCTTCTCGATGCTATTAAGCAAGTCCCGTCCTACGCTAAGTTTTTGAACGACCTTTGCACTCAAAAGAGGAAGCAAAGGGAAACTTTACCCAAGACGGTGGAACTAATTGAGCACCTAGGTGCGGTTGTTTCGGGTACACTCCCACCTAAGTTTAAGGACCCAGGGACCCCATTGATAGCGGTGACTGTAGGAAACGTGAATGTGAAAAAGGCATTATTGGACCTAGGAGCTAGCATTAATATCATAACCTTTTGTCTAGTTGACCGATTTGAATTAGGTTTAATGAAAAGAACCGACATAATTATTCAACTAGCGAACCAATCAATCAAAACGCATAGGGGAATATTAGAAGATCTGATAGTAAAAGTGGAGGATTTCTATTACCCGGTTAACTTAGTTGTGATGGATATTGAACCTAAGAATAAAGATGGCCAACCCACGATAATCTTGGGGCGCTCATTTTTGGCCACCATAAATGCTGATATAAATTGTAAAATGGGTGCCATGGACATATCATTCGGAAATAGGAAAATGAGGATCAATATCTTTAATTTTCTTCATGCCCCATGTGCCCATGAATGCTACCAAGTAGACATAGTTGATGAGCAAGTGGAGAAACATGCTTCCCATTTGATAACAAATGATCTAGTAGAGGTTTTTTTAGGTGATGAGGATGACATTGAGTGTGAGAATGTTAAGGCGGTTGAGTAGGCCATAGCATGCACAATGGACTCTAGGTTACCACCTTGGACTCATAAATATGAGCCATTACTCAAGTTCATAGATACCAACACGAAGCATTCGTTAGAGCCACCACCGACCCTTGAGCTTAAACCGTTACCATCCCATTTAAAGTATGCATTCTTGGGTACTAATGGAACTTTTCCAGTTATTATTGCTTCAGATTTGACAGGTGTACAGGAACAAGCTTAAATGGAGGTGCTTAATAAGTACAAGGATGCAGTGGGATGGACAATAGCTGATTTGAAAAGGATAAGTCCCTTAGTGTGCATGCATCGTATAGTTACAGATCCTGAGGTTAAACCTTCTCGTGACACTCAACGAAGGTTAAATCCAAACATGCAGGAGGTTGTAAAGAAAGAAGTTCTCAAGAGGTTGGATGCATAGATTATCTTCCCTATTTCAGATAGTTAGTGGGTGAGTCCCACTCAAACAGTGCCCAAGAAAGCTGGAATCACAGTTATGGAAACCGAGGAAGGAGAAAAGATCACAACTCGTCCCGTGACGGGTTGGTGGGTATGTATTGATTATAGGAAGTTAAATGTCGCGACCTCAAAAGACCATTTTCCCTTGCCTTTTATTGACCGAATCATTGAAAAGTTGCCAGGTCAAAAGTTTTATAGCTACTTAGATGGGTATTTGGGATACAACCAAATACCTATCCATCCTAACGACCAAGAAAAAACAACTTTTACTTGTCCATATGGAACTTATGCTTTTAGACGAATGCTTTTTGGTTTATGTAATGCACCTGCCACTTTTCAAAGGTGTATGATGAGTATTTTTCAGAATTAATAAGCGAGTCTTTAGAAATTTTCATGGATGTTTTCTCAAAATTTGGCAAATCTTTTGAGTCGTGTCTTAAGATGTTGGAAAAAGTTTTAAAACGGTGTACCGAGACTAACCTCGTCCTTAGTTGGGAAAAGAGCCATTTTATGGTAAGGGAAGGGGTGGTTTTGGGACACATAGTGTCAGAATGGGGATTTGAAGTAGATAGGACCAAGGTGCAACTTATTTCAACGTTGCCACCACCAACCAATGTCAAGGGGGTGAGGTCATTTTTGGGACATGCGGGGTTCTATCGTAGGTTAATCAAAGATTTTAGTGTGATTTATAAACCATTATGCAACTTGTTGTTAAAAGACGCACCATTTGACTTTGACGACTAATGTAAGGAGGCCTTTAGTACCCTAAAGCGTAAGTTGACCGAGGCACCCATTTTGCAATCACCCTATTGGACCAAACATTTTGAGATTATGTGTGATGCAAGTGACTATGCAGCTGGGGCTGTTTTGAATCAAAGGGTAGATAGGAAACCAGTTGTTATATACTATGCTAGTAAGACTTTTTCGAATGCCTAAGTGAACTACACCACAACCGAGAAGGAGTTATTAGCGGTAGTATTTTCCTTAGAAAAGTTTAGATCATATTTGTGGGGATCTAAGGTAGTTGTTTTCTCGGACTATAGTGTCTTAAGACATATGTTAGAGAAAAAGGAGTCCAAGCCAAGATTAATTAGCTGGATCTTGTTGTTGCAAGAATTTGATTTGGAAATAAGGGATAAGAAGGGAATAGAGAATGTGGTGGCTGACCATTTGTCTAGGATACCCCCACCACCTTTTGACCCTGCTAAACTAATCCAGGAAAATTTCCTGGACGAGTGTTTGTTTAGTGTTGTGCAGTTACCGTGGTTTGCGCATATTGTTAATTACTTGGTGACTAACAAAGTATCGGAGCATTGGAACAAGCACAAGAAGGATTATTTTTTCTCACAGGTTAAGCATTACATTTGGGAGGACCGGTTCT
This sequence comes from Rutidosis leptorrhynchoides, assembly GCF_046630445.1. Taxonomy (NCBI): domain Eukaryota; kingdom Viridiplantae; phylum Streptophyta; class Magnoliopsida; order Asterales; family Asteraceae; genus Rutidosis; species Rutidosis leptorrhynchoides. The sequence continues at coordinate 197,330,879 of NC_092333.1, forward strand.
TTACCGAATGGGATCTGACCAAATCATAAGGAGATGTGTAGCGGAAGACGAGCATAATGACATACTAGCTCATTGCCATACTTTTTCATGTGGAGGACACTATGGAATAAAGAAAATCGGGTACAAAGTACTCGACTCAGGTTTCTTTTGGCCTACTATTTTCAAAGATGCATGTGCGTATGTTAAAAATTATTCTAGGTGTCAACAGATGGGGGGGATTTATAAACGTAATGAAATGCCCATAGACTTTATGGGAACTTTTCCACCGTGCTTCGGGTTTGAGTACATATTAGTGGCCGTTGATTATGTCTCCAAATGGGTGGAGGCTGAGGCAACTCTGACCAATGACCACAAAGTTGTTCTTAAGTTTGTCAAGACAAATATTTTATGTCGTCATGGTGTCCCAAAGGCTATAATTAGTGATGGGGGTTCACACTTTAAGAACTCTCATTTTGCTAAACTTTTAAGGGATTATGAGGTGAATCACCGTATTGCTAGGCCTTACCATCCCCAAACAAGTGGGCAAGTGGAAGTATCTAATAGGGAACTCAAAAGGATTTTAGAAAAAATCGTGAATCCTAATCCTAAAGATTGGTCTTTAAAACTAGACGATGCGCTGTGGGCTTATCGGACAGCTTATAAAACCCCTATTGGTACTTCGTCTTACCGGCTTGTATATAGGAAGGCATGTCACTTACCTGTTGAAATTGAGCATCGTGCAGAGTGAGCTATTAAACAGGTGAACATGAACATGGATGAGGCTGGAAACGCAAGAAAGTTAGAACTATCGGCGTTAGAAGAGTTGAGACGCGATGCTTATGAAAGTTCAAAAATTTACAAGGAAAAAAAAAAGCGTTTCATGATAAGAAAATCATAAGGCGGACGTTTGAGAATATGTGGGGTAAGGAAAAGGAATCGGATGTATATGTAGAGGAGATTAGAGAGACACTTGAGAATATGTGGGGTAACGAAAACACAGACAAGTTCATAAAGAACACCAAAACCTCTTTTGTTGATGATGAGGGTTAGACAATTGAAGTTGAGTACATTAAGCCTAAACCACAATGTAAATTCAAGCCTCGTAGAAGATTGAGTGATCCGAGAGAGTCCTCGATCGTGTGTTGGTTTCGAAACGAGAGGACTTACTCAGCATTGTTAGATTCGGGTGCAAGTGTTAATATGATGCTGGCCAAAATTGCAAAGTCTTTAGGCATTCGAGAGTTAGTTCGAACCAAAACGAGTATCCATTTTGGGAATCAAACCCTTGATGACCCAATCGGAGTTACGGTAGATGTCCCTTTTATTAGCTACGGTGCTGGTTATAAAGAAGATTTCTTTATAATGGATTGTGAACCGGATAAAAACACTCCAATTGTGTTGGGACAGGGGTGTTTAGCAATCACGAGAATGTCGTTATACTTTGATACATGAACATTGGTAATTAAAGATGAAGATTTGTTTGGGTATGGATTCGACTCTAGCAACATCGGAGTCGATGATCCCGACGATTGCTAAATGTGGAAGAGGAGTCGAGTGCGCGACTCCAGAATATAAACCCCACACTTTTGAAAAGTTTGTAAGTTGTAGGGTATTTTATTTTGTTTTTGTACATGCGGGCGGGGCAAGGAACCATTTTCGAGGCGGTAATTCGGGTTGGTTTAAATGACTATCTCTAATTTTGAGCATTGAGGATAATGCAATGCTCAAAGTGTGGGAGGGGGTCAGGTTTTTAGTCCCAAAAAACGAGTTTGTGCAAAAAATGTGAAAAATAAAAAAATAAATTTTTCATCAGATCAAATATGAAGGCGTAATTTATGCCAGGTTGGCATAATTTACGGCAGAACACCCTCGAGGATCAGAAAAAAATTCAAAGTTGGGCATAAAATTATGCCAGTTTTTTACGCTTGTGTAAGTGTGGCGTATTTTAATCCAGGTCGGCGTAATTTACGCCTGTGTAAAAACGCTGGTAGTCGGGTAAAGGGTTATAAATAGCAAAAAAAAAAAATAAAAATGAAAATCATATACTCCCTCCAAGTGCAGCCATCAACCACTAACACCATCACTCAAAACCCTAATTTTTCATAATCTAAACAACAAATCAAAGCTTAAATATCATCAATTCGTCATTACACATCTTTAAAACATCCAAATCTTTACAAAATCAAACAACTTGGGTGTTGATTCGTGTTCTTGACTAAAAACCTAAGTTTTGGGGTTTAATTCTTCAAGTATTCATACAAATCAAGTAATCTAACATCAAGGTAGTCATCATTCTCATGTTTTCATCGTGTTTTGTTTACCAATTTTGAGTTTTTGTGATTTTCATGTTTATGAGCTAGGGTTAATCCTGAAATAATGTTTAACCATTGTTTATGTTTTAGCTAATGTTATTTTTGCCTAAATATGTGAATAGGATATGTATGCATGACCAATTTGGGAATTGAGGTTAGAACTTGTTGATTGCTTATTAGTAGTTGCCTAGGGTTGACTTTTTGACCAAAAATTAGTGAAGTTTTGTACTTTGAAGTGTGCCCTTAGTGTTAAATGTTAATGTGATTCGGATTAATGTTTGCTTTGTGATGAGGTTAGCATTTGTTTCTAAGGATGATGATTGCAATTGTTTATGATGATTTAGTTGAATAAGGTTGACTAATAGTAATGGGTAATTCAAAAAGTTTGAATCAAGTGGTATTTTGGTTAAATGAATGCAAGATAGTTCATTAAGATTGAGCATGTTGATATTGGGGGTTTAGTGCACAAGTTTAGGTTTTACATGCGTTGCTATATGTTCATAATATTGATTTGTTAAGCAATAACATGTAAAGTGTTTCATTTAAGTACTAAGCGTTTGTTAAGATTGTATGATTGCAGAAAATGTTTGGAAGAGGTAAAAGAAGCCGTGGTAACCAACAAAGGAGCAACCCGAAAACTGGATGAATAAGAAATGGTTGAGTGAATTACCTTATGAATGGCAGGTTTATTTGTACACAGAAAAGAAGGAGCAGATTTTGAGAAACGCTTTCTATGAGAGGTACGTAACTGCGAGTGTTTGGAGAAATTATGGGATTTTTTAGGTATTCACGGATTGGGGTTGGGAAGATGCATTGCAACCCGTTCAAATGGGTTTTACGAACACACAGCTGAATTGTTCTTGGGAGATGAGTTAACCTACACAGGTGTTTAATTGGTTGTCGATTTTAAAATGGATCCAGGGAGACAATTTTCCACATACGTTGATCTTAGAGGGTAGAGTGGGGAACACTGTGATTCCAATGAGGATGGAAACTTTTAATCATTTAGCACATCCAGATATTCCATATGATGCAGGAATAACAATTGAGGGAAAGAATGAGTAATCCGACTACCAGAGGATTGTTCGAGGTACCGGTTAATATGTATGTCACCATGGTTGAAGAGCTATTTCATGTTGAAAGAACCTGATATTGAGAACTTTGAGCTTGTAAGAAGCAAGTTAAAAATTATCCCAAGGTTGTTGTCAACAGTGATCAACTATAACATACTTCAGAGGAAAAGCGATCTTACTTTGATTCGGATTCATGAGTTACCTCTATTGTATGCTATGGTAACTAAATCAATGGTACCTTCATTACGATTAGTTATGATGAGTTGGATTTGGGAATGTCGAGAACAATTGAAAAAAAGGGCGGTGATCCCTTATATGCGGTTTTTGTCTTTCTTTTTATGGAGGAATGGGGGGATTGTGAATAACCCTAAGGGAAAGAGCCAAGACATTAAGAAAGTGAAAAAAAGGTACTCGGGCTCGAGTTTATGAGACAGGGGTTAGGTTTTGTGATTGAGGACCCAGCTCACTTGGAGCGACATACTTTTGGGGTAGAGGATGATGAGCTTCCTGTCGAGGAAGAGGATTACAATTCGGCAGATACATTTGAGCGGGTTAGACGAGCTGTTCAGGATATGGATGATAGGACTGATCCAGATTATAACCCTCAGAGTGAGGTGACGAGTAGACGTAGGAGGTTTGTTCAGGTAGATGACCAGAGGTAGGCTCGGATGGAGGAGCAACAAGCTACCCTTCTTGATGCAGCTAGAGCTCAGATTTATTTGACTGGCGATATCAGCAGGATATTTTTAAGAGGGATAACCGAAGGTATCAGTATGAGGATATTCTGCAGCAACGATCAGTTACGCAATACTATGAGCCGGTTAATTACACGACATATACGTCAGGGTTTACAGCAAGTGTGGAATATGTTGATCCACCTGCACCATCTGTGGCATCATCATTGTTTTATCAGCAACCGACACCTCTACCACCGGATATGGAAAGAGTAAGGGAGGAAGGCAAGAAGTCAGTGTTTGACATGACACCGTTATCAAGGAGTTTGTTTGACAACATATTTGGTCCAGATCCCAGGATGGGATGAGCCTCTCTGATTTTAATCAGGTCCTGTGCTCCGTCTGTAATAGCATGTACACTTTTCTTTTCTATTCTATTCTTTTCTTTAATTTTTATTTTTTTATTTTTATTTTCGTAGTAGTTAAATGAACTTTGTGGGTATGTTCACTGCAAGCCCTCACGAGACAAAAATCGTCCATCCGAGGGAATCGGGTGGTTTAAAGCGGATTCCTCCGAAAGTGGGCTAGTTAGATTTTACGCTTTTCTTTTATTTTTCTTTTCTAAGTTGTGATGGAATGATAAATGTAATCAAATGGAACGTGTGATGATGAATCAAAATGGTGTACGATAGTTACGTTTGAATGATGAATGTGCGAGTATCTCGGTAATATGTTAAATTTTTCCTTATCTTTTCACATAAGTATTGTAATACTCTAAAACATGCGTACGAGGGCGTAGCATGATGTAAGTGTGGGGGAAAGGGGAAATATATATATATATATATATATATATATATATATATATATATATATATATATATATATATATATATATATATATATATATATATATATATATATATATATATATATATATATATATATATATATATATATATATATATATATATATATATATATTTGTTTTAGAATACATTATTTGCGTTTGAAGCTTAAAATGAGTAAAACATTATGATTATTGCGATTGAATAAAATTTTTAATCATAATTTCATAACAACCCAAGTGTGACGTTGTTAAAAGAATAAGTGAAGTGGCATGTGTGTTAATGGGTATTAAGACAAAGTGGATTGTATCTAAAGCACTGAAAGTGAATTCAATTTTCAAATTTTAAAGTTAAGAAGCAAAGTCTTCTTAGTTGTGTTTCACCAAGGTGTTTTATACCTGTCGGATGTTTCAAGTCCATCCAAATAAGGAAGTAAAGTCTTACGGATCATATTTCGAAGGCACTCTTAGTGTAGCTTTTTCCCCATGAATTGACAGAATGAATAAGTACAAAATGTCATTTGCTTTAAACAGCCAATTTAGGGGCTGGATAAATATTCCTATACTAGAGCCTTGCTTGGGGCTAAAACCACAACACTAGAGCTCGATGGGGCCAAATCCATAAAACAGCCAGTATAGGGACCGGATAAATATTCCTACACGCGAGCCATGTTGGGGCGTATAATACTGCTAAACTAGAGCCTGATGGAGCTAAAACCATAAAAACTTTATATCATTATAAGTTACGTGGGACTTAAATTCCACGACCCTTCGTCGATTGTCCACCCTGCTCCGAGAGTCACCGGAGGAGTCATTGAGGCATGAGATGAGTGCCGTGATCCTAAAACACCGGGAGAACCAAAAAGGGTTTCTTCGGACACTCTGGCACACCAACCTTTAAAACCAATATGGAATTGACGGTAAATGGTTCTTTCATCATAATTTCTGGTTCGTATGGCGGATGGCTCTTACTTGATTCATGGTTTAGTTGAAGATCACAAGGTTGAAGCTCTTTTACATTTTCATCATGAAGTATTTGTTCAAGAAAAGTTGAATTATAATCGTGATTCGAGTTGGGAAGTAAAGCTGGTTAATTTTAAGTGGAAACCATGTCGGTGGATTTTGAGGTCTCATATTGAAATCAAGGTTTTTCGGTTCTACATGTGTTCTTGAAGACTTATCATTTGGTAGATAATTGAGTTGCAGATTTGCTTGAGAACAAGCAAAAGACAAGTGTGGGGGATTTGATCGGTCGTTATTTGACACGACCGTTTATATTTAAACGAGGTGAAAATGATCATAATTAAGTGGTGAATAAGATACTTTGATGAGATTTTATGTTCTACAGCTGGGATTCAAGTGGTGTTCATCATGCAACTTCAAGGAATCTCCATAATCATCATCATCAACATGCTTGGCTAGTCTTCTTATCTTTATCCTTCCATGAGCAATTAAACATGTATTAGTTCATTCAAGTTTATGTGGTTTTATGATGTTTTAATACTTATGTCTTTTGGATTATGATATTATAAACCAATCAATTTTTGATCAATGCAAGTTTTATGATTTTTGTTATTGCAAGTTGAATTATTGTGATTTAACATTGTGTTCTTGATCCAACTTAGTGTTAATTATATTAAGGATAAAGACATATTGTTTAGGTTGCATAGTTTAATCCCAAGATAGTTAAAATTGATGAACTTAAGAAATCTTGTCTATGAGATTTGATCAATAATTGGTAAACATAATACTTGTTTGAATGAATGCATGTTAGATTGGGATTGTTAAAGGATAAAGGCTTTAAATCTCATTGTTTACATTTCAATCTCTCAATTGCCCTTTAGTTTACGTCTTTAAGCTTTAATTTAGCTAATTAATCCTAGTAGCTCTTAGTTAAAGAAACAAACTAACTCTGAAATTGCTTGCTCTTAACCACTATTTCCCGTGGAACGAATCCTGCTTACCCTATCTAAAGTAGAGTAATTAGGTTATTTTTTACCTGCCCTTCCACACCAATCACCTGTCACCCCATAGATTATTCCGAGAGCTCGAATACCTTTTCCGGGTAGACTAAGAAAGGAAAGGCAGGAAACTCAATTTGCTAGATATTGGGATATAATTAAAAACATCCACTTAAATATACGTTTAGTAGATGCGTTAGTCGAAATGCCTAACTGTGCTAAATTTTTCAAAGAATAACTTTCGAATAAAGAATGATGAAGAGAGATAATTAGCTTACCCTTGAGTGAGGAGTGTTCGTTAGTTCTACAACATGGAATATCCCCTAAGTTAGGAGATACTGGAAGATTTACGGTACCTTGCTACCTGTAAGATGTCCAAATTAGTAATGCGTTATCAAACTTAGGAGCCAGCGTAAACCTAATGCACTGCTCCCTCTTCAAGAAGCTAGGACTTAATGAATTAAGATCTATGTGAATGACTATTCAATTCGCAGATAAATCAGTTAAAATCCCTCGAAGAATTGCCGAGGATATCCTAGTAAGAGTGGATAAGTTCGCATTCCCCGTTGATTTCATAATCATGGATATTGAAGAAGAAATGAAAGTTCCGCTCATCCTTACTAGACCGTTCTTAAACACCGCCCAGGTTGTGATCGACGTACATGAGAAATCTTTAAAACTGAGGGTTGGTAAGGAAGAAGTTACGTTCAATATCGACCAACTTATGAACCACCTCAGGGAAGAAGATGTTAGTCTCACCGACTCTCTTCAAGAACTCATTGACGAACATCTGGAGGAATCCATGGCGATATGCAGTCAAGATCAGATTTTTAAGGAATTATTCCCCAAACCATACAAGGAAAATCTTGACACATGCTCGACCATAGGAAATGGTCAACTAAAATATCTCACCACCTCAATTAATTCTACGGGCACTACTATAGCACCATTGGGAGAAGGAATCTCGTTACCTCTATAAAGGAGAAGATCGAATGAAAAAACGGATTTCATTCAGGTAGATCAGGAACCACAGCAATTGAAGGACTGTGAGGAGACTCCTGAGCCGTCATACGAAACAAAGGAAGAAGTTTCGGAAGATGAGGCATTAAGAAGGACAATTTCAAGAATGAAAGAGCAGATAGCTTCAGTTACTGCTATCCAAGAACCTGAAGAATCTGAGTACCAAGAAGGGTATGATCCTTTAGATAGAGAGGAAATCACCAGGATGAAATCATCTATCGAGGAACTACCTGAATTGGAGCTCAAGAAGTTACCTGAGCACCTGGAATATGAGTTCTTGGAAGGAGATTCATAATTCCCAGTCATCATCTCTAAAGAACTTACGTCCAAGGAAAAGGCAGAATTAATCAAAGTCTTAAAGTCACACAAGAGAGTGATTGCTTGGAAGATTTCCGATATAAAAGGAATTAGTCCAAATTACTGTAGTCACAAGATCTTCATGGAAGATGACTTTAAGCCATCAGTTCAGAGACAGCGTAGGGTGAATCCAATGATTCAAGAGGTCGTCAAGAAAGAAGTAATCAAACTTCTAGAAGCCGGTTTGATCTATCTAATTTCTGATTCATCGTGGGTCAGTCTTGTACAAGTGTCACCGAATAAAGGAGGGATGACAGTTATCAAAAATGACGATAATGAACTGATACAAATTTGGGAAGTCGTTGATTGGAGGGTTTGCATAGATTATCATAAATTAAACGATGCAATCCTGAAAGATCATTTCCCACTCCCGTTCATTGATCAAATGTTAGAACTATTATCGGGAAGCGAATTCTATTGTTTCCACGATTGTTTTTCTGGTTATTTTCAAATTCCACTCGATCCTAAGGACCAAGAAAAGACAACCTTCACATGTCCTTATGGAACATTTGCTTATCGCCGCATGCCCTTCGGGTTGTGCAATGTACCAGCAACATTTCAGCGATGCATGGTAGAAATATTCCACGACATGATCGAATGTTGTATGAAAGTTTTCATGGATGAATTCTCTGTTTTCGAAAGTACTTTCGATTCGTACCTTTCCACCTTGGACAAAATGCTCACCCGGTGTGAAGAATCAAACCTAGTGTTAAACTGGGAGAAATGTCACTTCATGGTAAAGGAAGGGATAGTTTTAGGACACAAGATATTCAAATCAAGAATAGAGGTTGATAAAGCCAAAGTAGAAAACATAGCCTAGTTGCCAGAACCAACTACAGTCAAAGCAGTTCAGAGTTTTCTGGGGCTGTAAGATCCTGTTTTCTTTTTGGGTTTGGACGCCGTCCAAACATTTGGGACGCCGTCCCAGTTTGAAGACCTGGACGCCGTCCAACATTTTGGACGCCGTCCAGAATGGCTGGCAGGCATGTCTTTTTGCTATTAATTATTTTAGATGGGTATTTTGGTAATTTCACTTCTTGGACGAATTCTAAAGCTCTAGATCAGTTTTGGGAGTCTCATTACTCCATTCACAACCACCAAACATCATCTACTTTAATTCTAGAGAGAGAGTGCTCTTAAGTGTGAGAAAGCTCAAATAGGAGAGGAAGAAGCTTGTTTCAGGTTCTAGCTCGAGCATTGAAGTTGTTCATCTCCTTGTTAGCTTCGTTTTGATTGTGGTGGTAAGCCCTAAAATTGATTTCTCTAGTAAATATGTTTAAGGGTTAGGGTTTGGGTTAATGTTGTACATAAAACCCATGTATGAGTGATTTGGGGGTTTTGGGTAAGTTTGGGTCATGAAGACCCAAATGGTGACTAACTTAGGGTTTTGAAATGTTGAAATGTGTAAATGGGTCTTAAAGGCATAATAGATCACTAGTACACCTATAGTTAGTGTTAGTGGGAGTCATTTGGGTTGTGGGTGACCTAAATGGGTATGTTGACCTTGAAATGGGTCAAATGGGTCTTTGATGACCTAGGTTGTCTTGCATGCGTGAAAATGAGTCAACTTGGTGTTTAAATGCGTGTTAAGACCTTAAATGGCTAGAATTAGGGTTTTTGGTGAAGTTAACCCATTATTAGGGTTAAAGGTGCAAAATGGGTCGGGATTGCACTTAGGGTCAAAAGACTCTAGATTGTTAAGTGAGTTGCTTGACCGACTTGAGTTGTGAATTGATTATGTGCTAAAATATAATAGGTACGTTACATTGACGTTGCAAGTTCGGTTATCTTACACGAAGACTTTGAGGTGAGTGGAATAATTATATGTGTAGGTATATAATGTATCTATTTGTTGTAGCGTGAAATGTGTAGTGTCGAGGTGCTAAGACACCATGTTTCACGTGAAGAGTGTAGCATCGAGGTGTTAAGATGCCACTCGGGTGTAGCATCGAGGTGTTAAGATGCCACCTAGGAGTGTAGTGTCGAGGTGTTAAGACACCACTCCGTAAAATAATGAGTGTTGCATCGAGGTGTTAAGATGCCACTCGGGGTGATGTGCCGAGGTGTTAAGGTGCCACCCTAGGGGTTAGTGGTGCGAGGTGTTAAGTGCCCTAACGGATGTTACGAACACCGATGGCGTTTTCGCGAGCGCCGTTCCCTTGTACTATTGGTTAACCATGGTTATTTGTGTTGTAAGCATATTATATTATTCGAGTTATATTTATATGCGGATGTTATGCTAGCTTGGGGGTATTGGTGAATTATAGCTTGTTATTGCGACGATAAGCTAATGTTGTTTGCTAGCATGTTTGCGGTTGTGTAAGTGTATGCAAGTAGGTATAATTATATATGTATTCGTATAATTATTGCATTCACTAAGCTTTGCTTACCCTCTCGTTGTTTACTTTTTTTTATAGGCTCGGGCGTTGACAAGGGTAAGAGCGTTCAATTGGATTAGTGATCTCCCGCTTGTTTTGTTAGGGGATGCTTTTGGGTGTTAGCTTTTGGAGTTCGACCGAGATTGGGTAGTTTAACCCCAAACACCATGCTCTAGTGTCGTTTGGAACTTAAACTTATATTTGGTCGAAACTTTTATTTTAGAACGAAACTCGTAAAATGGGCGATGTGGGCCCGTTGATGTAAAACTTGATTTGATGATGAAAATCTCTTAGTTTCACTTATATTGACTTGGGGTAAAAAGGTTTTCGTTGGAAAATGTCGGGAAGCGGGTTTTCTGCTCGTGTGAGTTGGACCCGTGATCAGTAGCTGGAAGGCCATTGGGACGCCGTCCCAATTGATTGGACGCCATCCCAGTTGTGTTGAGCTGGACGCCGTCCCAAACTTTGGACGCCGTCCCACATTTCTGAGCTGGACACCGTCCAGGATTCTGGACGCCGTCCAGATGCACTGACATAAATTTTTTTTTTGGTACGCGTTTTTGGGTTTAAGAAGTCGGGTTGTTACAAGTGGTATCAGAGCATGGTCTAAGGGATTTAGGTGACTTGAGATAGGCGCCTAGACTTAGACTTTTTGTGTGCGCGTTTATGCGGGACTTGTAGGACTTTGGGTCGGATCGGGATTGGTTTGTGCATAGGTTTATGTAAACTAATCATGCGCTATTTGTTATGTATGTTTAGCGGGCATCGAGCGAGATGGACCTTGTACTAGCAAGTTAATGCGACGTGCTCGCGTAACAATGATTAGCTACCATTGTTACGGGTGCAAATTGTGTCAAACAAGTAATGTACGACGATTGTTGAGCGAGATGGAGTAGTGTGGCGTATATGTATGTAAATATGTAATCTGTCCTTCCGTTTTGTGGTTTAACCTAATTCGTTTTATAGAATAAAGATGAGAAACGGTTCCGAACATGATAATGGAAGTACAAGCGGGGACGCCGAGTTCTCAACCAAGGTTGAGGCCATCTTTAAGAAGTTAAAATCGGATTTTCTTGCGGACGTTCGAAAGGTCTTCCAAGATTCGGTTGATGAGCAAATAACCGATCTAATTAATGAACGAATGAAGGCCACTATCGAAGAGGCCCTTGACGCTAGGAATATCTATCCTCGCGGTGAAGGAGGCGAAGGAAGGCGGGACTTCCACTACAAGAACTTCAAGGATGCTCAACCCCCGATGTTTAATGGGGTGCGGGATCCTTTAAAAAGTACATGTTGGATCTCCGATATTGAGGGAGCTTTCTGTACTGCGGAATGTCCTCCCAAAAGGAAGACGAGGTATGGTTCTAGCATGTTACGTGAAGAAGCTAAGTTGTGGTGGGACGATAAAATCAACTTGTATGGTGCAGAACAATGTATGGGCTTGACATGGGAGGAGTTCAAGAAAGAATTTTTCAGAGAATACCGAACTTCATCCGATTTCGATAGAATCCGGGACGAGTTGCACCATTTGCAACAAGGTTCCATGGATTTGGTTACCCTCAAGTCTACATTCTTGGCAAAGACTCGTTTTTGCCCGGAATATGTGGGTGATGATCATAAGCTCATGAAGGATTTCTACCGTACTTTGAATGATGAGTACAAGGGGAAGATTAGTCGGGGTATGGCTAAGTCTTTTGATGAATTGTTCGAGTTGGCTCGGGGTTTTGAGCCGGAGGTTCCAAGAAAGAGTGATTTCATGTTTTCCAAAAGAAAATTTGAAGGTTTTAGTTACTCTAACGCCTCAAGCAAGAAGAGCAAGAGCAAGAGGGGGGCCGAAAGTGTCAATAGTGCAAAGAAGGGCACTACCGGCGGGTTTTCTTATACGTGCTACAATTGTGGGCAACCGGGTCATATGGCTCGTGAGTGTCCGAAACCACGTTCCGGAAACAAAGTCACTTGTTTTAATTGCGGCAAAGAGGGGCATAAGAAGCCGGAGTGTCCCGATTTGTGAAATGATAATGTGAAGCGGTTAGAGAAGGCGGCGGGTACGGCTAGGGGTCGCAACTATTTGATGACCAATGATGAAGCCAAACAATCGCACGAAGTTGTCTCAGGTACTTACATGGTTAATTCTAATCCGGCAAGGATTCTTTTCGATAGCGGTGCAAATTTGTCGTTTGTGTCTCCTAAATTTGTGCCTAAACTTAATAGACCGTTAGCTAAGTTAAGTCGTCCGATAGAAGTCGAAATAGCGGACGGCAAGACGGTGCTAGTGGTTGATGTGTGTGAAAATTGTGATGTTGTTTTTGGTGCCGAAACCTTTAAAATTGATCTTATTCCAATGACCTTGGGCGACTTTGATATTGTCGTTGGTATGGATTGGCTTGATCGTTATAGAGCCGATGCCGATATGCACTTTTGCACGGGCACGTCGTCTCGTTGTTACCGGTGGCATGGCTTTCCTTGCTCATGTTGTTGATACTCGTAATGAGCCACCACCCATTCATGAAATTCCGGTGGTTAGTGAATTTAAAGACGTTTTTCCGGATGAATTACCAGGTGTTCCGGCGGAAAGACAAGTTGAGTTTCGTATTGAGTTGGTTCCGGGAGCTACTCCCATTGCTAAAACTCCTTATCGTTTAGCACCAACGGAAATGCAAGAGTTGTTAAATCAAACCCAAGAGTTGCTCGAGAAGGGTTTTATTCGACCGAGTGCTTCGCCATGGGGCGCTCCGGTGTTATTTGTGAAGAAGAAAGATGGTAGTATGCGTATGTGCATTGATTACCGTGAGTTGAATAAAGTGACGATCAAGAATCATTATCCATTACCTAGGATTGACGATTTATTTGATCAACTTCAAGGTGCAACGTATTTCTCTAAGATCGACCTACGGTCCGGCTATCACCAAATGCGGGTCCGTGAGGAAGATATAGAGAAAACGGCTTTTCGAACGCGTTACGGGCATTATGAGTTTGTAGTTATGCCCTTTGGTCTTACGAATGCACCGGCGGCATTCATGGATCTTATGAACCGAGTGTGCCAACCTATGTTGGACAAGTCAGTAATAGTGTTCATTGACGACATACTAGTCTACTCGAAAAGTATGAACGAACATGAACATCATTTGCGTGAAGTATTGAAGACGCTACGAAAGGAGAAGTTGTATGCAAAGTTCTCCAAATGTGAATTTTGGCTAAGGGAAGTTCAATTCCTTGGTCATATTGTGAATGAAAACAGTATTCAAGTAGATCCGGGGAAGATCGAGACGGTGAAGAGTTGGGGACGACCGACTACGCCTACGGAAATCCGAAGTTTTCTCGGATTGGCCGGTTATTATCGTCGGTTTATCCAAGACTTTTCTAAGATTGCTTCTCCATTAACGAAGTTGACGAGAAAGAATGCTAAGTTTAATTGGGAGAACGAGCAAGAAATTGCTTTTCAATTATTAAAAGAGAAGTTGTGTCAAGCTCCGGTGTTAGTATTACCGAAAGGTGTGGAAGACATGGTGGTTTATTGTAATGCTTCCTTAAATGGTCTCAGGTGTGTTCTAATGCAAAGAGGTAAAGTCATCGCTTATGCCTCTCGACAATTAAAGGAACATGAAACGAGGTATCCGACTCATGATCTTGAGTTGGCGGCTGTAGTGCATGCGTTGAAAATTTAGCGCCATTACTTGTATGGTGTCAAGTGTACGATTTATTCGGATCATAAGAGTTTGAAACATCTCTTTAATCAATGAGATTTGAATTATCGCCAATGTAGGTGGATGGATGTGGCGAAAGACTACGATTGTGAAATACTTTATCATCCGGGTAAGGCGAATGTGGTCGCGGATGCGTTGAGTCGAAAGAGTCAACATCCGGCGATAAAAGTGGGGTCATTACGTTTGATTATTACCAACGATTTTCTTGAAAAGCTTGGTGAGATTCAAATAGAGGCTTATGTTCACAACAAGCATACGGAGCGAATCGTGGGCCAATCGGAGTTTATTACTATGGGTCCGCGTGGTTTGTTGTCTTTCCAAGGAAGGGTGTGGGTGCCTAAGATGGGTGATTACCGACGAGTGCTACTTGATGAAGCACATAAGTCAAAATACTCCATTCATCCGGGCGCGACGAAAATGTATCTTGACTTGAAGAAAGATTATTGGTGGCTGGGCATGAAGCGTGATGTTGTGAAGTATGTTGAGCAATGCGTCACGTGTTTGCAAGTAAAAGCCGAACACCAAAAGCCGTATGGTAAATTGCAACCGTTAGAAATTCCGAAATGGAAATGGGAGCACATTACCATGGATTTCATAACAAAGTTACCTAAGACGGCGTGAACCCAATTTGATACGATCTGGGTGATAGTTGACCGGTTGACGAAAAGTGCTTTGTTTCTTCCCATTAAAGAAGCGATATCGTCGGAGACCTTGGCTAAGTTGTTTATCAAGGAAGTGGTCGCTTGACATGGGGTTCCTATATCTATTATTTCGGATCGAGATACCCGTTTTACATCTCGATTTTGGGAAAAGTTTCATGAGGATATGGGTACACAATTGAAGTTGAGCACGGCGTATCATCCTCAAATGGACGGTCAAACCAAACGTACGAATCAAACTTTGGAAGATATGTTACGGGCGTGCATTATTGATTTCAATGGTAGTTGGGATGAGCATTTGCCTTTGGTGGAATTCTCGTACAATAATAGTTATCATACTAGTATCGGGATGCCACCTTACGAAATGCTTTATGGGCTTAGGTGTCGAACTCCCGTTTGTTGGGGAGAAGTGGGTCAAAGAGAGATCGGGAGTACCGATTTGGTTTTAGAGACAAATAGCAAGATCGATTTGATTCGGGAACATTTGAAGAAGGCTCAAGATAGGCAAAAGTCGTATGCCGATAGACGTAGGCGATTGATTGAGTTCCAAGAAGGCAATATGGTGATGTTTAAGGTTTCACCATGGAAGGGTATTATTCGATTTCAAAAACGGGGAAAGTTAGCTCCTCGGTTTATTGGGCCGTTCAAGGTTTCAGCTCGTGTTGGTGAAGTTGCATATCGATTGGAATTACCCAAAGAGCTTGCGGGGATCCATAATACATTTCATGTTTCCCACCTCCGTAAGTGTCTTGCGGATGATTCCTTATGGATGCCTTTAGACTAGATCGAGCTAAACAACAAGTTAGAATATGTCTAGGAACCGATTGCTATCCTTGACGAGAAGGTGAAAATGTTGAGGAATAAAGAGGTGAGAACTTTCAAGGTTCAATGGCGGCGAAGTAAAGGTTCCGAGTTTACTTGGGAGCCCGAAGAGTTTGTTTTGGTTTATCTTCCTGCTTGTCATGCGGCGTGGATTGCGAGGTCGCAATCCGGTTCAAATGGGGGAGAGTTGTACGATCCTGTTTTCTTTTTGGGTTTGGACGCCGTCCAAACATTTGGGACGCCGTCCCAGTTTGAAGACCTGGACGCCGTCCAACATTTTGGACGCCGTCCAGAATGGCTGGCAGGCATGTCTTTTTGCTATTAATTATTTTAGATGGGTATTTTGGTAATTTCACTTCTTGGAAGAATTCTAAAGCCCTAGATCAGTTTTGGGAGTCTCATTACTCCATTCACAACCACCAAACATCATCTACTTTAATTCTAGAGAGAGAGTGCTCTTAAGTGTGAGAAAGCTCAAATAGGAGAGGAAGAAGCTTGTTTCGGGTTCTAGCTCGAGCATTGAAGTTGTTCATCTCCTCGTTAGCTTCGTTTTGATTGTGGTGGTAAGCCCTAAAATTGATTTCTCTAGTAAATATGTTTAAGGGTTAGGGTTTGGGTTAATGTTGTACATAAAACCCATGTATGAGTGATTTGGGGGTTTTGGGTAAGTTTGGGTCATGAAGACCCAAATGGTGACTAACTTAGGGTTTTGAAATGTTGAAATGTGTAAATGGGTCTTAAAGGCCTAATAGATCACTAGTACACCTATAGTTAGTGTTAGTAGGAGTCATTTGGGTTGTGGGTGACCTAAATGGGTATGTTGACCTTGAAATGGGTCAAATGGGTCTTTGATGACCTAGGTTGTCTTGCATGCGTGAAAATGAGTCAACTTGGTGTTTAAATGCGTGTTAAGACCTTAAATGGCTAGAATTAGGGTTTTTGGTGAAGTTAACCCATTATTAGGGTTAAAGGTGCAAAATGGGTCGGGATTGCACTTAGGGTCAAAAGACTCTAGATTGTTAAGTGAGTTGCTTGACCGACTTGAGTTGTGAATTGATTATGTGCTAAAATGTAATAGGTACGTTACATTGACGTTGCAAGTTCGGTTATCTTACACGAAGACTTTGAGGTGAGTGGAATAATTATATGTGTAGGTATATAATGTATCTATTTGTTGTAGCATGAAATGTGTAGTGTCGAGGTGCTAAGACACCATGTTTCACGTGAAGAGTGTAGCATCGAGGTGTTAAGATGCCACTCGGGTGTAGCATCGAGGTGTTAAGATGCCACCTAGGAGTGTAGTGTCGAGGTGTTAAGACACCACTCCGTAAAATAATGAGTGTTGCATCGAGGTTTTAAGATGCCACTCGGGGTGATGTGCCGAGGTGTTAAGGTGCCACCCTAGGGGTTAGTGGTGCGAGGTGTTAAGTGCCCTAACGGATGTTACGAACACCGATGGCGTTTTTGCGAGCGCCGTTCCCTTGTACTATTGGTTAACCATGGTTATTTGTGTTGTAAGCATATTATATTATTCGAGTTATATTTATATGCGGATGTTATGCTAGCTTGGGGGTATTGGTGAATTATAGCTTGTTATTGCGACGATAAGCTAATGTTGTTTGCTAGCATGTTTGCGGTTGTGTAAGTGTATGCAAGTAGGTATAATTATATATGTATTCGTATAATTATTGCATTCACTAAGCTTTGCTTACCCTCTCGTTGTTTACTTTTTTTATAGGCTCGGGCGTTGACAAGGGTAAGAGCGTTCAATTGGATTAGTGATCTCCCGCTTGTTTTGTTAGGGGATGCTTTTGGGTGTTAGCTTTTGGAGTTCGACCGAGATTGGGTAGTTTAACCCCAAACACCATGCTCTAGTGTCGTTTGGAACTTAAACTTATATTTGGTCGAAACTTTTATTTTAGAACGAAACTCGTAAAATGGGCGATGTGGGCCCGTTGATGTAAAACTTGATTTGATGATGAAAATCTCTTAGTTTCACTTATATTGACTTGTGGTAAAAAGGTTTTCGCTTGAAAATGTCGGGAAGCGGGTTTTTCGCTCGTGTGAGTTGGACCCGTGATCAGTGCTGGAAGGCCATTGGGACGCCGTCCCAATTGATTGGACGCTGTCCCAGTTGTGTTGAGCTGGACGCCGTCCCAAACTTTGGACGCCGTCCCACATTTCTGAGCTGGACGCCGTCCAGGATTCTGGACGCTGTCCAGATGCACTGACATAATTTTTTTTTGGTACGCGTTTTTGGGTTTAAGAAGTCGGGTTGTTACAGGGGCACACTGGATTCTACCGCCGGTTCATCAAAGACTTTTCAAAGGTCACTCGACCTATTACTCACCTCCTTGGAAAGGATGTTCCGTTCAACTTCACCTAAGAGTGCATTCAAGCGTTCAATTATCTAAAAAAGCAGCTCACACACGCACCCATCATGATTGCTCCAGATTTGAGTTTACCATTCGAGATCATGTGTGACGCTAGCGATTTTGCAGTTGGAGCCGTCTTCGGCCAACGAAAAGATAAACATTTTCATCCGATTATTATGCTAGTAAAACCTTGACTGGAGCTCAAGAGAACTATACAACCACAGAAAATGAATTACTAGCTGTAGTATTTGCCTTCGATGAATTCCCATCATATCTTGTCCTATCCAAAACTACAGTCTATACAGACCATTCAGCACTTAAATATCTGTTGAAAAAGCAAGATGTAAAACTGAGACTTCTACGATGGATCCTGCTCTTACAATAATTTGATATCGAGATTAAAGACAAGAAAGGAGCAGAAAACGTCGCAGCAGATCGTCTTAGTCGATTGGAGAATCCATCGACGGAACCACTTGTAGAACAAGATATCAGAGACAATTTTCCGGAAGAACAATTTATGAGCTTAGGATAAGCCGAAGTAGGATCACAATTTACTGATACCCCTTGGCACACAGACATAGCCAACTTTATAGTGGCTAGAGTAGTTCAAAAAGGAATGAGCACCCCCCGAAGACGCAAATTCTTCTGAGATGTTAAATCTTACTACTGGGAAGATCCGTACTTGTTTAAAATCTGTCCTGACCAAGTAATTAGGCGGTGTGTAGACGAAAATCAAGCTATCGGGATTCTTCATCAATGTCATCACGGGCCAACTTGAGGTTATCATGGAGCTAATTTAATAGCAAGAAAGGTCTACGATTCGGGCTTTTACTGGCCATCTATATTTAAAGATGCGTAAGAGCTTGTGAAGAGATGTGACGCATGTCAACGTCAAGGGATGATTTCCGTTAAGAATGAAATGCCACGCACTAACATCCAAGCTTGCGAGATTTTTGATATATGGGGTTTAGACTTTATGGGGCCATTCGCTAAGTCTAATGGCAAAGAATACATCATATTAGCAGCAGATTACGTATCACGTTGGGTGAAAGCACAAGCCTTCCCAACAAACGATGCCAAAGTCATCACCAATTTCTGAAGAGATTATTCAGCAGATTCGGAGCTCCCTGTGCTATTATCAGTTATAGAGGCACACACTTCTGTAACACCCAGTTCATGAAAGTGATGCAATAATATGTAGTTACCCACAAGATGTCCACTGCATACCGTCCACAGACTAACGGACAAGCTGAAGTCATCAACAGAGCATTAAAGAGAATATTGGAATGCACCGTCGGTAATCATGGGAATAGATGGGCTGAAAAACTGGACGATGCTTTATGGGCATTTGGCACTGCTTACAAAAACTCTCTCGGCACTACACCATATCGGGTGATCTACGGAAAAGCTTGTCACCTTCCGCTAGAATTAGAGTACAAAGCTCTCTGGGCGTTGAAGACCTTCAACCTTGATCCTTTTGAAACCAGTAGACATAGAAAAATGCAGTTAAATGAATTAGCCGAATTAAGAGATCAAGCATACGAAACATCATATATCTACAAGGAGAAGACTAAGCTTTTACACAATGCAAAATTAATTCCAATAAAGTTCGCTCCTGGAGATAAAGTTCTACTCTTCAATTCGAGACTAAAGAAGTTTTCTGGTATTTTAAAAGTCGTGCTTGAAAGACTTTTTAAACAAAGCGCTCTTGGGAGGTACCCCAAACCTATCCTAGTTAGTATTTTTCTACACTTTATTTTATGTTTATTTTAATTCCATATTTATTTTCATTGATGATTTATTACCTGTTTACTAACCCTAAGTGTTTATCTTACACCATGTGTAAGAAATTACTTAGTTCTGACAAAGTTGTTGAATGTGATAAAAAGATGAGTACATGTTCTACTATGGGCATTCCGGTCAAACGGAAGAGGACTGACATCATTTACAGTTCAGGATCAGATCAGCCTAGGCCTTCTACCGCCCAAATTCAGCCTCGAAGGATGATTATGCCGAGATTAGAGGAGGAAGATGAGACACTAATCGCACCATCACGACCTTTGAGACGATCCACATGGCTTGCCTCACATTTGCTGCATCAGACAGAGCCATCAGAGCCACACCCACCAGTCACCGTGTTTCATTATGAGGTATGCTCCACAGACAGAGACTTGACTTGGTTTATGGCACTAGACCATCAGACACTGTTTGCAGCACAGATGGCACACTTCGAGACATCTGGAGTGCCACATAGATATCTGAGACCCTCTTCGTTTAAGTTGGATCTTACTTCCCACCCTTCTCAGAGAGATGTCCCACCTATCACCACACCCCTTGTGCCCACAGCATCTGCCGCCACTCCACCCTCTACATCCCCTATTATCACACCACCGCCTAGAGTTGAGACTGTTGGTGTAATTGAGCATTTATTCGCCGCACCAGCTGGTGACGGTCACCTCATCACTGTCCCAATCACTTAAGAGCCAGCATCCGTACCTCAGCCACCGTTTGAGCAGCTTTTTGGGCTTACAGATACCATACCCGCTCTGGTGACCTATGATCCTTTCAGTTTGGAGGGCTTACTATTACCTTCAAGCCTTGTCCTTGATGATCTTCTGAGAGAACCTTGTGATAGTCTATTGGATGACATAGCTGGGCTCGAGGACTTTGATCCAGCCACTATTTGAGATCCTGACTTCAAAATAGCTCCACAGATACGTAGATAGGATAGTTATCATCAATACCTTTTATTTTTATTTCTAGTTTTATATTTTTATTTTATCATCATAATCAGAAAAGCATGTACAAAAAATTTTGTGAAGTGGATTATGTCTATGTTTTTGCAGAATTATTAGGAAAGTGCCTGGTACTTTTCCAAGCATCAGCCCTAGGAACTTCTCAATAAGAGACCTGACCATAGGGGAGTGACTTATCCTTTGTAACCTTTTCTCATATTATAAACTGTTAAAATCTCTAAGTGTGGGATTACCCCATCACTTTTAGATATACAATATTACAAACACACTAAAAGCTCTAAGTGTAGGATATCAATTCCAACCTTAGAGAATTTTAGAAAACTATTGTCCTTAATATATAAAATTATTAAAACTTTCTTTAAAAGAGAACATTAGGGACAATGTTCATCTAAGTGTGGGATGTAATTAGGGTTAAGGGATATTAAGAACAAGTTATCATAAAACGCTCAAGTTTTCAAAAATTCTTTGTGTTCAAAAGATTTAGCAAAGGAAATATGGGTAAAATTGAAAGAATTATTACCCCATTTTACCAACAACACCTTAATAAAAATTGCATAAGTTAGATTTTTCTTCGCATCTATTAAAACAGAACGAATAAGTCAAAACCTATGTTTTAAACAAAGGATTTTTATTTTGAAGAATGTGTAAAAAGGGTACACATAATCAAGCACGACCCCCCACCAACAAATAGTGAGGATTTCCTTGAACTCAAAGTTATTATAAGAACCATCAAATCTATAATACATTGCTATTACCTTTGATATACGGTTCTAATGATGACCTTCCACCTCCACCACCTCACATTGGTATTCCAAGTCTTTTGCAGGGAGACTTTCGTTGATCATCTCTCGGGAACCGAGGTAGCCATCTTATGGCCCTTCATATAAAACGAATACATAAACTTAGATTTTGTGGTGACTCAACTAATAGGAAATCTTCGTAACCTTCCTAATCATCCACTTCCCTATTCCATTCATCTCAATCGCATCTTCTGTCACCTAGGAATGATAACTCCCCTAGAGATTCCATGCTCCGTGTCGAGCACTCTGCTTACCTTTTGAATTGCCACTCCCATCACTATCCTCTCATCCAACTCTGAGGACTCAAAAGTCTCGGATGCCGTCAGCCCCAATGCCAATTATCTTTAAAAATGTTGGTTAGGATTTTCTTAAGGGTGGGTTGTTATGTTAAACCTAGTTTATGATTAAGACTTATGCTTAGAATGTGTAATGTATTATGTACTCTTATTATGACTTATGTATGTACTAATGATATTTCCTATGAGTCCTATATTGCACATTTTAAGGGGGAGCTATATCACCAACCACCATGCAACATTCAAAGGGAAGCATTACTCTAGGGCGCGCTTAGTTCCAGGGGGAGCTAACCTTTTTGCTTCGAAAAAAGGGGGAGAAAGTGTATAGTAAGTGATGTTAACACATATGTTGTATTATACGCTTAAGCACACTTATATAGGTTTGTCATCATCAAAAGGGGGAGAATGTTGGTTAGTAACCCAATATAAATATTCAAATGTTAAACACTTTATTTTGATGATGACACCAAGTCTTGTGTGCTTACAACAACGTATAGAACAACACAAGTTCATGAGCCTACACTATCCCTAGTAAACGACCAATATACAAAACTGTTAAGTCAAAAGAATCATTTGAAAAACACTGAAGGAAGCACGATTGGGTCCACAGTCGATTGCAGGTCAGATCGTGGATGTCCTGTAACTTTAAATTTCAAAACAAGGTACACGGTTGATTCCACGGTCAGCCATGGGTCCACTGCAATTTTCCAATGTCTGGATTTTTGATCGAAAAATGTTTGACTACTTCAGGGCATCTATAGTTTACAAAACTTGTTTAAACGTACTTAGAATAGATGCCCCTTCATATTCAAATGAGTTTTGGTCAATAAAACACAAATCTTGGTTAATCACACTAAATGACACTTTTAGCTTATGATTAATGTTAAACATACAAGTATGACTAAAAGTTCTTTTTCACAGGGTATCTTTTTAAATCTAAATTAAAAATAATGAAACTTAAAGATGGTCATTAAGTCCCAACTAAAGAGATGCTCTCCACTTGATTAACCAATAAGCCCTAATCATGTGCTTAATGAGAGTTTAGTGTAAACTCCCAAAAGTCTTCATATAAAAAAAAAAGTTAGTCTAATTTGGAAGGTTGCAAGTAGCCAATGAGAGCACATACTTGCAAAACTAATGTTGACAAAAGGAATGAAGACTTGTGACTTGAAGTTTGGAAGCTTGTAGTTGTCATGGGATCAAAATTCCGCATTTTCCTTAAAAGGAAATCAATGAAACACCTCTAGTACAAAGTGACTTACCTCTTTCAAGCCAAGGTCAACTTCAAAGAATGCTTCCAAGATAAAAGGGTTATTGCTGGTCTTTTGAGATGTATTGGCATCTAATTGCCGCCATCTAATGAGGAAAAAGACAAAGTTAGAGATCTCAAATGGCTACAAAATTCATAGATCAGAACTTCACGGTCGACCCAAGGTCGACCGTAGGGTGAGCTGCAGATGTCCGGGTTTGAATTTCTCTTGCCTATAAAAGTCAAACCTTGGAGCACTTGAAGACTCACCTCTTGCACTTATATTTCCATACATTTAGTGATATCATTCAAATCTTATTGTAATCAATTTAGAGTGATTTAAGCAAGAGTGATTGTAAACTTAGTTGTGAGTTTACTTGTAAATTATCTTCTTAAAGTGATCTAGAAGATAAGTGAGGTTTCACTTGTGGTAGCATTAGGATCTTGTGGTAAGAGCATTTGGTGATTGTGAATTCTCAAAAGGGACGTAAGGGTTCATAAGTTGCAGCTTATCAAGGAGCTAGTGTTGTATCCGGACTCTCCACGTAGTTTGGAGCATCATAGTGAAACTAACACTCAATTTGTTAGAATTGAGGAGTGGATTAAGGAAGGTTAGTTAACATCCTCCCGAACCACTATAAATCTACGTATTTTTTCTCTTATCCCTTATCTTCTTATTTAGTATACTTGTGAACAAACTAATTGTAGTGACCCGAACTTTTCCATGTTTATATATATTAAATGAAATTGTTATTTACATGATTAAATATTTCCAACATGTTAAGCAATCAAACTTGTTAAGACTTGATTAATTGAAATAGGTTTTATATAGACAATTGACCACCCAAGTTGACCGGTGATTCACGAACGTTAAAACTTGTAAAAACTATATGATGACATATATTTGGATATATATATAGTTAACATGATATTATGATAAGTAAGTATCTCATTAGGTATTTTAACAATGAGTTATATACATAAAAATGAGACTATTGAATTATGAAACTCGAAAATGATATATATAACGATTATCGTTATATCAACGTCTTACTAAATACATATGAATCATATTAAGATATTGATACACTATGTTTAGTCATGTTAAATGATAATTAAACATATCATTAAGTATATTAACAATGAACTACATATGTAAAAACAAGACTACTAACTTAAGGATTTCGAAACAAGACATATATGTAACGATTATCGTTGTAACGACATTTAATTGTATATATATCATATTAAGATATATTAAAATATCATAATTTCATGATAATGTAATAATTTAACATCACTTTAGATATAATAAACAATGGGTTAATAACATTTAACAAGGTCGTTAACCTAAAGGTTTCAAAACAACATTTACATGTAACGACTAACGATGACTTAACGACTCAGTTAAAATGTATATACATGTAGTGTTTTAATATGTATTCATACACTTTTGAAAGACTTCAAGACACTTATCAAAATACTTCTACTTAACAAAAATGCTTACAATTACATCCTCGTTCAGTTTCATCAACAATTCTACTCGTATGCACCCGTATTCGTACTCGTACAATACATAGCTTTTAGATGTATGTACTATTGGTATATACACTCCAATGATCAGCTCTTAGCAGCCCATGTGAGTCACCTAACACACGTGGGAACCATCATTTGACAGCTAGCATGAAATATCTCATAAAATTACAAAAATATTAGTAATCATTCATGACTTATTTACATGTAAACAAAATTACACATCCTTTATATATAATCCATATACCAACGACCAAAAACACCTACAAATACTTTCATTCTTCAATTTTCTTCATTTAATTGATCTCTCTCAAGTTCTATCTTCAAGTTCTAAGTGTTCTTCATAAATTCTATAAGTTCTAGTTTCATAAAATCAAGAATACTTCCAAGTTTGCTAGCTTACTTTCAATCTTGTAAAGTGATCATCCAACCTCAAGAAATCTTTCTTATTTACAGTAAGATATCTTTCTAATACAAGGTAATACTCATATTCAAACTTTGATTCAATTTCTATAACTATAACAATCTTATTTCGAATGGAAATCTTACTTGAACTTTTTTCCGTGTCATGATTCTGCTTCAAGAACTTTCTGGCCATCCAATGATCATTTGAAGCTAGATCTATTTTTCTCATTTCCAGTAGGTTTATCCACAAAAACTGAGGTAGTAATTATGTTCATAACATCATTCGATTCATATATATAAAACTACCTTATTCGAAGGTTTAAACTTGAAATCACTAGAACATAGTTTAGTTAATTCTAAACTTATTCGCAAACAAAAGTTAATCCTTCTAACTTGACTTTTAAAATCAAATAAACACATGTTATATATCTATATGATATGCTAACTTAATGATTTAAAACCTGGAAACACGAAAAACACCGTAAAACCGGACATACGCCGTCGTAGTAACACTGCGGGCTGTTTTGGGTTTGATAAATAAAAATTATGATAAACTTTGATTTAAAAGTTGTTCTTCTGGGAAAATGATTTTTCTTATGAACATGAAACTATACCCAAAAATCATGGTTAAACTCAAAGTGGAAGTATGTTTTTCAAAATGGTCATCAAGACGTCGTTCTTTCGACTGAAATGACTACCTCTTACAAAAATGACTTGTAACTTCTATTTTAGACTATAAATCTATACTTTTTCTGTTTAGATTCATAAAATAGAGTTCAATATAAAACCATAGCAATTTAATTCACTCAAAACGGATTTAAAACGAAGAAGTTATGGGTAAAACAAGATTAGATATTTTTTGATTGTTGTAGCTACGGGAAATATTGTAACAATTCTATACAAATCATATTCTAGCTAACTTATATTATATTATACATGTATTCTAATATATTATGTAATCTTGGGATACCATAGACACGTATACAAATGTTTTGACATATCATATCGACCCATCTATATATATTATTTGGAACAACCATAGACACTCTATATGCAGTAATGTTGGAGTTAGCTATACAGGGTTGAGGTTGATTCTAAAAATATATATACTTTGAGTTGTGATCTAGCCTGAGACGTATATACACTGGGTCATGGATTAGGTCAAGATAATATATATCAATTTATTTCTGTACATCTAACTATGGACAACTAGTTGTAGGTTACTAACGAGGACAGCTGACTTAATAAACTTAAAATATTAAACGTATTAAAAATGTTGTAAATATATTTTGAACATATTTTGATATATATGTACATATTTATTATAGGTTCGTGATTCGACCATTGGTCAAGTCTTACTTCCCGATGAAGTAAAAATCTGTGAAAGTGAGTTATAGTCCCACTTTTAAAATCTAATATTTTGGGATGAGAATACATGCACTTTTATAAATGTTTTACGAAATAGATACAAGTAAATGAAACTACATTATATGGATGAATGATCGAAGTCGAATATGCCCCTTTTGCTTGGTAACCTAAGAATTAGTAAACCGATCTACTAATTGACGTGAATCCTAAAGATAGATCTATTGGGCCTAACGAACCCCATCCAAAGTACCAGATGCTTTAGTACTTGGAATTCATTTTTATCATGTCCGAAGGATTTCCCGGAATGATAGGGGATATTCTTATATGCATCTTGTTAATGTCGGTTACCAGGTGTTCACCATATGAATGATTTTTATCTCTATGTATGGGATGTATATTGAAATATGAAATCTTGTGGTCTATTATTATTTGATAAATATATAGGTTAAACCTATAACTCACCAACATTTTTGTTGACGTTTAAAGCATGTTTATTCTCAGGTGATTATTAAGAGCTTCCACTGTTTCATGCTAATATATGGACAAGATTTGGAGTCAGCATGATTATATAATATTGTTTAAAACTGCATTCGAAATTTACTTTGTTGTAACATATTAATATTGTAAAACAATATGTATTGGTAGTGTGTAAGTGTGATATTTTAGATTATCATTTCTGATAATCTAGGTGGTGTCCTTTTAACCTTGTCGATAAAATAAAGGTTATGGTTTGTTTTAAAAACGAATGCAGTCTTTGAAAAATGTCTCATATAGAGGTCAAAACCTCGCAACGAAATCAATTAATATGGAACGTTTATAATCGATATGAACGGGACATTTCACTAATTAAATCACACTATAGTAATCTCAAGTTCTAAATCGGAAAAGGTTTTAAAAATTGCAGTAAGTAACTATTCACCCCCCTCTACTTACTTACACACTATTTCTAAAATCACACCCTCAGTGCAGAGAACCATCAGAGACATAGTTGTTCACTATGTTGGTAAAGCTCTTAAAATTGCTGGTAACCTTACCACATCTGCTATTGAAGCACAGTTGCGTCAAACAAATGCGTTTGCTGACCTTGTAGTTGAGGAAATCAAATGACGCTATGATCAACAAGATGAACTTAATCAACGTATCCTTTCTCATGAAGAATACACTGCTCATCTTAAAAAACTTCAAGAGGAACTGGATCTTGAAAGGTCAAGGGTTCGTATTCTGAATGAAGAAAATAGGGTGCTTGAGGAATGACATGAGGATTGTCAAAGGCAGATGGCCAATATGATACATGTGACAGTATATCTTCGCCTTTTTGAGTCTCTAAACAAAATGGTTGAACTTCAATTTGATGTTCGAGCTAATGTTAACAAAATTTCCATGGGTGTAGCTCACAATGAGGTTCGTACTTCTAATCTCTGTCTTCAAAACCATGGTGTTGATCCAGGAGCTAACCTCTCTCCAGCTGATGCTGATTGGAATAACTTTGCCTGGTCACAAGCTAATTCTGATAGTGAACTTGAGGCAATTGTTCCCCTAGCTCTACTTCTACCCTTGCTAATGACAAAAAAGGGGGAGAAGAAATCTAAAAAGGATAAGAAAAGAAAACAATCTGAGGGAGAGCATGTGCATGAGCATGAAAAAGCTCCAATGCATTAAAGGAGAGATGGTGATGGTAATGGTGCTGGTCAAGGAAATACTGGCCCTAAGCCCAGCAATGCTCATACTGAGACAGGTGTAAGGGGTGCTGGTGAATCTCAACCCAGCATGCCTGACACATCTACTAATGGTATTGGTTCTGACAATAAGCCAGTGATGCTGTTGATACTACTAAGCTAGCTGAATCTTTTGTTATGTCTCAATCCATTGAAAGAAAGTTGAAAAGAAAATTAAAGAGACACCAGAAGAGACAGCATGAACTTAATGATGCCTTCAATTCTAGGTTTGAGGCTTATGCTGCAAAGAAGAAGTAGAAAATTGATTATCGTATAAGTCTCTTGGTGAACCATTAGATATTCATAACCAGATTCTTAGCATTAATCAGCACAAAAAGGCTTAATGAAAAAGAGAGGCTAAGTTTATGGTTAAATATAACAAAAAGAAGGCTAAGTTGTATGCTGAAAGAGCTGAGAGAATAAGGAATATAACTACCAAAGAACTTCAAGGGTATCTACAATCTGATAGATCCAGAGAAGAGAAAACATCTGTATTCATGCAATGGATAGCTGCTGGGATGAAAACTAGTAAATCAGCTCAACCAACAAATCAGCTCAATAGCAATTCTAAAATAGCCAGCAACTCCAGCAGAATCAATAGAGGCTGTTCAACTCTCTGATGATGATGAAGTAAATCTAGTAGAGGCTAATCAATCTTCTACTAAGCGGGAGCAGCATTCTTTAACTCCCCTCTTTCCTACACAAGAACTAGTGCTAACACAAGAACCTTCAGCAGAACCCAAGCCAATTGATAAACAAAGGGTGAAATCTTTTCCTAAGGATAACCAGCCCTTAAGGAAAAAAACCTTTATTCGAGGCAGCTGATGAAAGCATTGTGACAAGTGCTGTACTAGCTGATACTAATCAGTCAGCTGGTAGTGAAGACATAGCAAGGATTGCTGTGATTGAAGACCCAGCCAGAAGTGTGTTGCTGGGTGAAAGAAGCGTTAAAGACCCATCAAAGGAGAATGTGATGGGTGCTAATATTGAAGAGGTGACTGCTGTTGATGAGTATACTATCTGGGATAATGGTGATTCTACTTTTGTCTTATCTCCTCTACCTACAGTCTATCATGCTGATTTTGATAGGACATTGGGTGGTCTTCATCACTATGAACCAGTTGGTCCTTCTGACACAGCAAGTTACCTTACTCATATTCTCCATCTTCCCCAAAGAAAAATGACAAGCATACTACTTGGGAAGATGAACCAGTTGTACACAGAATGTCTGGTCCTCGAAGAATGAATCCAGATGAACGGGAAGCTCACGTGCTATAAATTACTGTCGATGAATGGCTAAGCAGGGAAGAAGCCAGAAAAGCTAAGAGAATTCGTCAAATCAGAATGTTGTATCATCCTCTTGATTAACAATTCTACATTGATTCTCTTGACTTAAACATTAATGTTGCCCTCTATTTGATAAACAGTGGCCAGAGATTTTATACTGATAAGGAGAAAGCATTATTCTATAAAGTTGTACAACTGGACATGGATCTTTAACAATACTGCAACCTTATGACTTCTGGTGAAGGTAGTCAGTTGATTCACTCAGCATGTTCCTTGAACATCACCCTAAAGGAATACATCTTAAGTGTTCAACTAGAACAACAAACAAGGGATGATGCTGAGTATGTTGAAAGGATGAGGCTCAGAAAACAAGAAGAAAGAATGGCTGCTGATAAAGCTCAAGCTGCAAAATCTCTTAAATTAGAAAAATCCATTGTCAAGGCACATGACAAGGTCTTGGACAAAATTAAAGCAGCTAAAAATGCACATGAAGTGAACCCACAAGTGCTTGCATGTACAAGGGCCTTAACTGGTAGACATATCAGAAGCAAATATGCTGATGTAATGACACAAAGAGAAAATCCTGGTAAAAGCATCAAGTGTTACAAAGGAACTAAGAGATCTTTGAGCATCAGCAGAGATAATAATGTCCATGAGCAGGTAGATTTTAGAGATATGAGATTGTTTGGTGTTCATGAATGGATGGAAATGTTGCTTTATTTCATTGGCAAAGGAGATAGTAATCTCCGAAAGTTATTGCTCCCTGAATCACAAGATCTATTTACAAAGGCAGCTAAGCATGGCAATGTGATATCGGCAAAAAAGTCACGTTTTCACCCCCGGTATTGATGCCCAAGAACAAGAAATTTCCAACCTTTATCAGCAAAATACCGCTTCATCGGTTAGAATTGAAGACAAGTGATTACGAAGACAGTGCAAAAAGAATCAAGAGAATCGGAGCTAAAACGAAGATTCTAGAGCGAAAACGGTGAAAGACAAGAAATTAAGTTACGATCCAGTGAATCAACAAGCCAAACGGCCTACCAAACGGCTTGCCAGTATGGCAAAATGGCCTGCCACACGTGCAGATCAAACGGGCAAAGCAAACGGGCAAGGCTGGCAAACGGCCCCTACAAACGGCCTGCCAAATGGCTTGCCAAACGGCCTGCCAGCCGTTTGCAGGAAAATTTCAAGTCTATTTAAAGGGTCTTTGTCATTCATTCCAATATACACTTCAATTCACTTCTTTGTCTCTTTTACAATATTAGCCATACTTTCAAGGTCTTGGACTCCGTGCGGAAAATCTAGTACCTGGAGAAGAATGCCGAAGATTGTATTAGGAGCGGTCTGGAGTTTGAAGTTGTCACTTTTGTATTCAGAACTCGTTTAATCTACTGGTACTTCTATCCTTTATCTTTATATAATGTCTTCTATCATTATATTTTGAGATGTTGTTGCCATGATTAGCGAGTAGTTATCTTTAGTGTATGCTATGATGTAATCAGCTATAATGTCGAAATAGTATTATGGTTTGCGTATGTTGTCGAGATGCTTTCCGATTATGCTTTAAATTAAATCGTTTTTCCAACTAATAGAACATAGTTATTAGCTCTGTTATTGGGAAGTTGCGAACCCCAATTCAGAGTACACTATTTGTGTTGCCCCTTGGTAAGAGAAGTCTATCGGATACAACGCAAGATTGACTGAGGCACACCGGTTGTAGTAAGTCTATCAAGCTTTGGATTCTGACTGAGGAATCTTTAGTAGTAAAACATCTAACTAGACCCTTAGTACATTGTCGGTCCTAGACCATGCTAGTGTAGTCACCAAGCATACAAACTTCGTACGTGCATGCTGAAGTACAATGGTTGTTGTAAGCTGTACCTCTATTAAGTAAGGCCATGGAACCCGGTCAGTGCTGATTAGTACACTACACCATAATGCGGTCTCAAGCAGTGCACCCCACTTGAGGGATTCTTGGTTAATTAAGGAACTGTTTATTTAAACACATAAAGGATTGGACTGTTAGGATAACCGAACGTGTTCATGGAAGTCACTTGACTTGGCCATGGTGTTCTTTATGGTTGAACTCTTTTAAGTGCCTAAATACCTTTTAAATCCAATCGTTAACGAAAGTATTGAAACACATCACGTCTCTTGGATATGGTAAACCCTGTATTCTATTATGCTTAAGAAAGTTTAGACCTTTGTGGAATATTAATATGTCACCCAATCGAGTCGCTTAATTGGATGAGCCGTCTGAACGTGTATGCCTGTAGTCAAACTGCACGGGCATCGAGGGTAAGGGACGTTGCTGTCTATTCAGAATCTTCAAGCCTATCGCATTACCCAGTGACATGTCTTACGACAGGGGCGTTTAGGACCAGTGTAATGAATACAAGGTCCCTACCTATTCATGAGCCAGCATTCCATAATCCCGGCAGAATAACTGATGAACTCATAGTATGCACTTGCTTTAACCTTATCTGAATTATGAATATTATTGCATTTACTTGATCTGTCTTATAAACTAGAAAAACTCAAAAATTAGGTAACCACTACTCCTCTTTATAATTATCTTAGGCTTTAAATATAGGTTCGATTCTATTGATATCTTAAAAATACGACCCTAGGTCATACTTCCCTTACTCATAACAAGGAGTAGTACGATTTAGACCCCGCTAAATATAAATTTAAAACAGTACCTCCGTTTTGGTGACTGATTCTGACGTATTGCGACCTAACGACACCGTACGAATAACACTTTTGTTGGAAACTATATATTATTAACATGTAAATATTATGTGATATATTAACCTCTTAATGTGTTTGATATTGTGTGATAGATGTCTACCACTAGTACAAATCCCATCGACTCACCTATTAATAATGAAGAGTCGAATATATTTTGGGAAGATTCACAAATTCCCGAAGAAGAACCGGAAGAGGAGGAACCGGAAGAGGAGGAACTGGAAGAAGAGGAACTCGAAGAGGAAGAACCAGAAGAAGAAGAAGAGGTTCCGGAGGAAGAAATATTGATACCTACTGTAAATCGATTAAATAAAAGAAAATCCTCAACCAACGGGCCAAAGTCAATAATGGTCAATGGTGTTTCTGCCAAGGAAGCAAAATATTGGGAAGATTACCAATTTTCTGATGAATCGGATCCCGATGAGGATTCTGATGATGTTATAGAAATTACCACGACCCAATTTAATAAAGAAAAATAAAATAATAAGGGAAAAGGTATAATAATAGAGAAACCCGATTCCAACCCCGATGAACTTTATACGTATCGGCAACATCCGTATTTCCTAAAATGTAACAATGACCCGGGAACCTCTAAACCACCAGGTTTTTCTAAACCATTGTAGAAAACGACGGCTCGTATTAGAGGAACACCATATATTCTTAGAAAATTAGGAAAACGAACCAAGTCCGAAGAAGAAGAAACCAGTGATTCAGATTAGAGGGTTGTAATCATGTTGTGTATTATATGTATTGTAGTGTGCTTGTACTTTTATGTTCTATATAAAAATTGCTTGTATTGTTTGTTAATTATCTTTTACGAATCTAATCCTTGTCTATTTTACAGTATAAAAACACAAAATGGACGTTAAGGATAGACAACCAAAAATTTTAGAAGACCTACCAGGAGATATGATTGATGAAATCTTGTCCAGAGTCGGGCATAATTCATCAGCACGATTAGTTACGACAAAATTAGTTTGTCAAACGTTTGAAAGACATTCCAGGCATGCCTTAGTATATAAAAGGCTTTCCTTTGAAAGATTGGGTATATCACATTGGGGAGACTTTAAGTTACGCCGTGTTTTCTTTAAAGCGTTAAATGCGGGGAACCCAAATGCCATTTTACTCTACGGGTTAAGAACCTATTTTGACTTAACATATCCCAACATAGGATTTCGTGAATTAGAAAGAGCTTCTAACATGCAACATAAAGAAGCATGTTATGCTTACGGGTTAATAATGTTCGCTTCTCATCAAATTGAGAAAAAGAACATTGGGTTGCAACTTTTAAATAAAACGTTCCCACAAGTGACGGACTCGGTAGTTGAGATGAAAAACAAGGTTTTTAGATTGTTACGGGGTTGTTGGGCATTACGAAACCCTCGTCTTTTTGATGACATTACAAATGCTGCTTATCCAATGGTCATAACGGTTACTTTCCACAAAACCAAGGATGGGAAGTCGTCTTAGTAAAACCTGAATGCATGACTTGTTTCTGGACTTATGAAATACGTGTCTTTATTTCTTTAGCTGAACAACTTGCGTATTAACTAGAATTGCCTTCATAGCTGCCGAGTAGCAAAGTTATTATGTGCTATATTTCATCCTATATGTATTATAGCGGTATTGTAAGTTTGTAAAATATTGTATAAAGTTTGAACGCAAAATATTATTGTAAAAAGTTTTTTCATATAGAATCGTAGTAGTTGAATTGTATAATAGCTACTAAGTATGAACTTAACGGGTAGGTACTATCCGAATTAAAACTATAAAATGCTAATATGAAGAAAAGGCTTTTATAAATAAGTTCATATTATGCTATGAAATACTATTGACTACTCTTAAATTCTATATGATTAACTCAATTCTTTTGGCTATTTTTGAAGGAAATAGCACCGGCGACTCGTCAAAACTTGAACATGAGTGAGAAAGACTTCCATGTTTTCCTTGCTGCGAACATAGCCGCAGTGCAGGCTGCGATGCAAAATAACAATAACTCTGGATCTAGCAGTGGAACTAATTCTGCAAGAAATCATGTAGGATGCTCCTACAAAGAATCCACTGCCTGCAAACCTTTAGAATTTGATGGAACCGAAGGACCAATTGGATTGAAATGGTGGACCGAGAAGGTCGAATCGGTGTTTGCCATAAGTAAGTGTACTGAAGAGTACAAAGTTAAGTACGCTACGCATACCTTCACAGGTACGGCGTTAACATGGTGGAATACCTATCTCGAGCAGGTAGGACAAGATGCTGCTTATGCATTACCATGGTCAGCATTCAAGCAATTGATGAATGAGCAGTATCGTCCCAGAAACGAGGTCAATAAGCTCAAGGTATAGCTTAGAGGATTACGAATGCAAGGTTTCGATATCACCACATACGAACGACGATTCACAAAATTGTGCCTATTGTGTCCCAGAACGTTCGAAGACGAAGAAGAGAAGATCGACGCATTTGTAAAAGGGTTACCAGAAAGAATTCAAGAAGATGTGAGTTCACTCGAGCCTACCTCCATACAAAAGGCAAGTCGAATGGCTCACAAATTAGTGAAACAGATCGAAGGAAGGATTAAAGAGCAGGCGACCGAAGAGGCTAACATGAAACAAGTCAAGACAAAATGGGAAGAAACTAATGACAAGAGTCACCAATACAACAACAACAATCACAACCACAATCGCAATAACTATCCCAATAACCGCAACATCAACCGCAACAACAACTTCAAAAAACGTCCCAACAACAACTACAATAATCGTCCCAACAACAATAACAACAACAACAACAGCAACAATAACAATGCCAAAAACAATCCCAATAACAACAATGGTAACAAAAACCAAAAACAACCATGCCAAAGATGTGAAGAGCATCACCTGGGGTTCTGCACGACATTTTGTAACAGGTGTAAAAGAAATGGTCATAGCGTGAAGAAGTGCGAAATCTACGGACCAATGCATAACAGAACTAAAGGAACAAATAATGTCAGAACCAATAACACCGCCATAGTTTGTTTTGGATGTGGAAAACTGGGCCACTTTAGTAGAAATTGTCCGAATCAGGGGAATACTAATGGGCAGGGCCGCGTAAGAGTTTTCAATATTAATACGGCAGAAGCGCAGGAAGACCCGGAGCTTGTTACGGGTACGTTTCTCATTGACAATAAATCTGCTTCTGTTTTATTTGATTCAGGTGCAGATAGAAGCTATATGAGTAGAGATTTTTGTACTAAACTAAATTGTTCACCGACGCCCTTGGATAATAAATTTTTACTCGAATTAGCAAATGGTAAATTAATTACAGCAGATAATATATATCGGAATCGAGAAATTAAACTGGTTAGCGAAACATTTAAGATTGAATTGATACCAGTAGAGTTAGGGAGTTTTGATGTGATAATCGGTATGGACTGGTTGAAAGAAGAGAAAGCAGAGATCGTTTTTTACAAAAATGCAATTCGCACTATACGAGAAAAAGGAAAACTCTTAATGGTGTACGGAGAAAAGAGCAACGCGAAGTTAAATCTTATTAGTAACCTGAAGGCACAAAAACTAATAAGAAAAGGTTTTCTATGCTGTGCTAGCACACGTCGAGAAATTCAACTCCGAAGAAAAGAACATCAATGATGTTCCCGTCGCAAAAGAATTTCCCGATGTATTTCTGAAAGAATTACCAGGACTACCTCCACACCGATCCGTTGAATTTCAAATAGAACTTGTACCGGGAGCTGCACTAATAGCTCGTGCTCCATACAGACTTGCACCTAGCGAAATGAAGGAACTTCAGAGCCAATTACAAGAACTTTTAGAGCGTGGTTTCATTCGACCAAGCACATCACCGTGGGGAGCTCCTGTTTTGTTTGTCAAGAAGAAGGATGGTACATTTAGGTTATGTATCGACTACCGAGAGTTGAACAAACTTAGCATCAAGAACCGCTACCCACTACCGAGAATCGATGACTTATTTGATCAACTACAAGGCTCGTCGGTTTATTCGAAGATTGATTTACGTTCTGGGTATCATCAAATGTGGGTGAAGGAGGATGATATTCCAAAGACTGCTTTTAGGACGCGTTACGGTCATTACGAGTTTATAGTTATGCCGTTTAGATTGACTAACACACCAGCTATGTTCATGGACCTCATGAACCGAGTGTATGGACCATACCTTGACAAGTTTGTCATTGTTTTCATCGATGACATAGTTATTTACTCGAAGAATGATCAAGAGCACGAAGAACATTTGAGAAAAGTACTAGAATTGCTGAGGAAAGAAAAACTGTACGCTAAGTTTTCAAAGTGTGCATTTTGGTTGAAAGAAGTTCAATTCCTCGGTCACATAGTGATCAAAGAAGGTATTCAGGTGGATCCAGCAAAGATTGAAACTGTTGAAAAGTGGGAAACCCCGAAAACTCTGAAACATATACGCCAATTCTTAGAACTAGCTGGTTACTACAGAAGGTTCATCCAAGATTTTTGCAGAATAGCAAAACCTTTGACTACATTAACGCATAAAGGGAGGAAATTTGAATGGAAGGATGAACAAGAAAATGAGTTTCAATTGTTAAAGAAAAAGTTAACTACAACACCTATATTGTCATTACCTGAAGGGAATGATGATTTTGTGATATATTGTGACGCCTCAAAGCAAGGTATCGGTTGTGTATCAATGTAACGAACGAAGGTAATTGCTTATGCATCTAGACAATTGAAGATCCACGAGCAGAATTATACGACGCATGATTTGGAATTAGGTGCGGTTGTTTTTGTATTAAAGACTTGGAGGCACTACTTATATGGGGTTAAAAGTATTATATATACTGACCACAAAAGTCTTCAACACATATTTAACCAGAAACAACTGAACATGAGACAGCGCAGGTGGATTGAATTGTTGAATGATTATGACTTTGAGATTCGTTACCAACTGGGGAAGGCAAATGTGGTAGCCGACGCCTTGAGCAGAAAGGATAGAGAACCCATTCGAGTAAAAGCTATGAATATAATGATTCACAATAACCTTACTACTCAAATAAAGGAGGCGCAACAAGGAGTTTTAAAAGAGGGAAATTTAAAGGATGAAATACCCAAAGGATCGGAGAAGCATCTTGATATTCGAGAAGACAGAACCCGGTATAGGGCTGAAAGAATTTGGGTACCAAAATTTGGAGATATGAGAGAATGTAACACCCCATTTTCCCGTGCACGTTTAAAGGTACAACCTTAATTATTAGCATGCTTATAACTTTTTCATTTGTGTGATTAAGTAAGCCAAGTGTTAGTTTTGTGTAAGTACATGTATGTATATGTATATGTATATATATATATATATATATATATATATATATATATATATATATATATATATATATATATATATATATGCGAATGTGTGCGTGTACGTGTTTATGTATGTGTCGCGATGGTGTTGAGTCGTGTGAGACTTTAGGGCGAAGCTTAGACGTGCATAGGACTAGTGAACGAGGTGTGCTAGTTGTATGAACCTTCGTTTTATGATTTGTTGTCAAAGTGACCAGGAACAGGCCAATGCCACGCCGCGAGGAATGGAGCCGCGACGTGACATGTAAAGCAAATCCAGATCAGAACTTGAGTTAAGAAGGGTCATTTTTCCTTCTTTATGTCGCGCCGTGACAAAGGAGCCGCGCCGCGGCACCTCTGCAGTTCTGACTCAAATTTCAGCCCAATTTAAATAGGGCTTTAGGGGTAATTTGGTCTTTTTGCGTATTGATCAGATTGGAGCCTTTAATCTCAGCCACTTATCCTCCATTTCTCATTTCTTTTCCATTTTCTTTCACATTTTCCTCCCAAAACATAAAACCCATTAAGTTTAATCTTGAGATTTGAAGGTGAAGAGTTGTGAATCAAACCTAGGAGCAAGAATTAAAGTTGTTCATTGTATCTCTAGCTACACGTTCATAGTCTTGGTAAGTTCTAACTCTAAATCTTGAGTTTTAATTAGTTTAATCTAGGGTTTGGTTCATATGGAACTAGTGTGACCCATTTGAGGGTTAAATGGGTGGGTTTTGGGTTGGATTGTTGAAAGGAAGCCCTAAATATCTATTATCTAGGGTTTGGTATTGTGATTTGAGGTTGTAAGTGCTAAATGATGTTGTTAGTCATTAATGCACTTTTAAAAGGATGAAAGAGTTGTTATTGTGTAAGTTTGACTTGATTTATGAGTCAAATAGTCAAAAGAGCACTAGTTGACCTAATCGGTCGAAATGGTTATGAAATACACCAAGTTTATATTAGTTGATGTTAATAGACCCTAATCACTAGCTTTTAGTGATTTATGACAAGGAATGGTCATTAATGGGCGGTTTTGGGTAGTTGAGTCATTTAATGCAATCGGGTCATTAAATGCTCAAGGGTTAGTGGTTGGCATTTAATTCAACTAGATTGTATGTTAATAAATGCATAATGTAATAGGTACGTTACAATGAAGGGTTGCAAGCTCGGTTAGCTTTCACAAGAGACTTGAGGTGAGTGGAATGATTATGCATATGTGTATATAATGTATTTACTTGTACGAGATTCGATGTGGGTTTAAGTTCGGGCGGTCGATACCACATCAGGTCAATATATGATATGGTTTTAAGTTCGGGCGTTCTATGCCATGTCATATATGTGTGTGGGCATGTAGTGTGGGTTTAAAGTTCTTGCGTTCGATACCACATTACACGTGATGGGTGGGTTTAAAGTTCGGGCGATCGATACCACTCCGGGGTTAGTGTTATAATTTGTTGTGCACTAACGGTTGTTGGGAACACCAATGGGAAATTCGAAGTACCATTCCTTTGTACTATTGGTTAACCATGGTTATGTGTTTGTAGTGTGGCACTTTATATGATTCGAGTTATATATGCTATTGTTTGTGCTAGCTTGTGGTCTTGGAGATTTAGCGTTATACCTTGCATTGGTATGTCATTTAAATTGCTAGCGTGTATGAGGTAATTGTGTATGTGATTGTATGTAAGTAGGTTATATATGTATGTGTATAATTATTGCATTCACTAAGCGTTACCTTACTCTCTCATTGTTTATCTTTTTAGATGCAGGCGCAGTTAAGGGCAGGGGGGTTATCGGACATTAGGTGTCCCGTGATGATTCTTTGTTGGAGTTTTGATGTTGACCTAACATTTTGGATAGTTTAGTCCCAAACCATGCTCGAAGTGTCGTTTGGATTGTAAACTATCATTTGTAATGGATCAAACTTGTACTAAACTTTATTCGTGGCCCTCATGCCTTTTGTAAACAATTAATTGTTGTGCATTTTAAATGGAACTCGTGAAATGGGTTACATATTTATTTGGCTTGTAATTGTGTTGTAAAAAAAAAATTTTATCTTATAGATTACGGGTTGGGTTGTTACAAATGGTATCAGAGCATGGTCTAAGGGATTTAGGTGACTTGAGATAGGTGCCTAGACTAAGACTTAGATAGGGTTTGATTAGTTCTTTGATGCATAACTGGACAACTATGCTATGTTATGATGTTACTAATCATGTGTTGTTGTTTTGAACCTCGAGCAAGATGGTCGTGACACGTTTAAGCATGGCACGGTATGTGAGCGTAATAGTGAGTCACGACCACTATTACGGTTACAAGTCAAGTCGAGCAAGGATGTGCGACAAGTATCGAGCTAGATGTGGTGTGTGTGCGGTCATATACATAGGTATATATGTGTATTAAATTGTTGGTGATGTCTAATCCATTTTTAATCTTTAGAATGAAGACGAGAAATGGAACGAATACGAATGGCAATGGTGGTCCCTCTCATGTGGAGGAAGATGAGATGACTACCAAGATTGAGACCGCTTTAGAAAACTATGTTTCGGTTTTCTCACGAAGGGTTAAACAAATATTCGAATAGTCGGTTTCGGAACAAATTGTCGATATGATTCAAGAACGGATGACTAATGCCATTAAAGAAGAAGTTGAAAGGAGGTTTCTTAGACCTCAAAATGTGGGCGAGTTGGAGTTTAGCTATAAGAACTTCTTGGCGACTAAGCCTCCTCACTTTCACGGGGATCCCGACCCCATGAAAAGTGCGGCTTGGATCTCCGATGTTGAAGGTTGTTTTCGCACGACCGAGTGCCCACCCGAGAAGAAGACAAGGCTTGCTACTAGTTTATTGAGGGGCCATGCTAAAGATTTGCTCGATGGTAAAATTGATATGGTGGGTGATGCGGCTTTTGTGGGGTTGTCTTGGGCGGAGTTCAAGAAGGAGTTTTTCCTCGAATATCGTACGCAAGCGGATCTTTCCAAATTGCGCAATGAGTTAAGGAACATGCGTCAAGGGTCTTTGGACCTAAACACTCTCAAAACCAACTTTCTCGCCAAAGCGCGTTTTTGCCCCGAGTATGTGGGGAACGATCAATTGTTAATGGAAGACTTTCATGAGACCCTTAGAGATGATTTGAAGGGTAAAATTAGTTTTGGTCATGTTAACACCTTTGCTAAGCTTTTGGCAGTGGCGAAGGTGTTTGAAGCGTAAGCTTCGAGTCCTTTTAGTTATGCGCCAAGTAAAAGAAAGTTTGAAGCTTCTAGTTTTTCGAACAAGAAGAGTAAGGGAGCAACCGAAAGTGTCGGTAGCGTGAAGAGGGGTGCTTCTAGTGGTCACATGGTCACATGTTTCAATTGTGGGCAAAAGGGTCACTACTCTCGTTATTGTCCAAAACCGCCTACTAATACAATCACGTGTTTTAATTGTCAAAAAGAAGGGCACCGGAAGTCAGAGTGCCCTGATCTCCGAAATGATCAAGTTAAGAGGATAGAGAAGGCGGCGGGGTCGGTAATGGGGCGTAATTATTTGATGACCAATGATGAAGCCAAGCAATCCAATGAAGTTGTCTCAGGTACCTTCATGGTTAACTCTAATCCGGCACGGATACTTTTTGATAGTGGTGCTAATTTGTCGTTTGTGTCTCCAAAATTTGTGCCTAAACTTAATAAACCGTTAGCTAAGTTAAGTCGTCCGGTAGAAGTCGAAATAGCGGATGGCAAGACGGTGCTAGTGGTTGATGTGTGTAAAAATTGTAATGATGTGTTTGGTGCCGAAAACTTTAAAATTGATCTCATCCCTATGGCTTTGGGTGATTTCAATATTGTTGTTGGTATGGATTGGCTCGATCATTATAGAGCCGATATTGCATGCCATGATAAATTCATTCGTGTAAAAGCCCCAAGTGGGGGAGAGTTAATTATTCATGGCGATAAGAGTAGAAGACTTGTGCCGATATGCACTTTTGCACGGGCACGTTGTTTCCTTGTTAGTGGTGGCATGGCTTTTCTTGCCCATGTTGTTGATACTCGGGATGAACAGCCACCCATTCGTGAAATTCCGGTGGTAAGTGAGTTTGATGATGTTTTTCCGGATGAGTTACCGGGTGTTCCGGCGGAAAGATAAGTCGAATTTCGCATTGAGTTGGTTCCGGGAGCTACTCCCATTGCTAAAACTCCTTATCGTTTAGTACCGACGGAAATGCAAGAATTGTTGAGTCAAATTCAAGAGTTACTTGAGAAGGGTTTCATTCGACCGAGTGCTTCGCCATGGGGTGCTCCGGTTTTATTCGTGAAAAAGAAGGATGGAATTATGCGGATGTGTATCGACTATCGGGAGTTGAACAAGGTGACGATCAAGAATCGTTATCCATTGCCTAGGATTGACGATTTGTTTGACCAACTCCAAGGTGCGACGTATTTCTCAAAAATTGACCTACGGTTTGGCTATCACCAAATGCTGGTCCGTGAGGAAGATATTGAGAAAACGGCCTTTCGAACGCGTTACGGGCATTTTGAATTCGTGGTTATGCCTTTTGGTCTTACGAATGCACTGGCGGCATTCATGGATCTTATGAGCCGAGTGTGCCAACCTATATTGGACAAGTCGGTAATTGTGTTCATTGACGATATTCTTGTCTATTCTAAGAGCATGACGGAACATGAACACCACTTGCGCGAAGTGTTGAAGATGTTGAGAAAAGAGAAGTTGTATGCTAAATTCTCAAAATGTGAATTTTGGCTAAGGGAGGTTCAATTCCTTGGCCATATTGTGAACAAGGATGGTATTCAAGTGGATCCGGGTAAGATAGAGATGGTGAAGGATTGGGGACGACCGACTACGCCTACGAAAATTCAAAGTTTCCTCGAATTGGCCGGTTACTATCGTCGGTTTATCCAAGACTTTTCTAAGATTGCTTCGCCATTAACTAAGTTGACAAGGAAGAATACGAGATTCAATTGGGAGAACGAGCAAGAAATCGCTTTTCAATTGTTGAAAGAGAAATTGTGTAAAGCTCCGGTCTTAGTATTGCTGGAAGGTGTAGATGATATGATGGTCTATTGTGATGCTTATTTGAATGGGCTAGGGTGTGTTCTAATGCAATGAGGTAAAGTCATCGCTTACGCCTCTCGGTAATTAAAGGAACATGAAAAGAGATACCCGACTCATGATCTCGAATTAGTGGCGGTGGTCCATGCTTTGAAAATTTGGCGCCATTACTTGTATGGTGTCAAGTGTACGATTTATTCAGATCACAAGAGTTTGAAACATCTTTTTGATCAACGGGATTTGAATTATCGTCAACGTAGATGGATGGATGTGGTGAAGGATTATGATTGTGAGATACTAACGATTTTCTTGAAAAACTTGGTGTGATTCAAATAGAGGCTTACGTTCACAACAAGCATGCGGAACGAATTGTGGGGCAATCAAAATTCATTACGATGGGTTCACGTGGTTTATTGTATTTTCAAGAAAGAGTGTGGGTGCCTAAGATGGGTGATTTTTGAAAGGTGCTTCTTGATGAGGCGCACATGTCTAAGTATTCCATACATCCGGGTGCGACAAAGATGTACCATGATTTGAAGAAAGATTATTGGTGGCCGGGCATGAAACGCGATGTTGTTAAGTATGTTGAGCAATGCGTCACGTGTTTGCAAGTTAAAGCCGAACACCAAAAGCCGTATGGTAAGTTGCAACCGCTAGAAATTCTGTTGTGGAAGTGGGATCATATTACCATGGATTTTATTACCAAGTTGCCGAAAATGGCAAGAACCCAATTTGCCAATATTTGGGTGATTATCGATAGATTGACGAAGAGTGCGTTGTTTCTTCCTATTAAAGAAGCAATTTCGTCGGAGGCACTCGCGAAGATGTTCATTAAAGAGGTGATATCGAGACATGGCGTTCC
Source organism: Rutidosis leptorrhynchoides (assembly GCF_046630445.1). NCBI lineage: Eukaryota > Viridiplantae > Streptophyta > Magnoliopsida > Asterales > Asteraceae > Rutidosis > Rutidosis leptorrhynchoides. The sequence goes on from NC_092333.1 coordinate 197,374,412, forward strand.
CGCGTCTATTGTTTCGAATCGGGACACGCGTTTTACTTCTTGATTTTGGAAGAAGTTTCATGAAGACATGGGTACGAGGGTGAATATGAGTACGGCATATCATCCTCAAACGGATGGGCAAACCAAACGTACGAATCAAACATTGGAGGATATGTTACATGCGTGTATTATCGATTTTGGCGGTAGTTGGGACGAACATTTGCCATTGGTGGAATTCTCGTACAATAATAGTTTTCACTCTAGTATTGGAATGCCACCATATGAGATATTATACGGTAGGAGGTGTTGAACCTCGATTTGTTGGGGTGATGTGGGTCAAAGGGAAGTCGGGAGCACCGACTTGGTATTGGAGACAAATAGCAAAATCGATATGATTCGGGCTCGTTTAAAGGCGGCAGAAGATAGACAGAAGTCTTACGTCGATAAACGTAGGCGACCGATCGAATTTGAAGAAGGCGATATGGTGATGCTTAAGGTTTCGCCATGGAAGGGTATCATTCGGTTTCGAAAACGAGAAAAGTTAGCTCCTCGGTTTATTGGGCTGTTTAAGGTTTTAGCTCATGTTGGTGAAGTCGCGTATCGTTTGGAATTACCCGAAGAGCTTGCGGGGATCCATAACACATTTCATGTTTCCCACCTCCGTAAGTGTCTTGCGGATGATTCTTCATGGATGCCTTTAGACGAAATTGAGCTAAACAACAAGTTAGAATACGTTGAAGAGCCGATTGCTATACTCGACGAGAAGGTAAAAATGTTGCGTAACAAAGAGGTGAGGACCTTTAAGGTCCAATGGCGTCGTAGTAAAGGTTCCGAGTTTACTTGGGAGCCCGAAGAATTCGTGATGGTTTACCTTCCCTCATGTCATGCGGCTTGGATCGCGAGGACGAGCTCCGATTTAAGTTGGGGAGAGTTGTAACACCCCGTTTTCCCGTGCACGTTTAAAGGTACAACCTTAATTATTAGCACGCTTATAACTTGTTCGTTTGTGTGATTAAGTGAGCCAAGTGTTAGTTTTGTGTAAGTACATGTATGTATATGTATATATATATATATATATATATATATATATATATATATATATATATATATATATATATATATATATATATATATATATATATATATATATATATATATATATATATATATATATATATGCGAATGCGTGCGTGTACGTGTTTATGTATGTGTCGCGATGGTGTTGAGTCGTTTGAGACTTAAGGGTGAAGCTTAGACAAGTATAGGAATAGTGAACGAGATGTGCTAGTTGTATGAACCTTCGGTTTATGATTTGTTGTCAAAGTGACCAGGAACAGGCCAATGCCGCACCGCGAGGAATGGGGCCGCGATGCAACATGTAAAGCAAATCCAGATCAGAACTTTAGTTAAGAAGGGTCGTTTTTCCTTCTTTATGTCGTGCCGTGACAAAGGAGCCGCGCCGTGGCACCTCTGCATTTCTGACTCCAATTTCAGCCCAATTTAAATAGGGCTTTAGGGGTAATTTGGTCTCTTTGCGTATAGATCAGATTGGAGCCTTTAATCTCAGCCACTTATCCTCCATTTCTCATTTCTTTTCCATTTTCTTTCACATTTTCCTCCCAAAACATAAAACCCACTAAGTTTAATCTTGAGATTTGAAGGTGAAGAGTTGTGAATCAAACCTAGGAGCAAGAATTAAAGTTGTTCATTGTATCTCTAGCTACACGTTCATAGTCTTGGTAAGTTCTAACTCTAAGTCTTGAGTTTTAATTAGTTTAAGCTAAGGTTTGGTTCATATGGAACTAGTGTGACCCATTTGAGGGTTAAATGGGTGGGTTTTGGGTTGGATTGTTGAAAGGAAACCCTAAATAGCTATTATCTAGGGTTTGGTCTTGTGATTTGAGGTTGTAAGTGCTAAATAATGTTGTTAGTCATTAATGCACTTTTAAAAGGATGAAAGAGTTGTTATTGTGTAAGTTTGACTTGATTTATGAGTCAAATAGTCAAAAGAGCACTAGTTGACCTAATCGGTTGAAATGGTTATGAAATACACCAAGTTTATGTTAGTTGATGTTAATAGACCCTAATCACTAGCTTTTAGTGATTTATGACAAGGAATGGTCATTAATGGGCGGTTTTGGGTAGTTGAGTCATTTAATGCAATCGGGTCATTAAATGCTCAAGGGTTAGTGGTTGGCATTTAATTCAACTAGATTGTATGTTAATAAATGCATAATGTAATAGGTACATTACATTGAAGGGTTGCAAGCTCGGTTAGCTTTCACAAGAGACTTGAGGTGAGTGGAATGATTATGCATATGTGTATATAATGTATTTACTTGTACGAGATTCGATGTGGGTATAAGTTCGGGCGGTCGATACCACATCGGGTCAATATACGATATGGGTTTAAGTTCGGGCGTTCGATGCCATGTCATATATGTGTGTGGGCATGTAGTGTGGATTTAAAGTTCGGGCGTTCGATGCCACATTACACGTGAGGGGTGGGTTTAAAGTTCGGTCGATCGATACCACTCCGGGGTTAGTGTTATAATTTGTTGTGCACTAACGGTTGTTGGGAACACCAATGGGAAATTCGAAGTACCATTCCTTTGTACTATTGGTTAACCATGGTTATGTGTTTGTAGTGTGGCACTTTATATTATTCGAGTTATATATGCTATTGTTTGTGCTAGCTTGTGGTCTTGGAGATTTAGCGTTATACCTTGCGTTGGTATGTCATTTAAATTGCTAGCGTGTATGAGGTAATTGTGTATGTGATTGCATGTAAGTAGGTTATATATGTATGTGTATAATTATTGCATTCACTAAGCATTAGCTTACTCTCTCATTGTTTATCTTTTTAGATGCAGGCGCAGTTAACGGCAAGGTGGTTATCGAACATTAGGTGTCCCGTGATGATGCTTTGTTGGAGTTTTGATGTTGGCCTAACGTTTTGGGTAGTTTAGTCCCAAACCATGCTCGAAGTGTCGTTTGGATTGTAAACTATCATTTGTAATGGGTCAAACTTGTACTAAACTTTATTCGTGGCCCTCGTGCCTTTTGTAAACAATTAATTGTTGTGCGTTTTAAATGGAACTCATGAAATGGGTTACATATTTATTTGGCTTGTAATTGTGTTGTAAAAAAAAAAAAAATTTATCGTATATATTACGGGTTGGGTTGTTACAGAGAAATGGTACTTAGAGAAGCTCATAAAACCAGATACTCAATACATCCTGGAACGGGGAAGATGTACAAGGATCTCAAGAAACATTTTTGGTGGCCGGGTATGAAAGTCGATGTTGCTAAATATGTAGGAGAATGTTTGACGTGTTCTAAGGTCAAAGTGGAGCATCAGAAACCATCAGGTCTACTTCAACAACCCGAAATCCCATAATGGAAATGGAAAAACATTACCATGGATTTCATCACTAAATTGCCAAGGACTGCAAGTGGTTTTGATACTATTTGGGTAATAGTTGATCGTTTCACCAAATCAGCACACTTCCTGCCAATAAGAGAAGATGACAAGATGGAGAAGTTAGCACGATTGTATTTGAAGGAAGTCGTCTCCAGACATGGAATACCAATCTCTATTATCTCTGGTAGGGATGACAGATTTATTTCAAGATTCTGGCAGACATTACAGTAAGCATTAGGAACTCGTCTAGATATGAGTACTTCTTATCATCCAAAAACTGATGGGCAGAGTGAAAGGATGATACAAACGCTTGAAGACATGCTACGAGCATGTGTTATTGATTTTGGAAACAGTTGGGATTGACACTTTCCGTTAGTATAATTTTCCTACAACAATAGCTACCATTCAAGCATTAAGATGGCGCCGTTTGAAGCACTTTATGGTAGAAAGTGCAGGTCTCCAATTTGTTGGAGTGAAGTGGGGGATAGACAGATTACGGGTCCGGAGATAATACAAGAAACTACCGAGAAGATCATCCAAATTCAACAACGTTTGAAAACCGCCCAAAGTCGACAAAAGAGCTACGCTGACATAAAAGAAAAGATATAGAATTCGAAATTGGAGAGATGGTCATGCTTAAAGTTGCACCTTGGAAAGGTGTTGTTCGATTTGGTAAACAGGGGAAATTAAATCCAAGGTATATTGGACCATTCAAGATTATTGATCGTGTCGGACCAGTTGCTTACCGACTTGAATTACCACAACAACTTGCAGCTGTACATAACACTTTCCACATCTCAAATTTGAAGAAATATTTTGCTAAAGAAGATCTCACTATTCCGTTAGACAAAATCCAAATCAACGAAAAACTTCAATTCGTCGAAGAACCCGTCGAAATAATGGATCGTGAGGTTAAACGACTTAAGCAAAACAAGATACCAATTGTTAAAGTTCGATGGAATGCTCGTAGAGGACCTGAGTTCACCTGGGAATGAGAAGATCAGATGAAGAAGAAATACCCGCACTTATTTCCAGAAGATACGTCAACACCTCCAACTGCTTAAAATTTCGGGATGAAATTTATTTAATGGGTAGGTACTGTAGTGACCCGAACTTTTCCATGTTTATATATATTAAATGAAATTTTTATTTACATGATTAAGTATTTCCAACATGTTAAGAAATCAAACTTTTTAAGACTTGATTAATTGAAATAGGTTTTATATAGACAATTGACCACCCAAGTTGACCGGTGATTCACGAACGTTAAAACTTGTAAAAACTATATGATGACATATATTTGGATATATATATATATATATATATATATATATATATATATATATATATATATATATATATATATATATATATATATATATATATATATATATATATATATATATATATATAGTTAACATGATATTATGATATTTAAGTATCTCATTAGGTATTTTAACAATGAGTTATATACATAAAAATGAGACTATTGAATTATGAAACTCGAAAACGATATATATAACGATTATCGTTATATCAACGTCTTACTAAATACATATGAATCATATTAAGATATTGATACACTATGTTTAGTCATGTTAAATGATAAATAAACATATCATTAAGTATATTAACAATGAACTACATATGTAAAAACAAGACTACTAACTTAAGGATTTCGAAACAAGACATATATGTAACGATTATCGTTGTAACGACATTTAATTGTATATATATCATATTAAGATATATTAAAATAGCATAATATCATGATAATGTAATAATTTAACATCTCTTTAGATATAATAAACAATGGGTTAATAACATTTAACAAGATCGTTAACCTAAAGGTTTCAAAACAACATTTACATGTAACGACTAACGATGACTTAACGACTCAGTTAAAATGTATATACATGTAGTGTTTTAATATGTATTCATACACTTTTGAAAGACTTCAAGACACTTATCAAAATACTTCTACTTAACAAAAATGCTTACAATTACATCCTAGTTCAGTTTCATCAACAATTCTACTCGTATGCACCCGTATTCGTACTCGTACAATACACAACTTTTAGATGTATGTACTATTGGTATATACACTCCAATGATTAGCTCTTAGTAGCCCATGTGAGTCACCGAACACATGTGGGAACCATCATTTGGCAACTAGCATGAAATATCTCATAAAATTACAAAAATATTAGTAATCATTCATGACTTATTTACATGTAAAAAAAATTATACATCCTTTATATCTAATCCATATACCAACGACCAAAAACACCTACAAACACTTTTATTTTTCAATTTTCTTCATCTAATTGATCTCTCTCAAGTTCTATCTTCAAGTTCTAAGTGTTCTTCATAAATTCTATAAGTTCTAGTTTCATAAAATCAAGAATACTTCCAAGTTTGCTAGCTTACTTCCAATCTTCTAAAGTGATCATCCAACCTCAAGAAATCTTTCTTATTTACAGTAAGATATCTTTCTAATACAAGGTAATACTCATATTCAAACTTTGATTCAATTTCTATAACTATAACAATCTTATTTCGAATGGAAATCTTACTTGAACTTGTTTCCGTGTCATGATTCTGCTTCAAGAACTTTCAAGCCATCCAAGGATCCTTTGAAGCTAGATCTATTTTTCTCATTTCCAGTAGGTTTATCCACAAAACCTGAGGTAGTAAGGATGTTCATAACATCATTCGATTCATATATATAAAACTACCTTATTCGAAGGTTTAAACTTGAAATCACTAGAACATCTATAGTTAATATTAAAATGCTATAATGATGATATCATAAATAGTCATTTTCATTCATTGAAAAAAATCAAAAAGAAAATAGAAAAAAATCTAACCCGCTTAGATGACATCATAAATCAATTTGATTTACAATTAAAATTTAATCTTTACAATTAATTATAATTTAATTATTATAATTAAGATGTGAATAATTAAGATATGATTTAATCTTTATAATTTTTAAAAAAAAAAATCAATAGGCATTTGTTATTAGTAATAATTATTATTAAAAATATAAATACTCAATTTTTAAGCAAACTTTATTATTATTAATTAATATTATTATTATAATTGTTATTATAATATTAATATTCAAATATGGGTTCTATTTACGGGATTAATTACGTTACATATGTATGCGAAAATACATATCTCTATATGTTTGTAAAAACAACGACAATTTTCTTAGTCAGAATTCGTGGTTTTACGGGTCATTAAACTAACCGACTTTAGCATTTACATTCACTTAATTCCTAAAACATATCATTAAACTGTTTCGTTTAATCAAACCCGTGATTCCACGGGTCATTTCACTAGTAGTTTAGTTAATTCTAAACTTGTTCGCAAACAAAAGTTAATCCTTCTAACTAGACTTTTAAAATCAAAAAAACACATCTTGTATATCTATATGATATGCTAACTTAATGATTTAAAACCTGAAAACACAAAAAATACCGTAAAACCGGACATACGCCGTCGTAGTAACACCGCGGTCTGTTTTGGGTTTGATAATTAAAAACTATGATAAACTTTGATTTAAAAGTAGTTCTTTTGGGAAAATGATTTTTCTTATGAACATGAAACTATATCCAAAAATCATGGTTAAACTCAAAGTGGAAGTATGTTTTTCAAAATGGTCATCAAGACGTCGTTCTTTAGACTGAAATGACTACCTCTTACAAAAATGACTTGTAACTTATATTTCTGATGATGTAGGGTTTGGCCCAATTAGGGTCTATGAAATATACTTGAGCCCCAAGTCAAGTAACCCTAATTCCCATCTATAAATATGGGGCAAAACCTACGTCAAGTTCACACGCTCCCAATCGCATACATTCTCATGAGGTCATTCAATCTCGCCTCTCACTCTCTCAATGAAAGCATGCGGCATTCATAGCCAGATCTTCTCCTCGATCGCCTTCACGATCGCAACACTAGGGTTTTTACCTACGGGTCTTGTAGGGTTTTTTCTCTCTTTGCCGTCGATAGGGTCCGACTATCAACCGGCGGGCAATTCGTTGGCCTCCCTCCTGAGATCATCATCTCGGGTACGGGTTATTCAAGGTAACCGGACCGGAGATCAACGACGTTGACGCCTAAAAAAACCCTTTCGCATTGATGTTCGTGTGTAGGTTTTCCCTTGGAAAAAATGTGCATGAACAATTGGCGCCATCAGTGGGACACGATGCATTATGTCTCGTGTTTCTACCGTCTATCGTTCGGTTTGAGAAGGTTTGTCTTTTCTTATTGAGCTTTTAATTCGTTATATGCGGTTTAAGTACATGAATATTTAGCGCAGATGTTCGCGCGCTTGCGCAACTGTCCACACGATTTTGTCCAGGTTACGCACGCTTTGCGCACAGTTGTCTGCAATGTTAGATGCAATTTTCATGCGGTTTTATGCATGCTAGTTCATGCGGTTTCCCCACGCATTCTGCATGCGGTTTTTTGCGCATATGTTCGCGGGTTTACGCACAGTTGTTTGCGCAAGCTCATGTGAACTTATTTTCCGCAGCATAATGAGAAGTTCGATACGATACTTGACAAAAATATCATACCGAACTTGGGGGACTTGATGACGTAGGGTTTGGCCCAATTAGGGTCTACGAAATATACTTGGGCCCCAAGTCAAGTAACCCTAATTCCCATCTATAAATATGGGGCAAAACCTACATCAATTTCACACGCTCCCAATCGCATACACTCTCATGCGGTCATTCAATCTTGCCTCCCACTCTCTCAATGAAAGCACGCAGCAGTCATAGCCGGATCTTCTCCTCGATCGCCTTCACGATCGCAACACTAGGGTTTTTACCTACGGGTCTTGTAGGATTTTTTCTCCCTTTGCCGTCGATAGGGTCCGACTATCGATCGAAGGGCAATTCGTTGGCCACCTTCCCGAGATCATCATCTCGGGTACGGGTTATTCACGGTAACCGGACTGGAGATTAACGACGTTGGCGCCTAAAAAAACCCTTTCGCATTGATGTTCGTGTGTAGGTTTTCCCTTGGAAAAAATATGCATGAACAATTTTTGACTATAAACCTATACTTTTTCTATTTAAATTCATAATATAGAGTTCAATATGAAACCATAGCAATTTGATTCACACAAAACGGATTTAAAACGAAGAAGTTAAGGGTAAAACAAGATTGGATATTTTTTGATTGTTGTAGCTACGGGAAATATTGTAACAATTCTATACAAATCATATCCTAGCTAACTTATATTGTATTATACATGTATTCTAATATATTATGTAATCTTGGGATACCATAGGCACGTATGCAAATGTTTTGACATATCATATCGACCCATCTATATATATTATTTGGAACAACCATAGACACTCTATATGCAGTAATGTTGAAGTTAGCTATACAGGGTTGAGGTTGATTCCAAAAATATATATACTTTGAGTTGTGATCTAGCCTGAGACGTGTATACACTGGGTCGTGGATTGAGTTAAGATAATATATATCAATTTATTTCTGTACATCTAACTATGGACAACTAGTTGTAGGTTACTAACGAGGACAGCTGACTTAATAAACTTAAAACATTAAACGTATTAAAAATGTTGTAAATATATTTTGAACATATTTTGATATATATGTACATATTTCTTATAGGTTCGTGAATCGACCAGTGGCCAAGTTTTACATCCCGACGAAGTAAAAATCTGTGAAAGTGAGTTATAGTCCCACTTTTAAAATCTAATATTTTGGGATGAGAATACATGCAATTTTATAAATGTTTTACGAAATAGACACAAGTAAATGAAACTACATTATATGGGTGAATGATCGAAGCTGAATATGCCCCTTTTGCTTGGTAACCTAAGAATTAGTAAACCGATCTACTAATTGACGTGAATCCTAAAGATAGATCTATTGGGCCTAACGAACCCCATCCAAAGTACCGGATGCTTTAGTACTTCGAATTCATTTTTATCATGTCCGAAGGATTTCCCAGAATGATAGGGGATATTCTTATATGCATCTTGTTAATGTCGGTTGCCAGGTGTTCACCATATGAATGATTTTTATCTCTATGTATGGGATGTATATTGAAATATGAAATCTTGTGGTCTATTATTATTTGATAAATATATAGGCTAAACCTATAACTCACCAACATTTTTGTTGATGTTTAAAGCATGTTTATTCTCAGGTGATTATTAAGAGCTTCCGCTGTTGCATGCTAATATATGGACAAGATTTGGAGTCAGCATGCTTGTATAATATTGTTTAAAACTGCATTCGAAATTTACTTTGTTGTAACATATTAATATTGTAAACTAATATGTATTGGTAGTGTGTAAGTGTGATATTTTAGATTATCATTTCTGATAATCTAGGTGGTGTCCTTTTAACCTTGTCGATAAAATAAAGGTTATGGTTTGTTTTAAAAACGAATGCAGTCTTTGAAAAATGTCTCATATAGAGGTCAAAACCTCGCAACGAAATCAATTAATATAGAACGTTTATAATCAATATGAACGGGACATTTCACTAATTAAATCACACTATAGTAATCTCAAGTTCTAAATCGGAAAAAGTTTTAAAAATTGCAGTAAGTAACTATTCACCCCCCTCTACTTACTTACACACTGTTTCTAAAATCACACCCTCAGTGCAGAGAACCATCAGAGACACTGTTGTTCACTATGTTAGTAAAGCTCTTAAAATTGCTGGTAACCTTACCACATCTGCTATTGAAGCACAGTTACGTTAAACAAATGTGTTTGCTGACCTTGTAGTTGAGGAAATCAAATGACGCTATGATCAACAAGATGAACTTAATCAACGTATCCTTTCTCATGAAGAATACACTGCTCATCCTACAAAACTTCAAGAGGAACTAGATCTTGAAAGGTCAAGGGTTCGTATTCTGAATGAAGAAAACAGGGTGCTTGAGGAACGACATGAGGATTGTCAAACGCAGATGGCCAATATGATACATGTGACAGTATATCTTCGCCTTTTTGAGTCTCTAAACAAAATGGCTGAACTTCAATTTGATGTTCAAGCTAATGTTAACAAAATTTCCATGGGTGTAGCTCGCAATGAGGTTCGTACTTCTAATCTCTGTCTTCAAAACCATGGTGTTGATCCAGGAGCTAACCTCTCTCCAGCTGATGCTGATTGGAATAACTTTGCCTGGTCACAAGCTGATTCTGAAAGTGAACTTGAGGCAATTGTTCCCCTAGCTCTACTTCTACCCTTGCTAATTGTGATGACCCGGGAATTTCCGACTAAATTTAAACTTAATCTCTATATGATTTCGATATGATAAGCAAAGTCTATTAAACCGACTTCCAAAATTGTTTGAACTACTTTTCATAAATGCATTGGACCTTTTACTATTCCCGACGATTCACGAACATAGCTATATAAATAAATATGTAATTATACACACACACACACACACACACACATATATATATATATATATATATATATATATATATATATATATATATATATATATATATATATATATATATATATATATAGCTAATAAATATTAAAGATTCAATAAACTATATAATCGGTAAATATTATATAAAAAAAAAGTAATATATTAAATCTAACTTACAAGTGAGTATAATTATTATGTTAATACAATTATCAACATCAATATTATTATTAATCAATAGTATCAAAAATATTAAATAGATTATTATTATTATAATTAGTATCTATATTGTAATGCATAAATATTAAATATTAATTGTATGATTATATAATTAATAAAGTATAATGTCAAATTGTAATTACAAGTTAAAAACATAAATGTTATATTAATAATATTATTATCACTTGCATTATAACTACTAAAAAGCAACACTAATATATGTACAATTATATTTTTTTTATATATAAGAATATATGAAATTTGTTACATTTGATTTGTTAATATATTTACTAATATTATTGTTATCATTATTAATAACATTCTTATTATTAGTAAAACTTTATGATCTTAGTTAATATTAAGATTATTATTATTATTACTTTTATAATTATTATTAGAATTTATTAGTATTATTATTATTAAAATAATTATTAATAAGTATCATAATTATTATTAATATATTTATTAATTATTAAAATTTATTAAATATAAAAATATAACTACAGACAATTACAAAAGTTGGTAGGATATCAATCTCTTTTTCTTTGTACGAATTCAATTATTTCATTATCAGATATTATTTTTATTTTATTTTTTGTTTTCTTCTTTCTAATTATAGAATCTTGTCTACTTATACATTGAATCCACAAACTTGATTAGTTATTATTTACATTAACCAAATATTTGTTCTTTACAAATCGTGACTGCAGTTTGAAATTAAACAGGTAATTTTTTTTTTCTTCAGCGATATTCTCTGTTCTATATTTTTTTTTACCAAATCACGAAAGCAAGTTAATTGTTAAAATCTAAAATTGAAGTGTTGTTAGGAATTATATATTGAAGCTTTCTGTAAATTCCTAGAACGTAACTTGTAAAATCGAACATGAATTTTGAGGTCAATGTTTTTTTTCAAAAAGTCAACAGAATCGTTCTTGAGGAAATTCGTGAATTGTTTTAAGTTTCCTATTAAATTGATGGTTCAGATAGTTTCAAGAAATCATTTACAACATATTTCATTTTATACTTATAAACTAAAACGAACTATAATTCAAAATCAATTTTTATGTTCTTCAAAATTTTTTTTTCTTTTTCTTTCAGCGAACTGTTTTCTGTTTCTGCTTTATTTTTTTTTTCTTCGTTTCTTTTAATTACTATATCCCAATTAGTTAGTTAGGACTTGATTTCATATTCTAATAAAAACTCTGAACTCACTATAAAGAATTGATGATGGACTATGGTCGACTTTATGCTGTGAAGATGAAGCAAGAAAACAGAAACAATAACGGTTTAAATAAATATGGTCTACATTAATTTCAGAGAAAACAGAATTGGTTAGATGGTTAAGAGAGGTGTCGGGGATGCGTGAGGTCTCGGGTTCAATTCCCGGCATGGGCGGTTTTTCTTCTTTTTGGAACTCATTTGATTGAGGTAGTTTTTCTATTTTATTTTTATTATTGTTACTTTTATTGTTATGATCATCATCATTATTATTATTATTATTATTATTATTATTATTATTATTATTGTTATTGTTATTATTACTATTAATTGTTATTAATGTTATATTATTAATTATTATTGGTATCATTAATTTCATTAATGTAAATTACGATATTACCATTATTATTATTATTAGTATTATCTTTTAGAAAGAAAAACTGTAGTAATAAGATTAGTATTTAAAGTCTACAACATCATATGATACATTATTACAAGTTAGCTTGGAGATTAAGGTTTTCGACGAGTAAAAATATATAATCACATGTAACAGAGATATATATATATATATATATATATATATATATATATATATATATATATATATATATATATATATATATATATATATATATATATATATAGTTGTATAGAAAACTCATAATGTTTTAAACACTAATACTGAGTAATACTATGAACCTACTTTTAATATATACCGACTAGTATAACTTTAAAGTGTAAATATTAATTACATATAAATTATGTATATATTAATGTACAAAATATATTACAACTATAAATGAGAATTATGTATCAAATAAATATTTAGCTTAATATTGATTAATGAAACATTAGTAAATTGGTAAATATAATTATAAGACATGGTTAAGATTATAAATAGAAAATTTATGGTTATAAATAAAGATATATTTAAGATACACAACCTAATTATATTAATAGTATTATGTACAAAATGAAATATATAAATAATTATGTATAACACATATAACATAATAATTTAAAAAAAAAAAGGAATATATGAAACATAAAAATATTATTAAAAATAAAAATGATATAATTAATAAGTTAGATATATAAACTTATTCAATTACAATTATGTGTATTAATATATATACAAATGATATAGGTTCGTGAATCCGAGGCCAATCCTGCATTGTTCAATATAGTCATATGTATTTTTACTACAAAATACATTAGGTGAGTTTCATTATTCCCTTTTTATATATATTTTTGAGCTGAGAATACATACAAATGCTTTATTAACTGATTTACAATATTTATATGCGTGAGTTTCATTAATCCCTTTTTAAATGCTTTCGCAATATATATTTTTGGGACTGAGAATGCATGCGCTGCTTTTATAAATGTTTTACGAAATGGACACAAGTGATCGAAACTACATTCTATGGTTGGATTATCTAATCGAATATGCCCTTTTTATATAGTCTGGTAATCTAAGAATTAGGGAACAGAAACCCTAATTGACGCGAACTCTAAAGATAGATCTATCGGGCCTAACAAGCCCCATCCAAAGTACCGGATGCTTTAGTACTTCGAAATTTATATCATGTCCGAAGGAGGATCCCGGAATGATGGGGATATTCTTATATGCATATTATGAATGTCGGTTACCAGTTGTTCAATCCATACGAATGATATTTTGTCTCTATGCATGGGACGTATGTTTATGAGAAATGGAAATATGAAATCTTGTGGTCTATTAAAATTATGAAATGATTCTTTACGATAAACTAATGAACTCACCAACCTTTTGGTTGACACTTTAAAACATGTTTATTCTCAGGTACGAAAGAAATCTTCCGCTGTGCATTTGCTCATATTAGAGATATTACTTGGAGTCATTCATGACATATTTCAAAAGATGTTGCATTCGAGTCGTTGAGTTCATCAAGATTATTATTAAGTCAATTATATTTGGATATATTATGAAATGCTTTACATGCCTGTCAACTGTCGATGTAACGAAAGTTTGTCTTTTAAAAACGAATGCAATGTTAGTAAAATTTATCATATAGAGGTCAATTACCTCGCGATGTAATCAACTGTTGTGAATCGTTTGTAATCGATATGGACTTCGTCCGGATGGATTAGGACGGGTCTCTACAGTTGGTATCAGAGCGGTGGTCTTAGCGAACCAGGTCTTGCATTAGCGTGCCTAACTGATAAGTCGTTAGTATGCATTAGTGAGTCTGGACTTCGACCGTGTCTGCATGTCAAAAGTTTTGCTTATCATTTTTGTCGGAAATCATCTGTTATCATCCTTAGAAAATTACCTGCTTATTATTCTTAGTCTAGACACGTTTTACTGCATTGACTGCATGAATAGTGTAAAGACAAAATTCATATCTTAGCGTATCTGGCAATTCATATCTTAGCGTATCTGTTACTGTAACTTTGCCTGACAACTTTCGTAGATTCCTCCGTAACTTATGGGATTTTAGTATTATATAGGCATATGTAAATTATGTATTGCAGGGTACTAATCTACATCCTATAATCTATTTCTTATCGAAAATCCTTCATCTGATCATACGAGATGAATCTGCGACTAGTTCGAGTCCCTCAGATTCTGATAGCTATTCCGATAGTTATTCCGACAGCTATTCCGACATAGATGTTCACCTAAGTTTCGAAAACAGCGTCATCGGCATGAATCAACCAATCAGACATTATCAATTCATCTGATGGTTTCGTAGTTGACCTAATTAATGGAAACGCGCAGAAGGCAATCCCTTCCACCAACTGAATTCACCTCTTGACAATGAACCTGAAGCGTTTACCGGCGAACCTGTTCGAGACACCATTTTCAGTCCCATTTCCAGGGTAACTCGACAAGATCATATTCTATCTACAATTCTAAACCTTATTCATCCGCTCGTTCTGACCGACAATCATCCTGGAGTAATAAGTCAACAAACCCCGCGCTCGAATAATCAATTCGGAGAATATGGTGCAAAATGTACCAGCTTTAGCAACATCACCGGCACCAACAATACCATCAATAACAGCACCAGTACCATCAACAATCCATGCTTCAATATCATCATCTGTACTTTGAGTATGATCTTCGTTCTACGTATCGTTCTACCTCATTTATTTTCTTTCGACATGGCGAATATGTAATCTCTAAAGTTTTAGAGATTATTTATTCTAATTCCAACCGAAAAGCAAATGAGTTTAATATCATATTAACTCATTAAATCCATTAATACATCTGAAGAAAATATATATGTATATATGTTTTCATAAAGATTGTAATTAAAAATTCTCTTGCACAAACTGTTAATGGTGAAAATATTTTAACGGGTAGGTAATACCCGAGGAATATTTAAATTTCACATTAATAAGTTACATTGTACGTTCTCTGAATCTGTTTCAACAGTCATTTACTACCCTATTTACATCTACAGAGATACGTATCTGTTCACCGCAGAATAACCATTTTCATTCAATTTTATATTTGGATTTTGAACTATCAGAATCCAACAAGTGGCATAATGAAGAAATAATGGACACAATAAAAAATTGATTAGAAACAGACTAATTGACAATATGAAATTTTGTTAAGAAACCACGCTAACAAAATCCTAGCTAACTGTTCCTAGCTAACTGTTAATTCCATATTACATTTTATTTATCGCAATTTAATTATCACAATTTATTTATCGCAGTTTATTTATCGCAATTTATATTCTCGCAATTTTATTTATCGTCATTTAATTTCTGTTATTTACTTTACGCACTTTATTATTTGTCATTTAAATTTCTGTTATTTATTTTTTTACGCACTTTAAATATCGGGACACGTATACAAGGTTTTGACATATCATATCGATGCATCTATATATATTATTTGGAATCACCATAGACACTCTATATGCAGTAATGATCGAGTTCTCTATACAGGGTTGAGGTTGATTCTACAATAATATATATACTTTGAGTTGTGATCGAGTCTGAGACGTAAACGGGTCACGACATGTATTAATTAATTCAAATATTATATATGAATTATTGAAATGCTAACTGTGGACTATCAACATTGGACAATTAAAATGAATTAAAATATCGATTATAACATATGAAACTAAACAAGTCTACAAGTTTGCCACTTGATTTCGTCTTAAACCTCATTTGTATCTTCACGATTACATTCTGCGTTCAAACCTTTCATGATTCTTGAAAACACCTCAATCGATAGAATGAATCAACCGCACTTCATATAAGGAAAGAAAGATTTATGCATATAGTTATGCACCTGAGAAACTCTCGGCAACTGAGTAAAAATTTAACACGTAGCCGTGTCAGATCCTTTGGCATTTATTAGCAAAAATAACTTTGCGATCTCTTTTCAAAATAGCCAATTTTGTCACAGCTCCAGCAAGACAACTTCGACTTTTCATACGGAACAACCTTATTATAACGTTGATATATACGCGTGCTCTTTTATTGTTACCAGAGAACCTTTCATATTCCACCATATTACCATCAGCGTTTAATCATCTAAAAACATAATTCTCCTGAAACCACCTCGGATTAATAACCGATGATTCAGATATCATAGCATTAAATGCAGAGGAAACAGAAAAATGGTAGATGGTTTAAACGGCCAAAAGTTTGATGATAAAGAAAGGAGTGTTAGGAACGCTCGATAGAAAATTGGGTATTGAAAAACAGATTGAGCTACCCATGAAGGAGGCCAAGGACAAATACAAGGACCAAACCCTATATTTAAAGGATTCAGGTAATTCTGGATCCGTTGAAATCTTTAGAGAATATATTGCTCCGAAGTCATGTTAAAATCTTGCGGAAAATCTTTCTCCATCAACCATCGAACTTAGAAATTCCAAAATATCATCACCAATATCTTCGATATTTCTTAGGATATTTTCATAAATATTCTCGTCCACAATTATATACCTCTTCATGCTTCCTGTGTATCATTATATTGGAAACATTCAATAGAAAAATTTAGTACCGAAAGGCGGATTATGCGAAACTATGAAGGAAACCGTGGACAAATTACAAAGAATAAGTTTGACTTCAAAGAATCCAAAAGATTCAATGCCTGCGGAAGTCTTTAGCGAATATCTTGCTCTTTACTCTAAACCCTTGCGGACAAAAGTCTCCATCATCCTTTAATCTTAGATATTCAAAGATATTATCGTATCTTTCATTATAAATATCTTCGATATTTTTCTGAATATATTTTCATAACTAATCTTATCTGAAATCATTAATCTCTTCGTGCTATCAGTGTTACATCATATAGAAACTGTTAGTTTCTATATTCTGTAAACTTTCGAGCTTAAAATATGAATGTTATTGAAGTAATGTTGGGAACTGATGCATGAGTTAGTACAATATAATGACACTTGATCAACTTGATTATATTACATTAAGTCATGCTGAGTTCTAAATGGGACATGATGATTCACAGATTATAACGGCATCATGTGCCATGTGACACGACTCTTACATTTTATCTGATATATAAACATATCAAGAACATATTTTCTTGATAGTTCTATTCTCAGTGATTCAGGTAATTCGCCAAAACAAATCGTGCTACCACCTTTCCTTTCTATCTTGTATGTTATGATAATTCGAAACTCCATACCTATGAATTCTGGACTGTTACTTGCGAAAAATAAACCAAAGCATGAAGCTCCAAAATAGAAAGGGGGTATAAATCGCAGCAAATAAGAGAGAGCATTAACTGTGGATGATAATAATTATAGGAGACAGAAGCAGGAACACCAAAATATAAGAGAAAATATAAAGCCCAATAACAACACGGAGATTACAACCCGTGGAATATTAATACGAATAACAATATAAAGACACGGTAGAATTAAGAATAGTATCATCCCAAGGTAATAGTAGAGGTAAACAGATTCTTCTGATGGAAGATTAAAAAGAGGGATGACAGAAAGGATAATTAGGAAAATATCAATGATTAGAACTGGATGAAGCATTTTTAAAATCTTTTAAAAGTAAGAATTAAGAATGAAAGTATAGAAAATGGGAGTGGTGGAAAATAATGGAACGGAAAAAGTTTAATTTATAATGGAAATATCAGACAGATTAATCGATGCAGATCACCGTATTTAATTATAGAGATCTTAATTTCCTTACTCACCGAAAAATCAAATCTTTTAAATTTCGAAGATTTTCTTTAAATTCCTTAAATTCCGGAATTCAACCATGACTAGTCAAAAGTTATGACGAAACATGTCTTTCTCATTTCACTATCTAAGTGATAGCTTCATTCGTACTCTTCGATTAATCGAATTGTTTTATCCATATTACTCAATAATGATAAAACTTTATTTATCAGCTCATATTCGTCAGGAAAACATATTTATTGTTTGCCATGACAACCACACTCAAATTTCGGGACGAAATTTCTTTAACGGGTAGGTACTGTGATGACCCGGGAATTTCCGACTAAATTTAAACTTAATCTCTATATGATTTCGATATGATAAGCAAAGTCTATTAAACCGACTTCCAAAATTGTTTGAACTACTTTTCATAAATGCATTGGACCTTTTACTATTCCCGACGATTCACGAACATAGCTATATAAATAAATATGTAATTATACACACACACACACACACACACACATATATATATATATATATATATATATATATATATATATATATATATATATATATATATATATATATATATATATATATATATATATATAGCTAATAAATATTAAAGATTCAATAAACTATATAATCGGTAAATATTATATAAAAAAAAAGTAATATATTAAATCTAACTTACAAGTGAGTATAATTATTATGTTAATACAATTATCAACATCAATATTATTATTAATCAATAGTATCAAAAATATTAAATAGATTATTATTATTATAATTAGTATCTATATTGTAATGCATAAATATTAAATATTAATTGTATGATTATATAATTAATAAAGTATAATGTCAAATTGTAATTACAAGTTAAAAACATAAATGTTATATTAATAATATTATTATCACTTGCATTATAACTACTAAAAAGCAACACTAATATATGTACTATTATATTTTTTTATATATAAGAATATATGAAATTTGTTACATTTGATTTGTTAATATATTTACTAATATTATTGTTATCATTATTAATAACATTCTTATTATTAGTAAAAATTTATGATCTTAGTTAATATTAAGATTATTATTATTATTACTTTTATAATTATTATTAGAATTTATTAGTATTATTATTATTAAAATAATTATTAATAAGTATCATAATTATTATTAATATATTTATTAATTATTAAAATTTATTAAATATAAAAATATAACTACAGACAATTACAAAAGTTGGTAGGATATCAATCTCTTTTTCTTTGTACGAATTCAATTATTTCATTATCAGATATTATTTTTATTTTATTTTTTGTTTTCTTCTTTCTAATTATAGAATCTTGTCTACTTATACATTGAATCCACAAACTTGATTAGTTATTATTTACATTAACCAAATATTTGTTCTTTACAAATCGTGACTGCAGTTTGAAATTAAACAGGTAATTTTTTTTTTCTTCAGCGATATTCTCTGTTCTATATTTTTTTTTTTTTACCAAATCACGAAAGCAAGTTAATTGTTAAAATCTAAAATTGAAGTGTTGTTAGGAATTATATATTGAAGCTTTCTGTAAATTCCTAGAACGTAACTTGTAAAATCGAACATGAATTTTGAGGTCAATGTTTTTTTTCAAAAAGTCAACAGAATCGTTCTTGAGGAAATTCGTGAATTGTTTTAAGTTTCCTATTAAATTGATGGTTCAGATAGTTTCAAGAAATCATTTACAACATATTTCATTTTATACTTATAAACTAAAACGAACTATAATTCAAAATCAATTTTTATGTTCTTCAAATTTTTTTTTCTTTTTCTTTCAGCGAACTGTTTTCTGTTTCTGCTTTATTTTTTTTTCTTCGTTTCTTTTAATTACTATATCCCAATTAGTTAGTTAGGACTTGATTTCATATTCTAATAAAAACTCTGAACTCACTATAAAGAATTGATGATGGACTGTGGTCGACTTTATGCTGTGTAGATGAAGCAAGAAAACAGAAACAATAACGGTTTAAATAAATATGGTCTACATTAATTTCAGAGAAAATAGAATTGGTTAGATGGTTAAGAGAGGTGTCGGGGATGCGTGAGGTCTCGGGTTCAATTCCCGGCATGGGCGGTTTTTCTTCTTTTTGGAACTCATTTGATTGAGGTAGTTTTTCTATTTTATTTTTATTATTGTTACTTTTATTGTTATGATCATTATTATTATTATTATTATTATTATTATTATTATTATTATTATTATTATTATTATTATTATTATTATTATTATTATTATTATTATTATTATTATTATTATTATTATTATTATTATTATTATTTTTGTTATTGTTATTATTACTATTAATTGTTATTAATGTTATATTATTAATTATTATTGGTATCATTAATTTCATTAATGTAAATTACGATATTACCATTATTATTATTAGTATTATCTTTTAGAAAGAAAAACTGTAGTAATAAGATTAGTATTTAAAGTCTACAACATCATATGATACATTATTACAAGTTAGCTTGGAGATTAAGGTTTGCGACGAGTAAAAATATATAATCACATGTAACAGATATATATATATATATATATATATATATATATATATATATATATATATATATATATATATATATATATATATATATATATATATACATATACATATATATATATAGTTGTATAGAAAACTCATAATGTTTTAAACACTAATACTGAGTAATACTATGAACCTACTTTTAATATATACCGACTAGTATAACTTTAAAGTGTAAATATTAATTACATATAAATTATGTATATATTAATGTACAAAATATATTACAACTATAAATGAGAATTATGTATCAAATAAATATTTAGCTTAATATTGATTAATGAAACATTAGTAAATTGGTAAATATAATTATAAGACATGGTTAAGATTATAAATAGAAAATTTAAGGTTATAAATAAAGATATATTTAAGATACACAACCTAATTATATTAATAGTATTATGTACAAAATGAAATATATAAATAATTATGTATAACACATATAACATAATAATTTTTTTTTTAAAAAAAAGGAATATATGAAACATAAAAATATTATTAAAAATAAAAATGATATAATTAATAAGTTAGATATATAAACTTATTCAATTACAATTATGTGTATTAATATATATACAAATGATATAGGTTCGTGAATCCGAGGCCAATCCTGCATTGTTCAATATAGTCATATGTATTTTTACTACAAAATACATTAGGTGAGTTTCATTATTCCCTTTTTATATATATCTTTGGGCTGAGAATACATACAAATGCTTTATTAACTGATTTACAATATTTATATGCGTGAGTTTCATTAATCCCTTTTTAAATGCTTTCGCAATATATATTTTTGGGACTGAGAATGCATGCGCTGCTTTTATAAATGTTTTACGAAATGGACACAAGTGGTCGAAACTACATTCTATGGTTGGATTATCTAATCGAATATGCCCTTTTTATATAGTCTGGTAATCTAAGAATTAGGGAACAGAAACCCTAATTGACGCGAACTCTAAAGATAGATCTATCGGGCCCAACAAGCCCCATCCAAAGTACCGGATGCTTTAGTACTTCGAAATTTATATCATGTCCGAAGGAGGATCCCGGAATGATGGGGATATTCTTATATGCATATTGTGAATATCGGTTACCAGGTGTTCAATCCATACGAATGATATTTTGTCTCTATGCATGGGACGTATGTTTATGAGAAATGGAAATATGAAATCTTGTGGTCTATTAAAATTATGAAATGATTCTTTACGATAAACTAATGAACTCACCAACCTTTTGGTTGACACTTTAAAACATGTTTATTCTCAGGTACGAAAGAAATCTTCCGCTGTGCATTTGCTCATATTAGAGATATTACTTGGAGTCATTCATGACATATTTAAAAAGATGTTGCATTCGAGTCGTTGAGTTCATCAAGATTATTATTAAGTCAATTATATTTGGATATATTATGAAATGCTTTACATGCCTATCAACTGTCGATGTAACGAAAGTTTGTCTTTTAAAAACGAATGCAATGTTAGTAAAATTTATTATATAGAGGTCAATTACCTCGCGATGTAATCAACTGTTGTGAATCGTTTGTAATCGATATGGACTTCGTCCGGATGGATTAGGACGGGTCTCTACACTAATGACAAAAAAGGGGGAGAAGAAATCTAAAAAGGATAAGAAAAGAAAACAATCTGAGGGAGAGCATAAGCATGAGCATGAAAAAGCTCCAATGCATTAAAGGAGAGATGGTGATGGTAATGGTACTGGTCAAGGAAATACTGGCCCTAAGCCCAGCAACGCTCATACCGAGACAAGTGTAACAGGTGCTGGTGAATGTTAACCCAGCATGCCTGACACATCTACTGATGGTATTGGTTCTGACAGTAAGCCAGTGATGCTGTTGATACTACTGAGCTAGCTGAATCTTTTGTTATATCTCAATCCATTGAAAGAAAGCTGAAAAGAAAATTAAAGAGACACCAGAAGAGACAGCATGAACTCAATGATGCCTTCAATTCTAGGTTTGAGGCTTATGCTGCAAAGAAGAAGAAGAAAATTGATTATCGCATAAGTCTCCTGGTGAACCATTAGATATTCATAACCAGATTCTTAGCATTATTCGGCACAAAATGGCTTAATGAAAAAGAGAGGCTAAGTTTATGGTTAAATATAACAAAAAGAAGGCTAAGTTGTATGCTGAAAGAGCTGAGAGAATAAGGAATATAACTACCGAAAAACTTCAAGGGTATCTACAATCTGATAGATCCAGAGAAGATAAAACATCTGTATTCATGCAATGGATAGCTGCTAGGATGAAAACCAGTAAATCAGCTCAACCAGCAAATCAGCTCAATAGCAATTCTAAAATAGCCAACAACTCCAACATAATCAATAGAGGCTGTTCAACTCCCTGATGATGATGAAGTAAATCTAGTAGAGGCTAATCAGTCTTCTACTAAGGGGGAGCAGCATTCTTTAAGTCCCCTCTTTCCTACACAAGAACCAGTGCTAACACAAGAACCTTCTCCTAAGGATAAACAAAGGGTGAAATCTTCTCCTAAGGATAACCAGCCCTTAAGAAAAAAAAAACCTTTATTCGAGGCAGCTGATGAAAGCATTGTGACAAGTGATGTACCAGCTGATACTAATCAGTCAGCTGGTAGTGAAGACATAGCAAGGATTGCTGTGATTGAAGACCCAGCCAGAAGTGTGTTGCTGGGTGAAAGAAGCGTTAAAGACCCAGTAAAGGAGGATGTGATGGGTGCTAATATTGAAGAGGTGACTGCTGTTGATGAGTATACTATCTGGGGTAATGGTGATTCTACTTTTGTCTTATCTCCTCTACCTGCAGTCTATCATGCTGATTTTGATAGGACATTTGGTGGTCTTCATCACTATGAACCATTGGGTCCTTCTGGCACAGAAAGTTACCTTACTCATATTCTCCATCTTCCCCAAAGAAAAATGACAAGCATACTACTTGGGAAGATGAACCAGTTGTACACAGAATGTCTGGTCCTCGAAGAATGAATCCAGATGAACGGGAAGCTCACGTGCTATAAATTACTGTCGATGAATGGCTAACCAGGGAAGAAGCTAGAAAAGCTAAGAGAATTCATCAAATCAAAATGTTGTATCATCCTCTTGATTAATAATTCTACATTGATGCTCTTGACTTAAACATTAATGTTGCCCTCTATTTGATAAACAGTGGCCAGAGATTTTATACTGATAAGGAGAAAGCATTATTCTATAAAGTTGTACAACTGGACATAGATCTTTAACAATACTCCAACCTTATGACTTCTGGTGAAGGTAGTCAGTTGATTCACTCAGCACGTTCCTTGAACATCACCATGAAGGAATACATCTTAAGTGTTCAACTAGAACAACAAGCAAGGGATGATGCTGAGTATGTTGAAAGGATGAGGCTCAAAGAACAAGAAGAAAGAATGGCTGCTGATAAAGCTCAAGCTGCAAAATCTCTTAAATTAGAAAAATCCATTGTTAAGGCACATGACAAGGTCTTGGACAAAATTAAAGCAGCTGAAAAGGCACATGAAGTGAACCCACAAGTGGTTGCATGTACAAGGGCCTTAACTGGTAGACATCTCAGAAGAAAATATGCTAATGTAATGACACAAAGAGCAAATCCTGGTAAAAGCATCAAGTGTTACAAAGGAACTAAGAGATCTTTGAGCATCAGCAGAGACAATAATGTCCATGAGCAGGTAGATTTTAGAGATATGAGATTGTTTGGTGTTCATGAATGGATGGAAATGTTGCTTTATTTCATTGGCAAAGGAGATAGTAATCTCCGGAAGTTACTGCTCCCTGAATCACAAGATCTATTTACAAAGGCAGCTAAGCATGGCAATGTGATATCGGCAAAAAAGTCACGTTTTCACCCCTGTATTGATGCCCAAAAACAAGAAAGTTCCAACCTTTATTGGCAAAATACCCGTTTCATCGGTTAGAATTGAAGACAAGTGATTACGAAGACGGTACAAAAAGAATCAAGAGAATTCGAGCTAAAACGAAGATTCTAGAGCAAAAACGGTGAAAGACAAGAAATTAAGTTACGATCCAGTGAATCAACAAGCCAAACGGCTTGCCAGTATGGCAAATGGCCTGCCACACGTCCAGATCAAATGGGCAAAGCAAACGGGCAAGGCTGGCAAACGGCCCCTACAAACGGCCTGCCAAACGGCTTGCCAAACGGCCTGCCAGCCGTTTGCAGGAAAATTTCAAGTCTATTTAAAGGGTCTTTGTCATTCATTCCAACATACACTTCAATTCACTTCTTTGTCTCTTTTACAATATTAGCCATACTTTCAACGTCTTCGACTCCGTGCGGAAAATCTAGTACCCGGAGAAGAACGCCAAAGATTGTATTAGGAGCGGTCTGGAGTTTGAAGTTGTCACTTTTGTATTCAGAACTCGTTTAATCTACTGGTACTTCTATCCTTTATCTTTATATAATGTCTTCTATCATTATGTTTTGAGATGCTGTTGCCATGATTAGCGAGTCATTATCTTTAGTGTATGCTATGATGTAATCAGTTATAATGTCGAAATATTATTATGGTTTGCGTATGTTGTCAAGATGCTTTCCGATTATGCTTTAAATTCAATAGTTTTTCCAACTAATAGAACATAGTTATTGGCTCTGTTATTGGGAAGTCGCGAACCCCAATTCAGAGTACACTGTCTGTGTTACCCCTTGGTAAGAGAAGTCTATCGGATACAACGCAAGACTGACTGAGGCACACCGGTTGTAGTAAGTCTATCAAGCTTTGGATTCCGACTGAGGAATATTTCGTAGTGAAACATCTAACTAGACCCTTAGTACATTGTCGGTCCTAGACCATGCTAGTGTAGTCACCAAGCATACAAACTTCGTACGTGCATGCTGAAGCACAATGGTTGTTGTAAGCTGTACCTCTGTTAAGTAAGGCCATGGAACCCGGTCAGTGCTGATTAGTACACTACACCATAACGCGGTCTCAAGCAGTGCACCCCGCTTGAGGGATTCTTGGTTAATTAAGGAAATGTTTGTTTAAACACATAAAGGATTGGACCGTTAAGATAACCGAACGTGCTCATGGAAGTCACTTGACTTGGCCATATTGTTCTTTATGGTTGAACTCCTTTAAGGGCCTAAATACCTTTTAAATCCAATCGTTAACGAAAGCATTGAAACACATCACGTCTCTCAGATATGGTAAACCCTGTATTCTATTATGCTTAAGAAAGATTAGACCTTTGTGGAATATTAATATGTCAACCAATCGATTCGCTTAATTGGATGAGCCGTCTGAACGTGTATCCCCATAGTTAGACTGACGGGCGTCGAGGGTAAGGGACGTTGCTGTCTATTCAGAATCCTCAAGCCTATCGCATTACCCAGTGACAAGTCTTACGACAGGGGCGTTTAGGACCAGTGTAATGAATACATGGTCCCTACCTATTCATGAGCCAGCATTCCATAATCCCGGCAGAATAACTGATGAACTCATAGTATGCACTTGTTTTAACCTTATCTGAATTAAGAATATTATTGCATTTACTTTATCCGTCTTATAAACTAGAAAAACTCAAAAATTAGGTAACCACTACTCCTCTTTATAATTATCTTAGGCTTTAAATATAGGTTCGATTCTATTGATATCTTAAAAATACGACCCTAGGTCATATTTCCCTTACTCATAACAAGGAGTAGTACGATTTAGGCCCCGCTAAATATAAATTTAAAACAGTACCTCCGTTTTGGTGACTGATTCTGACGTGTTGCGACCTAACGACACCGTACGAATAAAACCGTCCGTTTCGCTCATATCAAGAGGGAAGCTAGTTTTTGGCGCCGCTGCCGGGGAACTGGTATAAGGCAATACTGCTTTTATCAAAATCATTCACAAGCATTTAGTGGTGTCTAAGAAAGACAATTATACAGGGACTTGGTTGTTGGATTTTCCGAACAGTCTCCAATTATATTGGAACCAAAAGGATCTTGCCTCTCTGTAGTCGGCCTAGCCACTTGGTTTGTTGAATAGTTCGTACAAAGCTCTATTATTGAAATACCAGGGTATCAGTTGTAGTGACCCGAACTTTTCCATGTTTATATATATTAATCGAGATTGATATTTACATGATTAAATGTTTCCAACATGTTAAACAATCAAACTTGTTAAGACTTGATTAATTGAAATATGTTTCATATAGACAATTGACCACCCAAGTTGACCGGTGATTCACGAACGTTAAAACTTGTAAAAACTATATGATGACATATATATGGATATATATATAGTTAACATGATACTATGATAAGTAAACATATCATTAAGTATATTAACAATGAACTACATATGTAAAAATAAGACTACTAACTTAATGATTTTTAAACGAGACATATATGTAACGATTATCGTTGTAAAGATGTTTAATGTATATATATCATATTAAGAGATATTCATACATGATAATATCATGATAATATAATAATTTAAAATCTCATTTGATATTATAAACATTGGGTTAACAACATTTAACAAGATCGTTAACCTAAAGGTTTCAAAACAACACTTACATGTAACGACTAACGATGACTTAACGAATCAGTTAAAATGTATATACATGTAGTGTTTTAATATGTATTTATAAACTTTTGCAAGACTTCAATACACTTATCAAAATACTTCTACTTAACAAAAATGCTTACAATTACATCCTCGTTCAGTTTCATCAACAATTTTACTCGTATGCACCCGTATTCGTACTCGTACAATACACAGCTTTTAGATGTATGTACTATTAGTATATACACTCCAATGATCAGCTCTTAGCAGCCCATGTGAGTCACCTAACACATGTGGGAACCATCATTTGGCAACTAGCATGAAATATCTCATAAAATTACAAAAATATGAGTAATCATTCATGACTTACTTACATGAAAACAAAATTACATATCCTTTATATCTAATCCATACACCAACGACCAAAAACACCTACAAACACTTTCATTCTTCAATTTTCTTCATCTAATTGATCTCTCTCAAGTTCTATCTTCAAGTTCTAAGTGTTCTTCATATATTCTACAAGTTCTAGTTACATAAAATCAAGAATACTTTCAAGTTTGCTAGCTCACTTCCAATCTTGTAAGGTGATCATCCAACCTCAAGAAATCTTTGTTTCTTACAGTAGGTTATCATTCTAATACAAGGTAATAATCATATTCAAACTTTGGTTCAATTTCTATAACTATAACAATCTTATTTCAAGTGATGATCTTACTTGAACTTGTTTTCGTGTCATGATTCTGCTTCAAGAACTTCGAACCATCCAAGGATCCATTGAAGCTAGATCCATTTTTCTATTTTCTAGTAGGTTTATCCAAGGAACTTAAGGTAGTAATGATGTTCATAACATCATTCGATTCATACATATAAAGCTATCTTATTCGAAGGTTTAAACTTGTAATCACTAGAACATAGTTTAGTTAATTCTAAACTTGTTCGCAAACAAAAGTTAATCCTTCTAACTTGACTTTTAAAATCAACTAAACACATGTTCTATATCTATATGATATGCTAACTTAATGATTTAAAACCTGGAAACACGAAAAACACCGTAAAACTGGATTTACGCCGTCGTAGTAACACCGCGGGCTGTTTTGGGTTAGTTAATTAAAAACTATGATAAACTTTGATTTAAAAGTTGTTATTCTGATAAAATTATTGTTATTATGAACATGAAACTATATAAAAAAATTATGGTTAAACTCAAAGTGGAAGTATGTTTTCTAAAATGGTCATCTAGACGTCGTTCTTTCGACTGAAATGACTACCTTTACAAAAACGACTTGTAACTTATTTTTCCGACTATAAACCTATACTTTTTCTGTTTAGATTCATAAAATAGAGTTCAATATGAAACCATAGCAATTTGATTCACTCAAAACGGATTTAAAATGAAGAAGTTATGGGTAAAACAAGATTGGATAATTTTTCTCATTTTAGCTACGTGAAAATTGGTAACAAATCTATTCCAACCATAACTTAATCAACTTGTATTGTATATTATGTAATCATGAGATACCATAGACACGTATACAATGTTTCGACCTATCATGTCGACACATCTATATATGTTTCGGAACAACCATAGACACTCTATATGTGAATGTTGGAGTTAGCTATACAGGGTTGAGGTTGATTCCAAAATATATATAGTTTGAGTTGTGATCAATACTGAGATACGTATACACTGGGTCGTGGATTGATTCAAGATAATATTTATCGATTTATTTCTGTACATCTAACTGTGGACAACTTGTTGTAGGTTACTAACGAGGACAGCTAACTTAATAAACTTAAAACATCAAAATATATTAAAAGTGTTGTAAATATATTTTGAACATACTTTGATATATATGTATATATTGTTATAGGTTCGTGAATCAACCAGTGGCCAAGTCTTACTTCCCGACGAAGTAAAAATCTGTGAAAGTGAGTTATAATCCCACTTTTAAAATCTAATATTTTTGGGATGAGAATACATGCAGGTTTTATCAATGATTTACAAAATAGACACAAGTACGTGAAACTACATTCTATGGTTGAATTATCGAAATCGAATATGCCCCTTTTTATTAAGTCTGGTAATCTAAGAATTAGGGAACAGACACCATAATTGACGCGAATCCTAAAGATAGATCTATTGGGCCTAACAAACCCCATACAAAGTACCGGATGCTTTAGTACTTCGAAATTTATATCATATCCGAAGGGTGTCCCGGAATGATGGGGATATTCTTATATATGCATCTTGTTAATGTCGATTACCAGGTGTTCACCATATGAATGATTTTTATCTCTATGTATGGGATGTGTATTGAAATATGAAATCTTGTGGTCTATTGTTACGATTTGATATATATAGGTTAAACCTATAACTCACCAACATTTTTGTTGATGTTTAAAGCATGTTTATTCTGAGGTGAATACTAAGAGCTTCCGCTGTTGCATACTAAAATAAGGACAAGATTTGGAGTCCATGTTTGTATGATATTGTGTAAAAACTGCATTCAAGAAACTAATTTCGATGTAATATATTTGTATTGTAAACCATTATGTAATGGTCGTGTGTAAACAGGATATTTTAGATTATCATTATTTGATAATCTACGTAAAGCTTTTTAAACCTTTATTTATGAAATAAAGGTTATGGTTTGTTTTAAAAATGAATGCAGTCTTTGAAAAACGTCTCATATAGAGGTCAAAACCTCGCGACGAAATCAATTAATATGGAACGTTTTTAATCAATAAGAACGGGACATTTCAGTTGGTATCCGAGCGTTGGTCTTAGAGAACCAGAAAATTTGCATTAGTGTGTCTTATCGAGTTTGTTAGGATGCATTAGTGAGTCTGGACTTCGACCGTGTTTTCCTTAAAAATGATTGCTTAACATTTTTGTTGGAAACTATATATTTTTAACATATGAATATTATGTGATATATTAATCTCTTATCGTGTTTGATATTATGTGATAGATGTCTACCTCTAGAACAAGTCCCATTGACTCACCTAATAATAATGAAGAGTCAAATGTAAATTCGAATGATTCGTGGACTGATTTACAAGTTCCCGAAGAGGAACCGGAAGAAGAGTCGGAACCGGAAGAAGAATCGGAACCGGAAGAAGAAATAGAACCGGTGGGGGAAATAATAAAACGGTTAAGTAAAAGAGAATCCTCAACCAACCGACCAAGGTTAATTATGGCCAATGGTGTTTCCGCCAAGGAAGCAAAATATTGGGAGGATTACCAATTCTCTGATGAATCGGATTCCGACGAGAATTCCAATGATGTTATAGAAATTACCCCAACTGAATTTAAAAAGGCAAAAGAAAATAATAAGGGAAAGGGCATAAAAATAGAGAAATCTAATTCCAACCCCGATGAACTTTATATGTATCGTCAACCCCCGAAGTCCTTAAGTTGTAACAATGACCCGGGAACCTCTAAACCACCAGGTTTTTCTAAACCAATGTGGATAACGACGGCTCGTATTAGGGGAACATCATATATCCCTAGAAACTTGGCAAAACGAACCAAAACCGAACAAGAAGAAATGAGCGAGTCGGAATAAGATAGTTATATTCGTGTGGTGTAATATATGTAATATAGTGTGCTTATGCTTTATGATATATGTAAAAATTGCTTGTATTAATAAGTATTTTTTTTATGAATCTAACTCTTGTCTATTTTACAGTATAAAAACACAAAATGGATAGACAACCCAATATTTTAAGAGACCTACCAGGAGACATGATTGATGAAATCTTGTCTAGAGTCGGTCAGAATTCCTCGGCACAACTATTTAAGGCGAGATCAGTTTGTAAGACATTCGAAGAACGTTCCAAGAATGCCTTGGTTTATAAAAGGCTTTCGTTCGGAAGATGGGGAATATCACATTGGGAAATCCATAAGTTACGATGTATTTACTTTGACGCATATATTGCGGGGAACCTAAATGCTATTTTACGCAACGGGTTAAGAAATTATTTTGACTCAGTATATCCGAATATAGGACTTCGTGATTTAGAAAAAGCGGCTAACATGCAACATAAAGAAGCATGTTATGCTTACGGGTTAGTAATGTTCACTTCTCACCAAAGTGAGAACAAGAACATCGGGCTACAACTATTAAACAAAACGTTCCTACAAGTGACGGAGTCGGTAATTGGGGTAAGAAATGAGGTTTTTAGGTTATTACGAGACTGTTGGTCATTACGTAACCCTCGTCCCTTTGATGACGTTACAACACGCTGTCTTATCAACGGACATAACGGTTATGTTCCACAAGACCAAGGATGGGAAGTAGTCATAGTAAAACCAGAATGCATGACTTGTTTCTGGACGTATGAATTACGTGTCTTTATTGCCTTTGCTGAACGACTTGTGTACTAGCTAGAATTATCCTCACAACTATCTTGTATCAAAGTTATTGTGTGCTATATTTCATGCTTTATGTAAAATAAGCGGTATTGTAAGTTTGTAAAATATTGTATAAAAGTTTGAACGCGAAATATTATTACAATCAGTTTTTCATATAGAATTGTAGTAGTTGAATTGTATATTAGCTACTAAGTATGAACTTAACGGGTAGGTACTACCCGAATTTAAACTTATAAAACGCTAATATGAAGAAAAACCTTTTATAAATGAGTTCATATTATGCTACGAAATACTATTAACTACTCTTAATATTCTGTATGATTAACTTGTTCCATTTGACTATTTTGAAGGAAATGGCACCGACTACTCGACACACCGTGAATATGAATGAAGAGGAATTCCGTACTTTTCTAGCTTCAAACATAGCCGCAGTACAGGCTGCGCTACATACCAACAATAACCTTGGATCTGGCAGTACAGGAAATCGTGTAGGATGCACCTACAAAGAATTCATTGCCTGCAAACCTTTGGAATTTGATGGAACCGAAGGACCGATCGGATTGAAACGGTGGACCGAGAAGGTCGAATCGGTGTTTGCCATAAGTAAGTGTACTGAAGAGGACAAAGTGAAGTACGCTACGCATACCTTCACAAGTTCTGCGTTAACATGGTGGAATACCTATCTAGAGCAAGTGGGATAAGATGATGCTTACGCAATACCGTGGTCAGCATTCAAGCACTTAATGAACGAGAAGTACCGTCCCAGAACCGAGGTCAATAAGCTCAAGACAGAACTTAGAGGGTTACGAACCCAAGGATTTGATATTACCACGTATGAAAGACGATTCACAGAATTGTGCCTATTGTGTCCGGGAGCATTCGAAGATGAGGAAGAGAAGATTGACGCGTTTGTGAAAGGATTACCGGAAAGAATCCAAGAAGATATAAGTTCACACGAGCCCGCCTCCATACAACAGGCATGTAGAATGGCTCACAAACTAGTGAACCAGATTGAAGAAAGAATTAAAGAACAGACTGCTGAAGAGGCCAATGTGAAGCAAGTCAAAAGAAAGTGGGAGGAAAACGGTAATAAGAATCACCAATACAACAACAACAACAATTACAACAATAATCGCAACAATTATCCCAACAATCGCAACATCAATCGCAACTACAACAAACGGCCCAACAACAACAACAACAACAACAACAACAACAACAACAACAACAGCAACTACAACAATCATCCCAACAACAATAATAACCGCAACAACAACAACAATTAGAAGCAGCTATGCCAAAGGTGTGAAAAGTATCACTCGGGGTTCTGCACCAAATTTTGCAACAAGTGTAAAAGAAATGGTCATAGCGCGGCGAAGTGTGAGGTCTACGGACCAGGGGTTAATAGAACGAAAGGAACAAATGGTGTCGGAACGAGTAATGGCGGAGCAAGTAGTGTCGGAGCAAGTTATGCCAATGTAGTTTGTTATAAATGTGGAAAACCGGGCCACATTATTAGAAATTTCCTGAACCAGGAGAACACGAATGGACAAGGCCGCGGAAGAGTTTTCAATATTAATGCGGCAGAGGCACAGGAAGACCCGGAGCTTGTTACGGGTACGTTTCTTATTGACAATAAATCTGCTTATGTTTTATTTGATTCGGGTGCGGATAGAAGCTATATGAGTAGAGATTTTTTTGCTAAATTAAGTTGTCCATTGACGCCATTGGATAGTAAATTTTTACTCGAATTAGCAAACGGTAAATTAATTTCAGCAGATAATATATGCCGGAATCGAGAAATTAAACTGGGTAGCAAAATATTTAAGATTGATTTGATACCAGTAGAGTTAGGGAGTTTTGATGTAATAGTTGACATGGACTGGCTGAAGAAGGTGAAAGCAGAGATCGTATGTTATAAAAATGCAATTCGCATTGTACGAGAAGAAGGAGAACCCTTAATGGTGTACGGAGAAAAGGGCAACATGAAGCTACATCTTATTAGTAATTTGAAGGCACAAAAACTAATAAGAAAAGGTTTCTATGCTGTTCTAGCACACGTCGAGAAAGTACAAACTGAAGAAAAGAGCATCAATGATGTTCCCGTCGCAAAAGAATTTCCCGATGTATTTCCGAAAGAATTACCGGGACTACCTCCACATCGATCTGTTGAATTTTAAATAGATCTTGTACCAGGAGCTGCACCAATAGCTCGTGCTCCTTATAGACTCGCACCTAGTGAGATGAAAGAACTGCAAAGCCAACTGCAAGAACTATTAGAACGTGGTTTCATTCGACCAAGCACATCACTATGGGGAGCTCCTGTTTTGTTTTTCAAGAAGAAGGATGGTACATTTAGGTTGTGTATTGACTACAGAGAGTTGAACAAACTTACCATCAAAAACCGTTATCCAATGCCGAGAATTGACGACTTATTTGATCAACTACAAGGCTCGTCGGTTTATTCGAAGATCGATTTACGTTCTGGATATCATCAAATGCGAGTAAAGGAGGATGATATTCCAAAAACTGCTTTTAGGATGCGTTATGGTCATTACGAGTTTATGGTTATGCCGTTTGGATTGACTAACGCACCAGCTGTGTTCATGGACCTTATGAACCGAGTGTGTGGGCCATATCTTGACAAGTTTGTCATTGTTTTCATCAATGACATACTTATTTACTCAAAGAATGATCAAGAGCACGAAGAACATTTGAGAAAAGTGCTAGAAGTATTGAGGAAATAAAAACTGTACGCTAAGTTTTCAAAGTGTGCATTTTGGTTGGAAGAAGTTCAATTCCTCGATCACATAGTGAACAAAGAAGGTATCCAGGTGGACCCGGCAAAGATCGAAACCGTTAAAAAGTGGGAAACCCCAAAAACTCCGAAGCATATATGTCAATTTTTAGGACTAGCTGGTTACTACAGAAGATTCATCCAAGACTTTTCCAGAATAGCAAAACCCTTGACTGCATTAACGCATAAAGGGAAGAAATTTGAATGGAATAATGAACAAGAGAAAGCGTTTCAGTTATTGAAGAAAAAGCTAACTACGGCACCTATATTGTCATTGCCTGAAGGGAATGATGATTTTGTGATTTATTGTGACGCATCAAAGCAAGGTCTCGGTTGTATATTAATGCAACGAACAAAGGTGATTGCTTATGCGTCTAGACAATTGAATATTCACGAACAAAATTATACGACGCATGATTTGGAATTAGGCGCGGTTGTTTTTGCATTAAAGACTTGGAGGCACTACTTATATGGGGTCAAAAGTATTATATATACCGACCACAAAAGTCTTCAACACATATTTAATCAGAAACAACTGAATATGAGGCAGCGTAGGTGGATTGAATTATTGAATGATTACGACTTTGAGATTCGTTACCACCCGGGGAAGGCAAATGTGGTAGCCGATGCCTTGAGCAGGAAGGACAGAGAACCCATTCGAGTAAAATCTATGAATATAATGATTCATAATAACCTTACTACTCAAATAAAGGAGGCGCAACAAGGAGTTTTAAAAGAGGGAAATTTAAAGGATGAAATACCCAAAGGATCGGAGAAGCATCTTAATATTCGAGAAGACGGAACCCGGTATAGGGCTGAAAGGATTTGGGTACCAAAATTTGGAGATATGAGAGAAATGGTACTTAGAGAAGCTCATAAAACCAGATACTCAATACATCCTGGAACGGGGAAGATGTACAAGGATCTCAAGAAAAATTTTTGGTGGCCGGGTATGAAAGCCGATGTTGCTAAATACGTAGGAGAATGTTTGACGTGTTCTAAGGTCAAAGCTGAGCATCAGAAACCATCAGGTCTACTTCAACAACCCGAAATCCCGGAATGGAAATGGGAAAACATTACCATGGATTTCATCACTAAATTGCCAAGGACTGCAAGTGGTTTTGATACTATTTGGGTAATAGTTGATCGTCTCACCAAATCAGCACACTTCCTGCCAATAAGAGAAGATGACAAGATGGAGAAGTTAGCACGACTGTATTTGAAGGAAGTCATCTCCAGACATGGAATACCAATCTCTATTATCTCTGATAGGGATGGCAGATTTATTTCAAGATTCTGGCAGACATTACAGCAAGCATTAGGAACTCGTCTAGACATGAGTACTGCCTATCATCCACAAACTGATGGGCAGAGCGAAAGGACGATACAAACGCTTGAAGACATGCTACGAGCATGTGTTATTGATTTCGGAAACAGTTGGGATCGACATCTACCGTTAGCAGAATTTTCCTACAACAACAGCTACCATTCAAGCATTGAGATGGCGCCGTTTGAAGCACTTTATGGTAGAAAGTGCAGGTCTCCGATTTGTTGGAGTGAAGTGGGGGATAGACAGATTACGGGTCCGGAGATTATACAAGAAACTACCGAGAAGATCATCCAAATTCAACAACGGTTGAAAACCGCCCAAAGTCGACAAAAGAGCTACGCTGACATTAAAAGAAAAGATATAGAATTTGAAATTGGAGAGATGGTCATGCTTAAAGTTGCACCTTGGAAAGGCGTTGTTCGATTTGGTAAACGAGGGAAATTAAATCCAAGGTATATTGGACCATTCAAGATTATTGATCGTGTCGGACCAGTAGCTTACCGACTTGAGTTACCTCAACAACTCGCGGCTGTACATAACACTTTCCACGTCTCGAATTTGAAGAAATGTTTTGCTAAAGAAGATCTCACTATTCCGTTAGATGAAATCCAAATCAACGAAAAACTTCAATTCATCGAAGAACCCGTCGAAATAATGGATCGTGAGGTTAAAAGACTTAAGCAAAACAAGATACCAATTGTTAAGGTTCGATGGAATGCTCTTAGAGGACCCGAGTTCACCTGGGAGCGTGAAGATCAGATGAAGAAGAAATACCCGCATCTATTTCCAGAAGATTCGTCAACACCTTCAACAGCTTAAAATTTCGGGACGAAATTTATTTAACGGGTAGGTACTGTAATGACCCGAACTTTTCCATGTTTATATATATTAATTGAGATTGATATTTACATGATTAAATGTTTCCAACATGTTAAACAATCAAATTTGTTAAGACTTGATTAATTGAAATATGTTTCATATAGACAATTGACCACCCAAGTTGACCGGTGATTCACGAACGTTAAAACTTGTAAAAACTATATGATGACATATATATGGATATATATATAGTTAACATGATACTATGATAAGTAAACATATCATTAAGTATATTAACAATGAACTACATATGTAAAAATAAGACTACTAACTTAATGATTTTTAAACGAGACATATATGTAACGATTATCGTTGTAAAGACGTTTAATGTATATATATCATATTAAGAGATATTCATACATGATAATATCATGATAATATAATAATTTAAAATCTCATTTGATATTATAAACATTGGGTTAACAACATTTAACAAGATCGTTAACCTAAAGGTTTTAAAACAACACTTACATGTAACGACTAACGATGACTTAACGAATCAGTTAAAATGTATATACATGTAGTGTTTTAATATGTATTTATACACTTTTTGAAGACTTCAATAAACTTATCAAAATACTTCTACTTAACAAAAATGCTTACAATTACATCCTCGTTCAGTTTCATCAACAATTCTACTCGTATGCACCCGTATTCGTACTCGTACAATACACAGCTTTTAGATGTATGTACTATTGGTATATACACTCCAATGATCAGCTCTTAGCAGCCCATGTGAGTCACCTAACACATGTGGGAACCATCATTTGGCAACTAGCATGAAATATCTCATAAAATTACAAAAATATGAGTAATCATTCATGACTTACTTACATGAAAACAAAATTACATATCCTTTATATCTAATCCATACACCAACGACCAAAAACACCTACAAACACTTTCATTCTTCAATTTTCTTCATCTAATTGATCTCTCTCAAGTTCTATCTTCAAGTTCTAAGTATTTTTCATATATTCTACAAGTTCTAGTTACATAAAATCAAGAATACTTTCAAATTTGCTAGCTCACTTCCAATCTTGTAAGGTGATCATCCAATCTCAAGAAATCTTTGTTTCTTATAGTAGGTTATCATTATAATACAAGGTAATAATCATATTCAAACTTTGGTTCAATTTCTATAACTATAACAATCTTATTTCAAGTGATGATCTTACTTGAACTTGTTTTCGTGTCATGATTCTGCTTCAAGAACTTCGAACCATCCAAGGATCCATTGAAGCTAGATCCATTTTTCTCTTTTCCAGTAGGTTTATCCAAGGAACTTAAGGTAGTAATGATGTTCATAACATCATTCGATTCATACATATAAAGCTATCTTATTCGAAGGTTTAAACTTGTAATCACTAGAACATAGTTTAGTTAATTCTAAACTTGTTCGCAAACAAAAGTTAATCCTTCTAACTTGACTTTTAAAATCAACTAAACACATTTTCTATATCT
Organism: Rutidosis leptorrhynchoides; assembly: GCF_046630445.1. Taxonomy (NCBI): domain Eukaryota; kingdom Viridiplantae; phylum Streptophyta; class Magnoliopsida; order Asterales; family Asteraceae; genus Rutidosis; species Rutidosis leptorrhynchoides. The sequence continues at coordinate 197,412,845 of NC_092333.1, forward strand.
ATATGATATGCTAACTTAATGATTTAAAACCTGGAAACACGAAAAACACCGTAAAACTGGATTTACGCCGTCGTAGTAACACCGCGGGCTGTTTTGGGTTAGTTAATTAAAAACTATGATAAACTTTGATTTAAAAGTTGTTATTCTGAGAAAATTATTGTTATTATTAACATGAAACTATATCCAAAAATTATGGTTAAACTCAAAGTGGAAGTATGTTTTCTAAAATGGTCATCTAGACGTCGTTTTTTTTTCGACTGAAATGACTACCTTTACAAAACGACTTGTAACTTATTTTTCCGACTATAAACCTATACATTTTCTGTTTAGATTCATAAAATAGAGTTCAATATGAAACCATAGCAATTTGATTCACTCAAAACGGATTTAAAATGAAGAAGTTATGGGTAAAACAAGATTGGATAATTTTTCTCATTTTAGCTACGTGAAAATTGGTAACAAATCTATTCCAACCATAACTTAATCAACTTGTATTGTATATTATGTAATCTTGAGATACCATAGACACGTATACAATGTTTCGACCTATCATGTCGACACATCTATATATGTTTCGGAACAACCATAGACACTCTATATGTGAATGTTGGAGTTAGCTATACAGGGTTGAGGTTGATTCCAAAATATATATAGTTTGAGTTGTGATCAATACTGAGATACGTATACACTGGGTCGTGGATTGATTCAAGATAATATTTATCGATTTATTTCTGTACATCTAACTGTGGACAACTAGTTGTAGGTTACTAACGAGGACAACTGACTTAATAAACTTAAAACATCAAAATATATTAAAAGTGTTGTAAATATATTTTGAACATACTTTGATATATATGTATATATTGTTATAGGTTCGTGAATCAACCAGTGGCCAAGTCTTACTTCCCGACGAAGTAAAAATCTGTGAATGTGAGTTATAGTCCCACTTTTAAAATCTAATATTTTTGGGATGAGAATACATGCAGGTTTTATCAATGATTTACAAAATAGAGACAAGTACGTGAAACTACATTCTATGGTTGAATTATCGAAATCGAATATGCCCCTTTTTATTAAGTCTGGTAATCTAAGAATTAGGGAACAGACACACTAATTGACGCGAATCCTAAAGATAGATCTATTGGGCCTAACAAACCCCATCCAAAGTACCGGATGCTTTAGTACTTCGAAATTTATATCATATCCGAAGGGTGTCCCGGAATGATGGGGATATTCTTATATATGCATCTTTTTAATGTCGATTACCAGGTGTTCACCATATGAATGATTTTTATCTCTATGTATGGGATGTGTATTGAAATATGAAATCTTGTGGTCTATTGTTATGATTTGATATATATAGGTTAAACCTATAACTCACCAACATTTTTGTTGACGTTTAAAGCATGTTTATTCTGAGGTGAATACTAAGAGCTTCCGCTGTTGCATACTAAAATAAGGACAAGATTTGGAGTCCATGTTTGTATGATATTGTGTAAAAACTGCATTCAAGAAACTAATTTCGATGTAATATATTTGTATTGTAAACCATTATGTAATGGTCGTGTGTAAACAGGATATTTTAGATTATCATTATTTGATAATCTACGTAAAGCTTTTTAAACCTTTATTTATGAAATAAAGGTTATGGTTTGTTTTAAAAATGAATGCAGTCTTTGAAAAATGTCTCATATAGAGGTCAAAACCTCGCAATGAAATCAATTAATATGGAACGTTTTTAATCAATAAGAACGGGACATTTCATCAGTAGCAAGAACCAAAAACATATCTAAACTTAGGATAATTAGATTACCTTATAATCAGATTAAATTACCTTAGACTACCTCAGATTAAGACTATCTTAGACTACTCTAGATTACTTTAGATTACCTTAGATTGCTTAAACCTGGTCTAGAGCAGGGCCTTTGTTTTTGTACCTAAGAAAAAAAAGGCATACCCAGTGTATGACCCAAACCCGGTCTAGAGCATGGCCGTTGTTTTTGTACCTAATCCAGACGTAATAATCTCTAAAGCACGCAAGGAAGAACGAATCAGAAATCAAATGGCATTATGCGTTACTTTAGCAGAAAACACCAAACCCTCTATTAAAGGTCGAGGAGGACCGATCAGATTCCCAGAGATTCAAGGACACTCGTTTGAGTTAAAACATCACATCATACAGCTCATCCAAAATGGCTGTCAATTTCATGGACTACCGAATGACGATCCTAATTCTCACCTTGATAAATTCATATCTCTTTCGAACTCCTACAAACAGCCAAGAATAGGATAAGATATAGTCCGGCTATACTTGTTCCCCTATTCTCTTACTCATCATGCACAAACATGGTTTGAAGGATTGGAAAAAGTTTCCATCACGTCATGGACGGAGATGGCTACTAAATTCCTAACCAAATATTTCCCTCCTTCTAAACAAACCAAACTTAAGAATGACATCATTAACTTTAAATAAAGTTATGATGAATCTCTTTACACTGCATGGGAGTGATTCAAAACCCTGCTGAAGAAATGCCCTAATCACCACTTAGAACTGTCAACCCAAATCTGCACCTTCTACAATGGTCTTACGGTAAATCATAGGACGACGATCGATGTCGCAGCTCAAGGAAATCTGATGAACTAAATCGCAGATGAAGCATGGGAATTGCTCGAGAACATGACAATGCATCATCATGACTGGAACAGTGGTGGAAAAACTTCATCATCTGCCCCACTCTCTGCACTTAACAATCAAACGGAGGCCATAAAATCCCTTACAGATAAAAAGGAATCTCTCGCCAAACAACTCAGAGAATTGAAGACACACCGCAGCAGATTAACCAAGCTTAGGCCTGTGTTAATTGTACCAACCCGCAACCCACTGAAGAATATCAAGTTGAGTACAAGAATCCTGACGGTTCAGTCTGTTATGTTCAATACCCAGCTTGTCAATCAAATCTCGGATTCAATCAACAACCTAGGGTTAACCAATTCTAAAGAAACAACCAGCCTTTCCGCTATCGCTACCCACCTAATCTACCCCAACAATCTCAATTGACCTATGATCAACCACTTCCACTCACTGGCCCACCAGTTGAGGAAAATTCCTTAAACACCCAAATTACAAAAGTAACCAACCCCACTCTCGGAGCTGATGATCAGTTGACTTAGTTCATTCAAGGACAACAACAGCTAAATCAGAGAACTGCATCCAGACAAGATTAGACGAAGATACTAATGAGAAACCAATTAGCTCTGCTCAAAAGTCTAGAGACGCAGCTCGAACAATTATCAGAACACCTTGAAACCCTGCCACAAGGAAGGTTACCTAGTAATACTATCCAAAATCCCCACATAGAGGAAGCTAAGTAAATGGATTCAATAATTCCAGAGGAAGAACCACGGAGAAGGTCAGATAGGCTCAAGAACAAATCGACATATACTCAAAAGCTGCCCATTACAACTCCAGTTCATGTACCCTACCCTGGAAGGCTACAGGAAGAACCATTCAAGCTTGATTCCTTCAAACTAGATGGAAGATTCCTGGACACCATGTCCAAAGTCCCCAATCAGAAATGATACATCCAAAGGCTTCTTTCTGCAATGGAGAGGATAGCAGATTCTAACAAAATTCCACTGAGTGAAGAATGCTCGGCATTACTCATAAACTCTCTACCGCCAAAGCTAGGAGATACGGGCCGATTCATTTTCCCGTGTTCGATCTACCAATCTGGAACCATTCATGCGCTAGCAGATTTAGGAGCAAGTATCAACCTAATCACATACTCTCTCTATAAGAGATTAGAGTTAGGAGACTTGTTACCAAATAAAATGACAATCCAACTCGCCGATCACACAATTCGATATCCTAAGGGCATAGTTGAGAACGTCCTGGTGAAAGTCGAAAAATTCTTGTATCCTACGGATTTCGTAGTAATGGACATTCAGGAAGACCTGTACACTCCAATAGTGTTAGGAAGACCTTTCATGAATACGGCTATGACTGTCATTGATGTGTACAATCAAACCTTGATCTTGCGATCACATGGGGAGAGCGTTACATTCAAAATTGACCGACCTACCGATCTTTCTGAACAGGCAGAGATGTTTGCTATTTCCACCAGACGGATTACTTCTGATGATGAGTCCCCACCACCAGCTGATGATATTGAGATGGGTGTCGAATCACAGACTGCATACGACCTAAAAATGGAAGAAGAGGAACCCAGTGAAGAAATAGAGGAAGAGGAAGAACCTGAAGAGGAAGGGGAAATGGAAGACGTAAAAGAAACTACGATAATACCCTCTCTAAGCATAAAACGTCATGAAGAATTAATGAGGCTTGAGACGTAAGATCACAGTTTAATCATTCGTTTCAAGAAGTAGACTGATAAGGTTGAGGTTAAAGACATAGAAATTGACCCTGCAAGTGTCAAAATAGAGAACCAGAATACTGAAGAAGCCCGTTCATCAGAAGAATCCACAGAAGAATATTATACCGGCGATGACGAGGAAACATGAAGACATTCTAGATAACTCATATTCTCTAATCGAACCAGATCAAGAGGAGCCGGACTCTTCTTCAGATCGGATTCCGGTCATATTCACACACGCCGAAATGATAACTTTCATCAATGACACCGATGAATTCGAAGATATTCTCGAAGCCATCAGTAAATCAACAATTTATTTCACGCTATGCTTAACAGAATGAATAATGGCTATCAAAGACGAATACAACCTATATCTACAAAGAGAAGATAATAATGTTGAAATCCTAGAAGAGCGCATTCAAGAATTTATCACTACCCTTCACGATCATATCTACCGTGAAGAAAGGGAACGAGAGCACAATTCAGTAGTTCGTACTATTCTAGAGACAAGATTCTGTTGAGAATAGAAGATCATTTACTCTAAGGTTTACAACGCCTTAGCCGGATCTGCACTTCCTTTCTCAGCAAACCAACGAGCACTACTGACTCTCATCTAGAAACATATGGATCTTTGATAGGTCAAATCATGGTGAGATTAAAAGATGTGATGCGTTAGAGTGAGACTCGGTAAGTGAAGAACAGATTCGATATTAGAGAGAATCAGTAAAATTTACATTCCATAGCTTCTAGAACTCAGTTACAATATAATGGCTATCTAATTAGGACTACATAGGTTCCTTATATAGCCCTCTTCTAAGGAACCTTCATTTAAGCATGTTTCACATTAACATTATACAACTTCGGGGTCCTAACAATCTCCCCCTTAGTGTTAAATGTGAAATTTACAATATAATCATATTTGAAACATCAAAAGGAACTTTGTTCCTCTGAAATTAATCTTTGATTTAAATCCTTTGAGACTCTCATATCTTTGTATATTCACTCTTGTTTTGAGACAACTCTTCAATCTCGTGAGAATGTATTTGACAATCTCATGATTCCGAGCTTTTTATGTCCAGATTCCAACCCCAACTGAAAGTTGTGAACAGACATCCATCTCATTGAGTCAAGAATAAATCTGTAGACTGCCTTCATCGCAGTATCATGATAGATTGTTGCAGATTCATTCAAGTCGATCAAGTAATTGTAGATGAAGATAATGTCGTCCAACTTTAAACCATCAAAATCCATTTTTGAGAACTGATAGTCCTCGTCATCCATTCTTGTCACATGAAATAATGGCATCTTCACTTCATCCTTGTTAATCATTGAAATCTTATTTATGCTTTTGATTTCTGAATTCCGTTGTTCTTGAAGTTTTTCTTCATTCTTCAATTTAAATTTGTTGCGAACACTCAGATAAGCTTTGAGATATTCCAGTTTCTTATGATATTTCCATGCACCCAGAACACTCATTGATGTAGAAAGGATAAGATCAGAATCACCATGAATCTTGTAAGCTTGTTGTTCTATGAATGGTGATCGAAGAATCAGCTTCTCTTCATCCTCATCAAGTTTATAATCAACATCACACTTAAGAACAATCTCTGCAGTTTAAAATGGAACATTAAGATCAGGAGGATTCGTAGTATCTTCTTTGCCATTTGAGAAAATCTCCTTCTCAGAGTGTATCCCAAATTCATCAGTTGGTGATATCATGTTGACAAATTGATGTTCATTAAATTCATTGGAGACACTAGACCCCCTCAAAATATCTTCAATATTATCAAAATTTTGATTGTCCTCTGGAGCTGACTTGTTTTCTGTTTGTTCAGCTGAATCCATAATCATTAACGTCCCTGAGTCACCCTCTCTCTGAACTTCCGATTCATCTAAAAAACTTTCACACTGAATTTCCTCAATTTCATCACTCTCAGAATCAGATATTTCAACGACATCGTGATCCCAATGTTGACTAGATGAACCAGCTTCATAAGTTGATCTTTGAAAACCACTGGACCTATAACCACCATATCTATTCTCCCCCTCATGAAGATTATTGGGATCGAAATCATCATGGTCACGTATGTGAATTGGTCCAGGTGATTTACACGGAGATAAAGGATATACTACTCTTGCTTGCTCAAGATAAAGCATCATAGTCTCGCGAACTTCATCAAGATCAATTCGTTTAGCAAACACAGTAAGCTATAGCTCCTCCACCTCATTGTTAGAGAGATATTTGAATCCATATCGGTTTGAAATACGAGAAGGTGACCCAGTTGGTGAAACAACAGTGTAACCAAGAATAGCATCAGCATCAGCAGCATCGGTTGAAGGCGATATCGGTGGAAGTGTTTGATTTGTCGTGAGGGCTGGTAAGGATAAATATGCAGTATTATTCTTATATGTAGGGCTGTACGTACTACTAGTCAGATTCGTGATATTCCCTTCTGATGGAGGTTGGGCAATAACTGCAGTTGTCGCCGGCGAAGATTCTTTCGAATCACCTGCCTCCATGACTTTAGTCTCATGGGACTCTGACAGAGGAGTAGAACTACCCGTCGGTTTAGTTCTCACAGAGATATTGCTATCTCTGACTCCTGAAGTCATTGACATACCATGAGGTGGCACATCTCTTTCAGTTAAAGACTCATTCCCCAAACCCTGAGATCCAGAATCCAGAGAAGAAGTGGTTTGAACCAATGGATCAATTTCTTAAACCAAAGGAACAGTCTGCTGGAAGTCTGATAAATATCCCGAAGGATTGTCATGTTGACTCGTTTCCATGGGACGCGATAGTTCTTCCTCATCAAGATAAGCTGGACCTCCAAACCCTGTTGTATGTTGAGGCACGAAGGGATTTCCAGCCGATATGCAGGGTGCCTTTTCAAGATTTTTTGGCTCCCCTTCGGCCGTTCTGGACTTCAATAATTGAGTTTCCTCAATCGATTGAGTCAATGCAGACTTTACTACAGAGGAAGACTTTACTTCCTTAGATGCTGAAGCATCTTGCTGGGTAGGATTTATTGTTAAGTCATGTTTAGATTGGATGGGCTGATTGGTCTTTTTACCATCCGTGCATTTAGCTCTCTTGCCTGCCGAAGCTTGCGCTTTATTTAGTGTAGGGCTTACTATTATTATTGGATGTGATATGGAGATAGGTGAAGGTGACCTAATAGGCTCTAGGTCTTGGTCCGTATCACCAATTGTTGGAGTAACTGTTTGGCGTACGATATGAGTCGTAGTCCTAGATCTAGTTACTCGTAGGGTTGACGGAGTCTGAATCATCTCATCGGGCATATATCGTGTTCTCTTAGGAGAATATTCGGGAGATGATTCAATTGCTGATGAATCGGTATCACTACTCTCAGGTGTAGTTGATAGGGCAGGTTCAATCCTAAGAGGACTAGATTCCCTGATCCTCACGGGTTGAGCTTGTTGTGCTACCCTAGGGCGTTTGAGGTTTATCCTGAGTGGAGGATTTGCTGGCCCGGGTGATTGTACTACAGGTTCTTCTACAACCTCTGGGGCTGGAACCGCGGCTGGTTCAACTTGTAATTGCTGTACCGGGTTCAGAAGAGGAATTCCTACAGCCTCAAAGTAAGAACGTATTCGAGCGTCTTGGGGTTCAGCTAGCCTCACTAGCTAATTTGGGATTGGCGTAGTGAATTGATTATCAGAAGTCATCGGGGTATTCATCTTTAACTCCCCAAATCTCTTCATCTGTAATCCATGTGTACCTGGTATAAAAATATTTGCATTTCTGCAAGCAGTTATAGCATCATGGATAAAGATACAGAAAAACCTTTCACATGGGATGTAGGAATCCCTTGGTTTGTCTACTTGTGCTTGAACCAAATCCCATAAGACTTTTGCATAATTCGAAGTTTCTAATCTTGTGAACGAGTAGAACAGATTGAGCATTGGCACAGTTAAGCTATCAGATCCACTCCTTGTCATCAGCAAGCATCTGTTGATGATCGAGATGATCACATACCACCGAGAGTGCAAGTACTTCTTTTGAAACTTAGCTGGTGGAACATTGGTAGCTCCAGTATAACCAAGCTGGAAGATTGAGTTCATCATCTACTGAGTAGCAGGAAAAGCAGGAGCATTATGTACAAGAGGAAGCTGAAAGATCCTCCTAAAGTTAGATTTGGTGATACTCCTGAATCCTTGTACCCATCTCAGCTCAAATTCAAATTTAGCTTGTTCTCCCTGTGGATTGGCAGCTGTAGGTTGTGTAGCCTCCACAAACCTTATTGTTCTATTAAAAAACTCTAAGTCTGTGAATGGCACACTAACTATTGAGCTTAGAGCAGGCCATAAAGTATGCCTCTCTAGAATAGCAGTCCCGTAATTGCAAGGGATGTTGGTTTCAGAATTGATAAAGTGATTGTTCGCCATTTAGCTGTATGAATAAGAAATAGAAGACCACAAGATGTTATCATAAAGCACGTATCTCTATTATTATTACCTTTGAAAAACCTTTGTATTATTTTTTTCTTCAGATTTTATAATTTTTATTATGATTTTTCTAAGTTATAAAATCATTTATTCCAAATATGTACTAACATTTGACAAACATGATATACATACGATATTCATCACATTACACCCTATCATGTAATATCAAATATATAACACAAAGAATCAGAACAACACTTAGTCAATTTTTCAACACATTCCAAGCAGATTCGGTATTCATGAAAACTTTTAGATTCGGTAACCAAATAAGCTTGAGTTTTTCAATTCAAAGACTTAGAATAAAACATGTTTTGTATTTCAAGACAAGAATCAAATTATTTCAATGTACCAAATAGCAGACTCGGTATCAAGCCAAAAATAGATTCGGTATCTTCAAAATTCACTGATAATCACTCAAACATGCATATTCAGTCTCATATCATGCAAATCATAACCATAACCAATTAACGCAGGAAAACATGTCAATTAATTGAACAGACTCGGTACTGTAGCAAGAACACATTTGGTATGTACAGAATCCATCATTCAATCAATTAATCATGTAATCAGACTCGTCAATTGATAGATCAATCAACTTAACACAGATTAGACCAGATTTCATGTCAATCAACCTAATTATTTGAATTTAATCAAAGATTTAAAATTCAGATTTCAGATTCGGTATAATCAACAATTTCAAAATTAAATGTCATAATCTTGTTTTTATTGATCTTTTCTAGTTAATAATCATGTATTTATCTCAGATCTACAACATGTGAAACTTAAATTTGATTAAAACAAAGAAATATCAAAGATTTGAAGATAGAGAAGGACAAACTCGGTAGATTAGGCAGATTCGGTATGTTTAATCAGACTCGGTATGTAATTAAGAACAGTGAGAGAGAAAGTTTGACTTTGACCCTCCTTTTATAGATACCGAAGATTTTTCAATTAATGGGCTTTACCGAATGGGCCTATTATACCGAAAGCAGTCCATTTTCAAATTTTAATCCATTTGACTTCAAATTTTAACAAATCTTTAACAAGATTTTTCAAGTTTATCACATTTTCAATGAAGAACATTTCTGAGACAATCTTTTTAAAACTTTGAACTTACAGAATCTGCACTGTTGGTTGTCAGATTTGGTATAAGAATTTTCTCAAAACAAGATTTGTACTTTAGAAAAGTTTGAAATATGTACAAAGTACAAATCTTCAGTGATACCAAATGTTGAAACGGGTTGCATACTGAGATGTATACAAGTCTTAGTGAAATATTTCAGATATAAAACAAAGAGTTTATTAATTCACTTTTGAAAAAAAAATCAATTTTCTTTTCATTTTCTCCATTTCTCCCTCACAAAATGTGATATACAGAAAAGTTTATCACCATTTTGATTTTTCACAAGAAAATTTAATAACTCCCCCTTGAAATATGACATCAATCAGTTACCTCCCCCTTTCGTAACCTTTGAAAAATAAACCCAGGAAGTTATCAGAAATCTAAAAGCTCCCCCCTTGAAAGATAATATCTAAAGCATAAGGTACCCGTTGCTCCCCCTAGAAAAGTATTACTCCCCCTAACCACATGATCCCAGGTATAAATCCCAATATCGCTAAGGAAAATTAAGAACTATATTCTGCCATGCCAATCTCTTTGATCAAGAACTTTAGCCTAAGTTCCTCTAAGGGTTTAGTGAACATGTCAGCTAATTGCACTTTGGTAGGCACAAAGTATAAATCTACATCTCTTTTTTCAACATGGTCCTTATCTATGCTAAACTGGGTTGCTAGTTATGGCAATTGCACTTTGTGAAACACAGTATATTGGGGTCTTAGTTATCTTAAAGCCATAGTCCAAAAGTTGAGTTTGCATCCACAAAACTTGTGAACAACAGTGAGCTGCAGCAATGTACTCAGACTCAACTATTGACAGTGAAACACAGTTTTATTTCTTGGATGACCAACCAACTAACCTATTCCCCAACATCTGAATTGATCCAGATGTGCTTTTTCTATCAACATGGCAACCGCCATGATCCGCATCAGTATAAGCAGTGAGATTGAAATCAGATCCATGTAGATACCAGATTCCAAGATTAGGAGTACCTTTCAGGTATTGAAAAATCTTAACCACCGCTTTGGAGTGGGATTTCTTAGGGTTCGACTGAAAGAAGGCACAGACAGATTCAGCTAGTGTAATGTCAGTTCTACTTGCAGTTAGATACATTAAAGAGCCAACCATGCTTCGATAATGGGTAACATCAAAAGGTTCCCCATTAGCATCAGCATCCAGTAATGTCCTCATTGGGGTTGTCATTGATTTTAAAGTAGTCATTTTAAAATGTTTTAGCATATCATTGATATACTTTGTTTGACTGATAAAAATCCCGTTTAGTAATTGTTTTACTTGTAACCCTAAGAAGAAATTAAGCTGGTCAAGCATGCTCATTTCGAATTTGTTGGCCATAAGGTCACCAAATTCTTTGCATAGGGCCGGGGACGTGGAACCAAAAATAATATCATCAATGTAAATTTGAACTAAGAGAATGTGACCGTGGTTTTTATGGATGAAGAGCATTGTATCTATCATTCCACAAGAGAAGCCATTATCCAGTAAGTACTTTGTTAAGGTCTCGTACCATGCACGCAGTGCTTGCTTCAGACCATACAAAGCTTTCTCCAAGTAGTAGACGTGGTTTAGATGAATGGGATCGACAAAGCCTTCTATTTGATCAACATAAACTTCCTCTTGTAGATGACCAATCAGAAAAGCAGTTTTGACATCCATTTGAAACATCGTGATCTTCATATGAGAAGCAAATGCAAGGAAAAGATGAATAGACACAATCCTAGCAACCGGAGCAAATGTTTCGTCATAATCAATACCCTCTTGTTGTTGATATCCCTTGGCCACAAGACGTTCCTTGTTTATAACCACAATTCCATCGGAATCCTTCTTGTTCTTGAAAATCCACTTAACCCCTATTGGTCGTTGACCCGTTGGTCTTGGAACTAATCGCCATACTTTCAAACGATCAAACTGATTGATCTCCTCTTGCATTGCTACCACCCAGTTCGGATCTAGTAAAGCTTGAGCAACCGTTGTTGGTCCAATCTTACTAAGAAAGGCAGTATACAGATACATATTCTGAGTTGCCCTCCGAGTTGAAACTGAAGCAGATGCATCACTAATGATAAGATCAATTGGAAGACTTTTAGTCCATCGGTTGTGATGTAGAAGAGGTTTTACATCAGTGGTATCCATTGAAACATCAACCGTTGTTGACGTTGAGCCTTGGTCCACTTGTGCTGATGTAACACTTTCTAATGTATTCATTTGAGTATCTGGAGAAATACCTGGAGTTGTATCAACGAATGAATCTTGAATTGGTTTAAGATTATCAGTAGTAGGAGGTGGGAGGGAGGATGAAGAGGCAACAGGTGAATCAGTTGGTGTTGAATCTTCATCAAAGAGACTTGGTTGAGTCTTTATAGTAGTTGACTGTGATGGCGTAACCGGTATGGCTTGAACATTTGAATTCCGTTGAGGAGCATAAAGACTATCAAACAAGATATCCAGTTCCTCTGTTGTAACCGTCGGAACACCCTTCTTCAAAAAAATTGAATTATTGCGCAAAAGAAGTAGTAGCCAGGTTAGGATCGGGTTTTGAACCGAATTGTTCAAAAGCCATTCCCGAAAATTCATCGAACTTGACGTTGATGCATTCCTTGATTGTCTTTGTTCGTTTGTGATAGACACGATAAGCAACTTTGTTTGAGAAATAACCAAGAAATATGGCCTGATCGCCATGAGGATCAAACTTTTTAATGATGTCAAAATCGTTAAGCACATAGCATATACAACCAAAAATACGAAAATATTTGACATTAGGGCGTCTATCATATAATAACTCATAGGAGTTTTGTCAAAATGTTTATTAACGATACAACGATTTTGGGTATAGCATGCAGTTGAAATAGCCTTCCCCCACATTTTTGGAGGTAGTTTGGTGTAGGCAAGCATCGTTCGAGCTGCCTCGCACAATGTACGATTACGTCGTTCGACTACTCCATTCTGTTGAGGGGTTCGTGCAGCAGAGAACTGATGTTCAATGCCTTGGTCTTTCAAATAACTATCAAGCAGGTCATTCTTAAATTCCATCCCATTATCAGTTCGGATGCTCTTAACATGTTTGTTAAAGGAGCGTTGAGTCTTTTTGATGAACTCAATGATAATGGCGGGGGTTTCAGATTTGTCCTCAAAAGAAAAATCCATGTAAATCATGTATAGTCATCTACAATGACAAGCACATGTTTCCGGCCACCGAGGCTAGAAATTTTCATGGGTCCACATAAGTCCATATGCAATAATTGCAAAGACGATGAAGTACTGGGGTTTTGATTAAGTGGATGATTGGTCCGTTTCAGCTTACCCATCGCACATGATGGACACACATGATGCTTATCATACTGAAAGCTAGGAATACCATCAACTAAGTCTTTGGAGACCAGCTGATTAATACCCTTGTAATTCAGGTGTGACATCCGGTGATGCCATAACCATGAATTTTCTTTTGTCGAACAGGTAGCCAAACACATGTTTCCATGTAATGGTACATCATTGAGGTTAATAGTATACAGTAAAGCACAACATTTACCAACAAGGAGATCATTTCCATCGATGGATTGCACCGAGCATTGACGACGTTCAAATAGAACTTTTGAGATCTCTGTCACAAAATTGACTGATACTAAACAAACTGCACCCCAAACCCTCAACATATGAGACCCGTTTGATCGTTATGCCATTTTTCACATAATCTCCATATCCCGTTATCACTGCAATCTCACCATTTTTGAATGTATCCGTTCCTATGAATTTATCAACGAAATTGACAAGCAAGGATTTATCGCCCGTCATGTGTCGAGAACAACCGGAATCGATATACCAAACACATATGTCAAAACCCTGTAAACGTTAATTTCCTAGAGTTTAGGTACCCAAAGTTTCTTGGGTCCTCTATGGTTAGTACCAACAATAAACTTTGGATCAACAATGAGATAATCACGTATAACATCATGCAATTTAGACAATAAAGCATCATTTAAAACCACATTACATGAAGCATCATACGCAATATCAAGTTTTACATCATTATCAGAAGTCTTAACACACAACTTATTCCATGTAGATGTTTTGTTCACAGAAGAAAATTGAAATACATGTGATGACTTTCTAGGTTGACTAGCAGATTTCTTTGGTTTGTGTGCTACTTTCTTAGTTATTGACTTAGAAACCCGTACAGACTTGTAAGTCAAGTTTGAATTATGACCTGTGACACGGAAAACACCTCTATTAGTTAGACGTCCAATCTTTTCAGTTGACACACGAGATGATTGATTTTGCAAAATTTCTAATTTGATTTTACGTTCCTTTACATCATACTCACTCAAATCAGGTTTAGGACTTGTGTGTTATTTAGACTTGACTGATTTCTTTAAAAGACTCTCCTTTGATTTATTTGACATTGGAATCATAGGAATCTTTTTGATTGACACGGAACCATTATGAGAATAAACTTTCTGAACAACAAATTGCATTGAAGATGCAACTTTTGAAACACGGTTACCAAATTGAGAACATAGAGGATTTTTAAGAACAGTAATGGGTTTAGCATCTTTAGATGTTGTTGACCCTTTCCCCTTCTTAGTAATACTACCTACACATTCAGACACATTGGTTTCAACAGTAGATGGTTGCTTAAGTGTGTTAGCCTGTTTCAGTTGAATTATCTTTTGTTTTAAGCTTTTAATCTCAAGACATAATTCCTCGGCAGAAACTATCACTTCTCCTTCCTTAAAAGCATAAGTACATTCTTTCTTAGGAAGTGGAGGCATCACAAAGTAAGCATTTGTTCTAAGGATTTACACTTAAGTTGCAATTCAACATTCTCCTTTTCAAGTATATCTATTATACGACTCAAATTAAGTACAACATGTATGTTTGCATAAAATTCATTCATAGGATCAATTGTTGCATTAAAATCTATCAAAGGTTCAACAATTGGTTTATCTCGAGGTTCTATGTTTTCATCTAAAGAATTTTGACCTAGAGATTCTGTCTCAAAGAAGACAGTTAGTTCATGTGCTAGGTCTTCACAGAAAACATCATCAGAAACAGAACATGCAGGTAAGGCCGGTAGAATTGGTTTCACATCAAAAGTTGGTTCATCAAACACCTCATCTATGGTAATAATGCTAGAACTAGGTTTGTTAAACACTTCATTCTCAA
This sequence comes from Rutidosis leptorrhynchoides, assembly GCF_046630445.1. Classification (NCBI taxonomy): domain Eukaryota; kingdom Viridiplantae; phylum Streptophyta; class Magnoliopsida; order Asterales; family Asteraceae; genus Rutidosis; species Rutidosis leptorrhynchoides. The sequence goes on from NC_092333.1 coordinate 197,427,983, forward strand.
GCATTAAAATGTATTTCTCTAGCATGAGTGCAGGGATATAAACCAGTCTACGCTTAGGCACATATTTATCACGTTGCATATTCTTTTCAGTTTCAACAAGTTCCTTCAAGAAATCAGGATTTGATTTACCCATTTTAGCATTGATTTTCTCATACATTAAGCTAATTTGATAGTATTTTCTAGATTTGCGATTAACAATAATATCATCAAAATCAGCATCAAAAGCATGCACAAAATGAGATGGTAAACCAGCTTGAAAGTAATCAGAATGATATAATCCTAGAATCTTTTTGGAAGCATCAACCAAAATCTTAGGTTCTTCATAACCCAACCCCCACTTTTCACCATGAATCTTTTTTGGTCTATTCATGAAAATTGTTTGTTTTAAAAGTTACATATCAATGATAGCTTTAGATTGCTCTGTACGATAGATTTTTTCCTCATATCGAGCAAGTTGAGATTTCATTTGAAGAGACTCTTTTGACAATGAAGAAATTTCAGTGTTCTTCTCAATTATGGTGTTTCTCAATTGAATAATTTTCTTGTTTAGTTTTGAAAGTGTGGGTTCATGTTGATTTTTCAAATCAGAAAGATCTTTTTCTAAGAATTGAACTTTTTTTGCAAGTCGTTCCAATTTTAGACAATAATCAGTCCTTTCGACTTTAATTGGATGAATTGTCTTTTTGAGATCTTCCAACTCAGTTTCCGTAGAGCTGAGTTGGACTTTCAATCTTTGCAACTCCAATTGTAATTTAGATGAAGAAGGTTTGGTCTCATTTAGTTTGATTTTATCTTTCAAAACCTTGTTTTTAGATTTTAAACCTTTAACTTCTTTTGACATTGAGACCAAGTTCTTCATCAGGTCATTTTGAATGTTGATAAAATCAGTTGAGATTTCATGTGATTGTACCTCATCATCATCGGATGTTGAGTCAGAATTCTCCATTGCTTCCTTTGCTTTGATGAGCTTGGTCACCTTGCAAACATTTGCATGTTCCACCTCTGAATCTGAATCATTAGTCCAGTTAAACCAAGTATCATCAACCGGTTTCAGCTCTCCTCCAATTTCCACAATCTTTCCCATCAACATTTTCTTCTTGTAGTAAGCTGCATCCTTTTTCTTAGGCATCTTGTACTCACGAGAATAATAACTAGCTTTGCCACAATTGAAACAGATTGAATCATCCTTCTTGGAATCATCAGCACGTTATTGTTTTGATTGGTCTGGTTTCTTGTAGTAAGAGGATGAAGATGAGTTCTTGCGTTGATTGCTTGATTTGCCTTTGAACTTGTGTTTGTTCAAGGCTTTGGTGAACATAGCTGCCATCTTGACTAATTCACGGTGAGAATCATCAACATCAGAAAGATTCAACTCTTCAGAATCAGTTGATTCTTCAACAAGAACTTTCTTCGATAAGCTTTTGGAAGTAGAAAATGATTTGCTCTTATTTTTAGCAATGAGAGCAAGAGGATCACTTGGAGATGACTCTTTCCTTCCCTCTTGAAGTTTAGACACCTCTGGTTGATAATGCATAAGAATTCCACACAAGCTCATGAATAGTCATCTTATCAATCTCTTTGGTAGATCGAACAATGGTTCCATAAGGAAGCCAATCATCATTGAGCTTTTTGAGGAACTTTATGTTGACTTCAGCATTCACTTTTATGATCTTGCACCTTTTCAACTCATTGAGAAAACCAATGAAATGACGATAGGTATCCTTGAGTTGTTCTTCGGGTTCCTGCTTGAAATCTTCATAAAATGCAAGAGCCTTATTCAGTTTAGTAACATCTGACATGTCATAAGCTTCTTGCTGTCGTTTGATCTCATCTGATGTGTCTTTTGCTATGGTGTTGCTATCAACATTTTCAAATAATTCATACGGAATGGCTTGCATAACAATGTTCTTTGCCTCTATGTCACCCTGAGCTCTATCACGTCTATCACCAGAAAGTTCATAGACTGGAATTGGCATACCAGTATCCGGATAATACTCTACAGCTGGACCATCTCTCAGAGAATCCTATATGTATTTTGATTTCTCACCCTTGTAGTCTATGTACTTAGTGATACGATGGAGCCACTGAGTGTACTTGCCATCAAACAGCACTGGAGGTCGGGAATCTGATCCAATGATTAAAGTATCTTGGGTAGACATCTTGAAATTGAGGTAGATTTGGTAAAGATTCGGTATTACACAAATCTAGAATGAAGGTTCACAAAAATCTAACAAAAACGTCAGTTTTGGTATCTGGTTCGGTACTGTAGCTGACTCGGTAAGTGGTTCGGTACTGTCGCAGACTCGGTAAGTGGTTCGGTAAACCAGATTCTGTATCAGAAACTGATTAGTAACATAAGTAACGCACCCAGATTCGGTATATATTCGGTAATCACAAGATTTGAAGGTTTAGAATACTTAAGAACCAATGTATTAGGTGATACCGAGACTCTGGTTCGGTATTTGACTCGGTAGTCAAATTCTGTAAACTTTTGAATGCAAACACAATCCAATTCTTTGAATTAGATTTGGTAACCTTGCTGCAGAAGGAAACAAGTTAGTAATACACAGAATATCAAATATATCGAATGTATAGGATACCGAATGTCAACTGTAGCAGTTGACAAACCAAGTCTAAGTATGGAATCTTAGAAATACAATCGAATCCTTTCTCAAACCACACTAATTAGCTGTGTATGATCAAACCAAATGTGATAGAATCACAAACACACCATAATCTATAACACTTAACACGAATTATTAACTTTGAAGCAGACTCGGTATGGCAGTTAAGATACCGAGAGTTGATCGAATCTTCAAAACTTGAAGAATTGATGAAATTGAACCATCAAAAACTTGATTAATCACTTCACGAACACAACTAAAACCTCAAACCTTTACTAAAATACAGAATCAAGCTGGAATTGATCAATAACGAGAGTTTTAGCCACGAACTCTAAAAATTAACTTGATTCTTCATATTTGTTGTTAAAAAACTGTAATGATGATCGAAACTCTTTCTAATCAACCTAATACACCTTGGCTGAACTTATCACAAGAATCTAAACGTCAGATTATCAAATTCGATAATACCGAATCTGATTCAATCTAACAGATTTTGTAATCTCCAATCTCTGGATCGATATAGTGATGTAGAATCACTCCCTGGATGCTCTGATACCAAATGATAGGTCAAATTATGGTGAGATTAGAAGATGTGATGATTTAGAGTGAGACTCGGTAAGTGAAGAACAGATTCGGTATTAGAGAGAATCAGTAAAATTTACATTCCACAGCTTCTAGAACTCAGTTGCAATACAATGGCTACCTAATTGTAAGACCCTAATATTTATTGTACAGAGCTGTAAATAGAGTACATGAAGTGTGGGTGACGTTGTGTATTTAAACTGAGGTCAGAAGCTGAACTGGGCAAGGTGCGCTCAGCGCACACCTAATGGTGCGCGTGGCGCACTGTCCACTGTAGCCGGGTTCTGCTTGTTTTAATCAGATATTTTGATGAGCTTTTTGGTAATTTCACTTGTGGACGAGTTTAAGGCCAGTAGATCAGTTTGGGGTGAGTCATAACTCCATTATCAACAACCTTATCCTTTCCACCTCAATTTTAGAGAGAGAGTGAGATTCATGTGTGCGAAAGCTCAAGCAAAGGAAGAAGGAGCTAGTGTTGAGTCTTAGCTCGAGTTATAAAGTTGTTCATCTCCTCTCTAGCTACATTTTGGTTGTAGTGGTATGTTCTAACTTGGATTTCCTTACTTTGATTTATGTATGGGTTAGGGTTTGGGTAAATAAAGAACATAAAACCCATATTTGGTGATTTTGGGTGTTCTTGGGTAAGATCGAGTCATGAGGACTCAAGAATTGCTAACCTAGGGTTTTGAATTGATAAATGAGTTTATGAGTCATAATTGGTTAGCTAATTACTAGCACACCTAGTTAATAAAATGAATGGTTATTATGTGGGTTAGTAGATGACCCGAAATGGGTGTGTTGGCTTTAAAATGGTCAAAAGAGTAACGATTAACCTAGTGGGGAAAGAAGGGTATGAAATACCCTAATTGTGTATTAGTTAGTGTGTTGGACCTTAAATGGGCGGTTTTGGTGAAAATGGGGCATTTAATGCATTTAAGTCATTAAATGCACATGGGTAAATTGTTGGTACTTTGCTTTGAAGCTTGCGGAAGTATAAAAGCGTCACAAATCGTTAAGGTGAGTGGAATGATTATATGCGTATGTATATAATATATTTATTTGTATGCTATGGTATGAACCAAAGAGCCGGTAGTGCCATAGTATGTGCGTTGTGCTATGATGTGAACCAAAGAGCCGGTAGCGTCATAGTACGTGTGTTGTAGTGTGAACCAAAGAGCCGGTAGCACTACGGCACGAGTTGTTAGAGTGTGAACCAAAGAGCTGGTAGCACTTTAACGCGAGTATGACTCGGATTGTGATGTGAACCAAAGATCCGGTAGCATCATAACCGATGCGTATGGTGTGAACCAAAGAGCCGGTAGCACCATGTCGAGAGAATGGTTAACCATGGTTGTGTATTGTTTTGTAGCATATTGTATTATGTCGATTATATATTATTGATTACGCTAGTTGCGGTTTGTTGGAGATTATTAGCTTTGTACTTGAGATGGTATGCTAATTGTATTGCTAGCGTGTATGCGGTATATGTGTAAGTGATTGCAAGTAGGTATATTATATATATACATATATATATATATATATATATATATATATATATATATATATATATATATATATATATATATGTATAATTATTGCATTCACTAAGCTTTGCTTACCCTCTCGTTGTTTATATTTTTATAGGCTCCGGTGGAGACAAGGGTAAGGGCATTCGTTCAGATTAGAGATCCCGTTTGTTTGTTAGGGGGCGCTTTTGGATGTGATAGCTTTTGGAATTCGACCGAGATTTGGGTAGTTTAACCCCAAACACCATGCTCATAGTGTCGTTTGGAATTTAAACTAGTGTGGTCGAAACTCAAACTTTTGTATGAAACTCGTATTACGTCATATGTGGGCACGTTTTCATAAAACTTATTTTATTATTGAATCGTGTGAGTTTTAACTATTATATCATGTTGTGAAAAGCGTTTCGTCTAAATATGTCGGGATGTGGGAGATCTTTATTTGAAAATGGACAAAACCGGACAGAACTGAAATTGGCCTGTGCGCGCCGCGCACCTAGAGGTGGTGTGCGTGGCGCACTATTCTGAATAAAAAAAAATTTCTTTCGCGTGTTCGGTTGGTTATTGGTTTGGGTTGTTACAAGTGCTATCAGAGCATGGTCTAAGAGATTTAGGAGACTTGAGATAGGTTCCTAGACTTAGACTTATTTGTGTATGCGCTTTATGCGGGACTTGTAGGAGACGGGTTGGACCGGGAGTTGACTAGTGTTTAGGTTTATGTGAACTAACCTTGCGCTAATTGTTTTGTGTTGTGTTAGCAATCATCAAGCGAGATAGACGTTGTACTAGCAAGTTAATGCGACGTGCTCGCGTAACAATGATTAGCTACCATTGTTATGGGTTTAAATCGTGTCAAACAAGCGATGTACGATGATTGTTGAGCAAGATAGGGTAGTGTGGTGTATATGTTTATACATATGTGTTAAGTCCTTTCATTTCGTTGCTTAATCTTTTCCGTTTTATAGTATGAAGACGAGAAACGGACCCGAGAACAATGAAGGGGGTACGAGCGAGGATGTCGAGTTTACGGCCAAGGTTGAGGCCATTATGAAAAGGCGTCATGCAGCCTTCCTAGAGGATGTTAAGAAGATGTTCTTGGATTCGATTGACGAACAAGTAGTCAATCTAGTCAAGGAACAAGTTAAGATTGTTCTTAAAGAGGATAACGCTGGAAGGCGAGACTTCCACTATAAAAGCTTCAAAGATGCTCAACCTCTCACCTTTGAAGGTGAGCGAGACCCACTCAAGAGTGCTCGATGGATCTCTGATATGGAGGGGGCCTTTCGTACTAGTGAGTGCCCTCTCGATAAAAAGACGAGGTTTGGTAGTAGCATGATGAGGGGTGATGCCAAGATGTGGTGGGACGCGAAAATCCGACTTTATGGAGAAGAACAAAGTATGAGTTTGACATGGGACGAGTTTAAAGAAGATTTTTTCAAGGAGTATAAAACTTCGGCCGATCTTTCAAAACTTAAGGACGAGTTACGTACTTTAAGGCAAGGGTCAATGGATTTGAACACTCTCAAGTCTACTTTCTTATCAAAGACCCAATTTTGCCCGGAGTATGACGGGAATGATCATATGTTGAAAGAAGATTTCTACCGAACCTTGAATGATAACTATCAAGAAAGGATTAGTAGGAATTCGGTGAAGACTTTTGATGAGCTATTTGATATCGCTAAGGGTTTTGAGTCGCTTGCTCCGAGAAAGAGTGACTTCACCTTTGGCAAATGAAAACTTGAAGCTACTAGCCACTCGAACAAGAAGAGCAAGAGTGTGGCCGAGAGCGTCAGTAGTGTGAGAAAGGGGGCTTCTAAGGGTTTTGGACCCACGTGCTACAATTGTGGTCGACAAGGGCACTTGGCCCGTGATTGTACGAACTCATCTTCCAACAAACTCGTTCGTTTTAATTGTAACAAAGAAGGGCACAAGAGGCCGGAGTGTCCCGATTTGCACAACAATATTGTTAAACGGCTAGAGAAGGCGGCGGGTACGGCTAGGGGTCGCAATTATTTGATGACCAATGAGGAAGCCAAACAATCTAACGAAGTTGTCTCAGGTACTTTCAAGGTTAATTCTAATCCGGCAAGGATACTCTTTGATAGTGGTGCAAACTTGTCGTTTGTGTCACCAAAATTTGTGCCTAAACTTAATAAACCGTTAGCTAAGTTAAGTCATCCGATAGAGGTTGAAATAGCGGATGGCAAGACGGTGCTAGTGGTTGATGTGTGTAAAAATTGTGTTGTTGTATTTGGTGCCGAAAACTTTAAAATTGATCTCGTTCCGATGACTTTGGGTGATTTTGATATCGTGGTTGGTATGGATTGGCTCGATCATAATAGCGCCGATATTGCATGTCATGATAAGTTTATTCGTGTGGAGACCCCAAGTGGGGGAGAGTTAATTATTCACGGTGATAAACGAAGAAGACTTGTGCAGATATGCACTTTTGCACGGGCACGTCGTTTCCTTGTTAATGGTGGCATGGCTTTTCTTGCCCATGTTATTGATACTCAAGATGAGCCACCATCCATTCGTGAAATTCTGGTGGTAAGTGAATTTGAAGACGTTTTTCCGGATGAATTACCGGGTGTTCTGGCGGAAAGACAAGTTGAGTTTCGCATTGAGTTGGTTCCGGGGCTACCCCCATTGCTAAAACTCCTTATCATTTAGCACCAACAGAAATGCAAGAGTTGTTAAATCAAACCCAAGAGTTGCTTGAAAAGGGTTTTATTCGACCGAGTGCTTCTCCATGGGACGCTCCGGTTTTATTCGTGAAGAAGAAGGATGGTAGTATGCGGATGTGCATCGATTATCGGGAGTTGAACAAAGTGACGATCAAAAATCGTTATCCATTGCCTAGGATAGACGATTTGTTTAACCAACTCCAAGGTGCAACGTATTTCTCAAAAATCGACCTACGGTCCGGCTATCACCAAATGCGGGTCCGTGAGGAAGATATTGAGAAAACGGCTTTTCGAACGCGTTATGGGCATTTTGAGTTTGTGGTAATGCCTTTTGGTCTTACGAATGCACTGGCGACATTCATGGATCTAATGAACCGAGTGTGCCAAACTATGTTGGACAAGTCGGTAATTGTGTTCATCGACGACATACTTGTCTATTCAAAGAGTATGAAGGAACATGAACATCATTTGCGGAGTGTGTTAAAGACGTTGCGGAAGGAGAAGTTGTATGCTAAATTCTCCAAATGTGAATTTTGGCTAAGGGAAGTTCAATTCCTTGGCCAAATTGTGAACAAAGATGGTATTCAAGTAGATCCGGGGAAGATAGAAACGGTGAAGAGTTGGGGATGACCGACTACGCCTACGGAAATCCGAAGTTTTCTCGAATTGGCCGGTTATTATCATCAGTTTATCCAAGACTTTTCTAAGATCGCTTCTTCATTGACGAAATTGACGAGGAAGAACGTGAGATTTAATTGGGAAAACGAGCAAGAAATTGCTTTTCAATTGTTAAAAGAGAAATTGTGTCAAGCTCCGGTGTTAGTGTTGCCGAAAGGTGTAGAAGACATGATGGTTTATTGTGATGCTTCTCTAAATGGGCTCGGGTGTGTTCTAATGCAAAGGGGTAAAGTCATCGCTTATGCCTCTCGACAATTAAAGGAACACGAAACGAGATATCCGACTCATGATCTTGAGTTGGCGGCGGTTGTGCATGCGTTGAAAATTTAGCGCCATTACTTATACGGTGTCAAGTGTACAATTTATTCGGATCACAAGAGTTTGAAACATCTTTTCGATCAAAGAGATTTAAATTATCGTCAACGTAGATGGATGGATGTGGTGAAAGACTATGATTGTGAAATACTTTATCATCCGGGTAAGGCAAATGTGGTCGCGGATGCGTTAAGTCGAAAGATTTAACATCCGGCGATACGAGTAGGATCGGTACGCATGATTATTACTAACGATTTCCTTGTAAAGCTTGGCGAGACTCAAATCAAAGCTTTTGTTAAAAATAAGCATGAGGAACGAATTGTGGGACAAACGGAGTTTATTACCTTAGGTCCGCATGGTTTGTTATCTTTTCAAGGAAGAGTGTGGGTGCGTAAAATGGGTGATCATCGATGAGTGCTACTTGATGAAGCACATAAGTCAAAGTATTCTATTCATCCGGGCGCTACGAAAATGTATCTAGATTTGAGGAAAGAGTATTGGTGGCCGGGCATGAAACGTGATGTTGTTAAGTATGTTGAACAATGTGTCACGTGTTTGCAAGTGAAAGCCGAACACCAAAAGCCGTATGGTAAGTTACAACTGTTAGAAATCCCGAAGTGGAAATGGGAGCACATTACCATAGATTTCATTACAAAATTACCAAATACGGCGAGAACCCAATTTGATTCTATTTGGGTGATAGTTGATCGATTGACGAAAAGTGCCTTATTTCTTCACATTCGGGAAGCGATATCGTCCGAGATCTTGGCTAAATTGTTTATCAATGAGGTGATAGCGAGACACGAGGTTCCTATATCTATTATTTCGAATCGGGATACCCGTTTCACATCTCGATTTTGGGAGAAGTTTCATGAAGATATGGGTACACAATTGAAATTGAGCACGGCGTATCATCCTCAAATGGACGATCAAACCAAACGTACGAATTAAACTTTAGAGGATATGTTACGGGCGTGTATTATTGATTTTGGTGGTAGTTGGGATGAGCACTTACCTTTGGTGGAATTCTCGTACAATAATAGTTATCATACTAGTATCGGGATGCCACCTTACGAGATGCTTTATGGGCGGAGGTGTCGAACTCCGATTTGTTGGGGTGAAGTTGGTCAAAAAGAAATTGGGAGTACCGATTTGGTTTTAGAAACGAATAGCAAGATTGATATGATTCGGACTCATTTGAAAAAGGCCCAAGATAGAAAAAAATCTTATGCCGATAAGCGAAGACGACAAATTGAGTTCCAAGAGGGTGACATGGTGATGCTTAAAGTTTCGCCATGGAAAGGTGTTATTCGGTTTCGAAAACAGGGAAAGTTAGCTCCTCGATTTATTGGTCCTTTTAAGGTTTTAGCTCGTGTGGGTGAAGTCGTGTATCGTTTGGAATTACCCGAAGAGCTTGCGGGGATCCATAATACATTTCATGTTTCCCATTTCTGTAAGTGTCTTGCAGATGATTCGTCTTGGGTGCCATTAGACAAGATAAGAAGGTCAAAAGGTTGAGAAATAAAGAGGTTAGAACTTTTAAAGTTCAATGGCGTCGTAGTAAAGGTTCCGAGTTTACTTGGGAGCCCGAAGAGTTCGTATTGGTTTACCTTCCCTCTTGTCATGCAGCTTGGATCGCGAGGATGCGCTCCGATTTAAGTGGGGGAGAGTTGTAAGACCCTAATATTTATTGTACAGAGCTGTAAATAGAGTACATGAAGTGTGGGTGACATTGTGTATTTAAACTGAGGTCAGAAGCTGAACTGGGCAAGGTGCGCTCAGCGCACCCCTAATGGTGCGCGTGGCGTACTGTCCACTGTAGCCGGGTTCTGCTTGTTTTAATCAGATATTTTGAAGGGCTTTTTGGTAATTTCACTTGTGGATGAGTTTAAGGCCAGTAGATCAGTTTGGGGTGAGTCATAACTCCATTATCAACAACCTTATCCTTTCCACTTCAATTTTAGAGAGAGTGAGATTCTTGTGTGAGAAAGCTCAAGCAAAGGAAGAAGGAGCTAGTGTTGAGACTTAGCTCGAGTTATAAAGTTGTTCATCTCCTCTCTAGCTACGTTTTAGTTGTAGTGGTATGTTCTAACTTGATTTCCTTACTTTGATTAATGTATGGGTTAGGGTTTGGGTAAATGAAGAACATAAAACCCATATTTGGTGATTTTGGGTGTTCTTGGGTAAGATCGAGTAATGAGGACTCTAGAATTACTAACCTAGGGTTTTGAATTGATAAATGAGTTTATGAGTCATAATTGGTTAGCTAATTACTAGCACACCTAGTTAATAAAATGAATGGTTATTATGTGGGTTAGTGGATGACCCGAAATGGGTGTGTTGGCTTTAAAATGGTCAAAAGAGTAACGATTGACCTGGTGGGGAAAGAAGGGTATGAAATACCCTAATTGTGTATTAGTTAGTGTGTTGGACCTTAAATGGACGTCTTGGTGAAAATGGGGCATTTAATGCATTTAAGTCATTAAATGCACATGAGTGAATTGTTGGTATTTAGTCCAACTATTTTGTGTGTTGATTGAAGTACTTATTATATTAGGTACTTTGATTTGAAGCTTGCGGAAGTATAAAAGCGTCACCAAATCGTTAAGGTGAGTGGAATGATTATATGCGTATGTATATAATGTATTTATTTGTATGCTATGGTATGAACCAAAGAGCCGGTAGTGCCATAGTATGTGCATTGTCCTATGATGTGAACCAAAGAGCCAGTAGCGTCATAGTATGTGTGTTGTAGTGTGAACCAAAGAGCCGGTAGCACTATGGCACGAGTTGTTAGAGTGTGAACCAAAGAGCCAGTAGCGCTTTAACGCGAGTATGACTCGAGTTGTGTTGTGAACCAAAGAGCCGGTAGCATCATAACCGATGCGTATGGTGTGAACCAAAGAGCCGGTAGCACCATGACGCGAGAATGGTTAACCATGGTTATGTATTGTTTTGTAGCATATTGTATTATGTCGATTATATATTATTGATTACGCTAGTAGCGGTTTGTTGGAGATTATTAGCTTTGTACTTGAGATGGTATGCTAATTGTATTGCTAGCATGTATGCGGTATATGTGTAAGTGATTGCAAGTAGGTATATTATATATATATATAGGTATAATTATTGCATTCACTAATCTTTGCTTACCCTCTCGTTGTTTATATTTTTATAGGCTCCGATGGAGACAACGGAAAGGGCATTCGTTCAGATTAGAGATCCCATTTGTTTGTTAGGGTACGCTTTTGGATGTGATAGCTTTTGGAGTTCGACCGAGATTTGGGTAGTTTAACCCCAAACACCATGCTCATAGTGTCGTTTGGAATTTAAACTAGTGTGGTCGAAACTCAAACTTTCGTATGAAACTCGTATTACGGCATATGTGGGCCCGTTTTCGTAAAACTTATTTTATTATTGAATCGTGTGAGCTTTAACTATTATATCATGTTGTGAAAAGCATTTCGTTTAAATATGTCGGGAAGTGGGAGATCTTTATTTGAAAATGGACAAAACCGGACAGAACTGAAATTGTCCTGTGCGCACCGCGCACCCTGAGGTGGTGCGCGTGGCGTACTATTCTGAATAATAAAAAAAAAATTTCTTTCGCGTGTTCGGTTGGTTATTGGTTTGGGTTGTTACACTAATTAGGACTACATAGGTTCCTTATATAGCCCCCTTCCAAGGAACCTTCATTTAAGCATGTTTCACATTAACACTATACAACTTCGGGGTCCTAACAATCTTTCCACCGGACACCCGACTTATCACTCTGATTTGCAAATGATCGAGGATATTCACAGCTTTTTTGGTCTCCTGGAAAGAGATAATTTCGAAAGCACACCAGACAGGCTAGTGATTTATGTAACGATTGATCACCATGTTGATCTGATTAGCAAAGAGTTACGAGACGCAGTCAAAGAAGAAGTAAGATGCAACAATCCGTTTTCTCATCTTGAACCAAACCGAGTCAACATTGCCATCTACGTTACAAAGCAGATAGCACGTATCTTCCACGAATCCACAAATCCTAGTTTCACATTTAAAGCTGGATGTCGGGAGATATACTCAAAAACGGTGACATTAATGCTCTAGTCAGGATTGCTCTTCACTTCTTTTCAGCTTCGCCTTCTGACCAATCTGTGCAAAGCTACAGACTCTTACTGCGGAGATCACCATTCTGAAGATTTTGAGATACTAAAGATACAGTTTCTAACACTATTTGAAGACCTCCGAAATGAGCATCCTATCAGAGAGATAATCACCACAAAGCACTACCACAATGATTGACATTCATGGGTCAACCAGCAGAGCCGTGGATCATATTCTCATCGGGCTTCAAGATTTATCACGAGCCGAAACTGCACATTATCTATCTTTCAAAAGAACTTCAAGGGAAGTACCGGATCTTCTACCACTTTTGGTCCGACACTTTCTCAGGATTTACCCACCAAGACTCACATTCCCTCTAGAAGACCAAGATTACAATTATCAGCGAGGAATGTCTGCTTTCTAAGCATCACTACGGTCGAGCCAACGACCTTAAATAAAAGCACTTCTCGGGAGGCAACCCGTGCAATAAAGTGGAGTAGAAGAATAAAGGATGACAAATGAGCTGATCAATAAAGGACGTAACTTCGAAGATTGAAAGCCTGCCATTATCTTCACAAGCAACATCTATAGGGGTACTCCTTTCTTCCCGTTACTAGCTCAAACCTTAAAATTATGTCACGTCCTAGCTTATCACTAAATATGGGATCCCAACCCAAACAAACACTAGACAAATATTTCCAAATCTTTAACTAAAACTCCTAAGTATGGGATACACTAGGAACATTGAGGACAATGTTCGTCTAAGTATGGAATGTTGGTATAAACTTTTTATGCTATATTAAAATAACCAATTACGAAGATTCCAAGTTCTTAAGCTAAATTTCAAAAAAAAAAATTTAACAAGAGAAAGCCTTTCTGAAAAAGTATTTTTGAAAACCTGAAACGTTTGTAAATAAAAATAAGGCTTAAGTAAGGTGGAAATCTTGTTAGGACGAACCAAATCTCTAATAGTACATTGCATGACTAGGCATTATCGACCTATATTGATTATGGTGAGGCACCAAAATAAGACCAGCATTCATCTTTAATGCTTCGCTATTTTTCGTTAAGAGTGCCGATGTCTGTGCTCAGAATCAGAACTTTCTCTTGATCTGCATTTTCATAGCAGTGAAACGTGATTCGGTTAAAATCAGAAGAACTAGCCATTTGTCATAAGCCTTTCACACCTCCACTACTTCTACACTTGAAAAATCCAGAAAATGAGATTCCTTCCGAAAACCCGATGTTATAAACCTCTCAAGTATCATGTAAAAGGTCTTGAAAAAGTTTAACGACAAAAAGTTTCTCGAGATGAAATCTCCAAAAACAAAAAAGTTCTGAAAAAAGGAGCAGAACTTATAAAGAGAAATGCCGAAGAAGAACTTGACCACAAATGCTTATCACTCCAAAAAGGAAGAATAGTTCAAAAGTGCTTCTCAAAAATATCAGCACTCCTATCTATCGAAAATTTCGAATAAAAATCTTCAGAAAGACTGTATTACCCTTTTTTCTCACCCCCTTAATACAACTTCACCACCACTCCAAAATTCCTTTTTATCATTGACAAAAGACCTAGAAGCTATGGTTACTACCATTTTCACAATAGTAGCAAGGATTTGAGTCTTTATCAAGCCTATGATGATGGGTGCAGCATGACTGGCTATGAGTGAATTCATTTCTTTGATCTATAGGGAACCCTAAACACTTGTGTTATTTGAGTAACCCGTGAAAGCTAGCCTAAGTCATGTAACCTCCTCGCATGCTTGCAGAGATAGTTTCAACCCTAACATAGATAACTCATCTTACTTTTCGCTCTTACAATAAAAAGAAAACCGCTTAGGCTATTAGAAAAGAAACTCCAAAAATATTTCTTAAGGTAAAAATGAGAGTTTGCTTGAGGGCAAGAAAAGTCTAAGTGTGGGATATTTGATATCGGCTAAAAAGTCACGTTTTCACCCCGGTATTGAGGCCCAAAAACAAGAAAGTTCCAAACTTTATTGGCAATTGATATGGCCGAAACGAACGGTTTTTATTCGCGCGGTGTCGTCGGTCCGCGGCGCGCCAGGATCAGCCACTCGAGGGAGGGGTACTATTTTAAATTTATATTTAGAGGGGCCTAAATCTTACTACTCCTTATAAGTAAGGGAAGTATGACCTAGAGTCGTATTTTTGTGATATCAGTAGAATCGAACCTATATTTAAGTTTAAGATAGTTAAGATGGAGTAGTGATTACCTTTTTGGGATTTTCTAATTTATAAGACAGATAAAGTAAATGCGATAAAATTCGTAATTCAGTTAAGGTTAAAGTGAGTACATACTATGACTTCATCAGTTATTCTGCCGAGATTACGGAATGTTGGCTTATGAATAGGCAGAGGCCTTGTATTCATTACACTGGTCCTAAACGCCCCTGTCATAAGACATGTCACTGGGTACTGCGTTAGGCTTGAAGATTCTGAATAGACAGTAACGTCCCTTACCCCCGACGCCCATGCAGTCTGACTACAGGCATACACGTTCAGATGGTCATCCAATTGAGCGACTCGGTTGGGTGACGTATTAACATTCCACAATGGTCTAAACTTTCTTAAGCATAATAGAATACATGGTTTACCATATCCGAGAGACGTGATGTGTTTCGATGCTTTCGTTAATGATTGGTTTTAAAAGATAGTTAGGCCCTTAAAAAAAGAGTTCAACCATAAAGAACACCATGGCCAAGTCAAGCTGACTTCCATGAACACGTTCGGTTATCCTAATGGTCCAATCCTTTATGTGTCTAAACAAACAGTTCCTTAAGTAACTAAGAATACCTCAAGTGGGGTGGAATGCTTGAGACCGCGTTATGGTGCAGTGTACTGGTCAAAACTAACCGGGTTCCATTGCCTTACTTAGCAGAGGTACAGCTTACAACAACTGCTGTGATTCAGCATGCACGTACGAAATTTATATGCTTGGTAACTACACTAGCATGGTCTGGGACCGACAATGTACTAAGGGTCTAGTCATATGTTTCACTACGAAAGAGTCCTCAGTCGGAATCCAAAGCTTGATAGACTTACTACAACCAGTGTGCCTCAGTAGATCTTACGTTGTATCTAATAGACTTCTCTTACCAAGGGGTGACACAGATAGTGTACTCTGAATCGGGGTTTGCGACTTCCCAATAACAGAGCCTATAACTACGTTCTATTAGTTGGAAAAGCGATTGAGTTTAAAGCATAATCAGAAAGCATTTCAACAGCATACACAAACCATAATATTATTTCAGCTTTATAACTGCTTACATCATAGCATACACTAAAGATAACTACTCGCTAATTATGGCAACAATATCTCATAACATAATAATAGAAAACATTATATAAAGATAAGGGATAGAAGTACCAGTAGATTAAACGAGTTCTGAATACAAAAATGACAACTTCAAGACTCCAGACCGCTCCTAATACAATCTTCAGCGTTCTTCTCCAGGTACTAGGTTTTCCGCACGGAGTCGAAGGCCTTGAGAGTATGACTAATATTGTACAAGAGAGAGAAAGAAGTGAATTGAAGTGTGTGTTGGAATGAATGACAAAGACCCTTTAAATAAACAAGAATTTTGCCTGCAAACGGCCGGTAAGCCGTTTGGCAGGCCGTATTTGGCAGGCCGTTTTCTAGGTAAGCCGTTTATCGAGCCCGTTTGCCTGACCGTTTGGCCAGCTGTTTGCCATACTGGTAAGCCATTTGGCAAGCCGTTTGGCAGGCTGTTTTTGTGCCTGGTCAGCCTTGATTCACTGGATCGTAACTTGATTTCTTGTCTTTCACCGTTTTCGCTCTAGAATCTTCGTTTTAGCTCCGATTCTCTTGATTCTTTTTGCACAGTCTTCGAAATTATTTGTTCTTCAATTCTAACCGATGAAGTGGGTATTTTGCCGACAATGTTCGAATCTTTCTTGTTTTTGGGCCTTAATACCGGGGTGAAAATGTGACTTTTTAGCCGATATCAAATATCCCACACTTAGACTTTGCTTGTCCTCAAGCAAACTCTCATTTCCTTAAGAATCTTTTCGGTGTTTCTTTTCTAGTAGCCTAAGCATTTTGCTTTTATTATAAGAGCAAAAAGATAAGGTGAGTCATCTATGTTAGGATTGAAATTATCTCTGCAAGCATGCGAGGAGGTTACATGACATAGGCTAGCTTTCACGGGTCACTCAAATCACTCAAGTGTTTAGGGTTCCCTGTAGATCTAAGAAATGAATACACTCATAGCCAGTCATGCTGCACCCATCATCATAGGGTTGATAAAGACTCAAATTCTTGCTGCTAATGCGAGAACGGTAGTAATCTCTGCTGTATAGGTCATTTGTCAATGATGGAAAAGGGATTTTTGAAGTGGTAGTGAAGTTGTTTTTGAGGGGTGAGATAAAAGGGTAATGTAGTCTTTATATAGACTTTTATTCGGATAGATAGGAGTGCTGAAGTATTTTGAGAAGCACTTTTGAAATTTTCTTCATTTGATAATCATTTTTAGTCGAGTTTTCTTCGGCATTTCTCTTATTAAGTTCTGCTCCTTTTTTCAGAACCAAATATTTTTTTTTTTTTTTTTAGATTTCATCTCCAGAAACTTTTGCCGGTAAGCTTTTTCAAGACCTTTGCCATGATACTTTGAGAGGTTTATAGCATCGGGTTTTCGGAAGGAATCTCGTTTTCTGGATTTTTCGAGTAAATAGTAAAGATGATGTGGATGTGGAGGAGTAGAAGTAGTGGAGGTGCGGAAGGCTTATGTTGACAAATGGCTAGCTCTTTTAATTACAACTGAATCACGTTTCGCTGCTTGGAGATTTAGATCTAAAGCAAGTTCTGATTCTGAGCACAGACATCGACACTCTCAATGGAAAATAGTGAAGCATTAAAGATGAATGCTGGTTTTATTTGGGGTGCCTCACCATAATCAATTTACGTCGATAATGCCTTAGTCATGCAATGCTCTATTAGAGATTTGGTTCAACCTAACAAGATTTCCACCTTACTTAAGCCTTATTTTTATTGACAAACGTTTTAGGTTTTCAAAAATACTTTTTCGAAAAGGGTTTCTTTTTGCAAAAATTTTGAAATTTGGCTTAAGGACTTGGAATCTTAGTAATGGGTTATTTTAATACAGCATAAAAAGATTATACCAACATCCCACACTTAGACGAACATTGTCCTCAATGTTCCTAGTGTATCCCACACTTAGGAGTTTTAGTTGAAGATTTGGGAGTATTTGTCTAGTGTTTTAATCAGGTGTTATCCCACACTTAATGATAAGCTAGGATGTGGCATAGTTTGAATCTTGAGCTAGTAGCAAAAAGAAAAAAATACCCCTTGCAGATGCGGCTGGCTTCCAATCCTTGCATCTTTATTGGCTCATTTGTCATCCTTTATTCTTCTACTCTACTTTATTGCACGGGTTGCCTCCAGAGAAGCGCTTTTATTTAAGGTTGTTGGCTCAATCGTAGTGATGCTTTAAAAAGCAAACATTCCTCGATGATGGTTGTGATCTTGGTCTTCTCGAGGGAATGTGAGTCTTAGCGGATAAATCCTGAGATAGTGTCGAACCAATAGTGGTAGCAAATCTGGTACTTCTCTTGAAGATCTTCTGAAAGATAAGTAGTGCGCAGTTTCGGCTCTTGATAAGTCTTGAAGTTCGATGAGAATATGATCCACGGCTTTGCTGGTTGACCCATCAATGTCAATCATTGAGGCAGTGCTTTGTGGTGATTATCTCTCTGATAGGATGCTCATTTCGGAGGTTTTTCAAACAATGTTAGAAACTGTATCTTTAGTATCTCGAAATCTTCAGAATGGTGATCTCCACAGTAAGAGTCTGTAGCTTTGCACAGATTGATCAGAAGGCGAAGCTGAAAAGAAGTGAACAACAATCCTGATCCGAGCATTAATGTCACCATCTTTGAGTATATCTCCTGACATCCAGCTTTAAATGTGAAACTTGGATCTATGGATTCGTGAAAGATATGTGATAGCTGCTTCGTAACATAGGTGGCAATGTTGACTCGATCTGGTTCAAGATGAGAGAACGAATTGTTTCGGCTTGCTTCTTCCGTAAAAGCATCTCGTAACTCTTTGATAATCAGATCAGCATGGTGATCAATTGTTACATAAATCACTAGTCTGTCTGGTGTGCTTTCGAAATTATCTCTTTCTAAGAGAGCAAAAAGGCTGTGAATATCCTCGATCATTTGCAAATCAGAGTGATAAGTCGGGCGTCCGGTGGAAAGATCCATATGCTTTCGGATGAGAGTCAGTAGTGCTCATTAGTTTTGTGAGAACGGAAGTGCAGATCCGGCTAAGGCGTTATAAACCCTAGAGAAAATGATCTTCTGATCTCGATAGAATCTTGTCTCGAGAATAGTGTGAACCACTGAATTGTGCTCTCGTTGCCTTTCTTCTTGGTAAATTTGATAAAGTCTTGAATGCGTTCTTCTAGGATTTCAACATCATTGTCTTCTCTTTGGAGATAGAGGTTGTGTTCTTCTCGGATAGCCATAATTCGTTCTGTTAAGCGTAGCGAAAAATTAATGGTTGATTTTCGGATGGCTTCGAGAATGTCCTCAAATTCATCGGTATCATTGATGAAGGCTATCATGTTTGCGTGTGTAGATATAACCAGAATCCTATCTGAAGAAGACTCCGGCTCCCCTTAATCTGGTTCGGTTGGAGAGTGTGAGTTATTCAGAATGTCTTCATGTTGCTCTACCTCGTCATCATCGATGTATTGTTCTTCTGAGGATGCGTCTGACGAACGGGTTTCTTCAGTATTCTGATTCTCCACTTTGACACTTGCAGGATCAATTTCTTTATCCTTAACCTCAGCCTTGTCGGTCTTCTTCTTGAAGCGAATGATTAAACTGTGATCTTCCGTCTCAAGCCTCATTATTTCTTCATGACGCTCAATGCTTGGAACGGGTATTGTCGCAGTCTCTTTTACGTCTTCCATTCCCTCCTCCTCTTCAGATTCCTCCTCTTCCTCTATTTCTTCGCTGGGATCCTCTTCTTCCATTTCTGGGTCGTCTATAGACTGTGATTTGACACCCATCTCGATATCATCAGCTGGCGGTGAAGACTCGTCATCAGAAGTGATCCGTCTGGTGGAAATAGCAAACATCTCTGCCTGTCCAGAAAGATCGGGTAGTCGGTCAATTTTGAAGGTAACGCTCTCCCCATGTGATCGTAAGATCATGGTTTGATTGTACATATCAATGATAGTCCTAGCTGTATTCATGAAAGGTCTTCCTAACACTACTGGTGTGTGTAGGTCTTCCTTAATATCCATTACTACGAAATCCGTAGGATACAAGAATTTATCGACTTTCACCAAGACGTTCTCAATTATGCCCTTAGGATATCAAATTGTGTGATCAGCAAGTTGGATTGTCATTTTAGTTGGTTACAAGTCTCCTAGCTCTAATCTCTTGTAGAGAGAGTAGGGGATTAGGTTAATACTTGCTCCTAAATCTGCTAGCGCATGAATGGTTCCATATTGGTAGATTGAACACGAGAAAACGAATTGGCCCGTATCTCCTAGCTTTGGTGGTAGAGAGTTTCTGAGTAATGCAGAGCATTCATCACTCAGTGGAATTTTGTTAGAGTCTGGTATCCTCTCCTTTTTAGAAAGAAGCATGCGGATGTATCTTTTCTGGTTGGGAACTTTGGACATGGTGTCCAGGAATCTTCCATCAAGTTTGAAGAAATCTGTGACGACCCGGAAATTTCCGACCAAATTTAAACTTGATATTTATATGATTTCAACACGATAAGCAAAGTTTGTAAAGTTAAGTCTCAAAATATTTGAACTATTTTTCATAAATGCATTTGACTTTGACTATTCTCGATGATTCACGAACAATTTGTTTTGTAAGTAAATATGTAATTAAATATATATATATATATATATATATATATATATATATATATATATATATATATATATATATATATATATATATATATATATATATATATATATATATATATATATATATATATATATATATAATACAAAATTTAAAATGTAAAATAATAAAACATAATCATTAAGTTAATATTAAAAATGAATCTAATTATAAACATATGTGATTTCTAATATAATGAAATCTTAGAAATAATAGATAATAAATAAAAGTTATTATATGATATATTATATGAATAATAAGTGTTACAAAAGTAACAATACATATATGTAATACATGTATAACTATAGATGCTATAATAAAATTTCCATTACTTTCAATATTAATGACAATACTAGTATTATTAATATCATTTGAAATATATAAAATCTATAATGTGAAATTGATATATATAACAATTGTTATAATATTATTATTATTAATATTATTATTATCATTAATAATATTAGTATAATTAGTATTATTATTAATATTAATATCAGAACTATTAAAATTATTATTTTATTTGAAATATATAATTTAGTATCGTAAGTAATCACTATTATTATTTTCATAATTAAACCTGTTATTCTTTTCTATTATTATTGTTATTAAATTAATATTAGCATTCTTATTATTATAAATATTAACAATATTATTATCATTAATATATTAACAATTAATAATATTAGTTAAAATTAAATTACATAAACAAATATATAATAACAGATATATATAAATATACAAAATACTGTTATACACATATGAAATTACATATACAGATATATATATGTATAAATACAGTTATATATTTATATAAGTACATATTTATATGCATTTTCTTAAAAATCATATCTGATATATATAAACCTAAACATAGGAATGAATTCGGTTGACAATTCTTTTCAACACTGTAGATAATTGATTCATCAAGTACCAATCAGAAATTTAATCACAGGAACAATCCAAATTCTGTTACCCATCGTGCTCATGCTTTATGTACTCTTACTTCTTTCATCTGTCTTCATCTCTTGCTCGAATATCCTGTCGACACCAATTTGATTACAAAACAAGCGAGTGCTACATGTTATTCACACAATTATTTAACTTCCTAATCTTCATATCTTGGTAGTAAAACTTCAATACCCTCACAACCATCATAAATGTAGCTGCTATATGTTCGAAACCGTTCACTACTATATACTTCTTTTGCTCTCTCTCTAGAATCTTGTTTCATCGAAAACCAACACTTAAACTCAATAAACCGGCACCTAGTATATGTTTCCTGATCAGCCGAGAAACCTCACAACCAAGCCATCAAGAACCACCATCTTCAAACACAAACCACAACAACTAACACTTCAGATCCATTTAATCATCTCCACCACCTTCGAATATAATTATAACCAAAACACCACCTTCCTTCATATTTTTTTCGTTTCTTTCTTTTATTTCCTTCTCTACTCTTGTTCTATCAATCAAAGCATGAACCACCTTAAACACCATCGCCTTCCACTATCTTCACAAACACCCCATGCAAAGCACCATCTTTGATTTACCCCATGGTATATAAATATTTTTGAAAAAGCACCTATCTTTATTTATTTTTCTATCTTGGCCGACAAATGTAAAGTAGACGACCCCATGGAGTAGGTGAATAATTATTACAAGTTGGAAATTTAAAAGAAACTAGTGTGGCCAATAAATGGATAAAGCATTGAAATGTTATTAAATTTGTGCTTTCTTTCTTTTTGGATGGTTGCTGCCGAACCTCATCAAACACACAGCCCCACGTATTTTTTTTTTTTTTTCTTATTGCTAAACCACTTGATACATCTACCTAATCTTGTTAACCCTACCATTTAATAAGTATTAATTGATGACAAGTATGATTGAGATGCCACTTGCCAGCCGAATATGTTTCTTTTTATTTAATGGCCTTCGGTTTAGTTTAAACATATGAGGTATTTAAAGTTGGGTTTGAGGTTTAGGCTTGTCGATTTGGTGCTACTACTTGAGTCATGACATCCCACTTGGTGTCTTGTTGGGCCACACTTTTGCTTGTTGGACTAAGACCCATCTGATATAATATCGGGCCGAAAACATGGATATATAGATGATAATCGAATAATGAGGATTACGAATGTGAAACGTGGGATAAATGGTGATATTGATTAGCAAGTGATGATGACAATAATTAGGATAAAATAATGATAAGGATAGTAACTAACGGATAATAATAAGATGGGTTGATAATAATAATATAACAATTAAGATGATAAAAGATGATGATAATACTAAATGATTATACGATGATGAAATGAACATTGAAGAAGAAGTAACAGCGAAAATGATACGGGTTAAATAGGATTGGTGTAGAAATAAAATTGGAAATGAGGTGACAAAAGAATGGTTAAAGGCATTATCAGGGTTAGCGGGATGTCGCGGGTCGAACCTCGACTTGGGCATTCTTTTAAGAACTACTTCTTTGAGGTAGTTTAATTATTATTATTATTATTATTATTATTATTATTATTATTATTATTATTATTATTATTATTATTATTATTATTATTATTATTATTATTATTATTATTATTATTATTATTATTATTATTATTATTATTAACATCATTAATATTATTATTATCACAAAAATTATTATTATTATTTATTTTTAGTAGCAGTACCATTATTATTATAATTAAAAGTAGTTTTTATTTTCTTTTTATCAACATTATTATTATTATTAGATTTATCATGATTTTTAATATTATTTTTACCATTATTATTATTATTAGTATTATTAACTCATCAAATAAAGATTTTCCTATATAAAAATATAAATAGAACATAAAACATGACTATATTAATATGTTTTTTTAAATGTTAATTATCTAGTTAAAGTATATAAAATTAAATATATTTAATGAGGTTATTAATGAAACATTTAAATAACAACTATATCACTAATAAAATGTAAAAATTGTTCGATTACCATTATATATGTTAATATATAAACAAATAATATAGGTTCGTGAATCCGAGGCCAACATTTCACTTGTTTAATGTCGTCATATGTATTTTTACTACAAAATACAATAGGTGAGTTTCATTTGATTCCATTTTACTCTTTACATTTTTGGGACTGAGAATACATGCGTTGTTTTTACAACTGCTTTATTAAATGCTTTTGAAGTATATGTTGAACTGCGAATACATGAAATGTTTTTATAAATGTTTGACGAGATAGACACAAGCAAAAACATTCCTCGAATGAATTATTATACAGACAGAAGTTCTGCGGATTATTATTGAATTATGTGGACATGATAATTGCCATCATTGAATTATGTGGACATGATAATTGCCACCATTGAATTATGTGGACATGATAATTGCCACCATTGAATTATGTGGACATGATAATTGCCACCAGTTGATGTGAATGTTATATATCGAGAGAATGATTTTATATACAGGTTATGTGTATGTTATTTTTGTGCACAAGATATGTGTATGGTTACTATGATTTATGAAAATGGTTTCGTACACGAGAAAGATGTACTATATTTAGAAGATATAGCATGTACATTACAGGTGGGTATAGGATTCGGGCCCATTTGTACCATGCAGCATTTAAATTTTGTGGTCTATCAAAATGATGAATTTTATTGTTTTATGATAAACCTATGAACTCACCAACCTTTTGGTTGACACTTGAAAGCATGTTTATTCTCAGGTATGAAAGAAATCTTCCGCTGTGCATTTGTTCATATTAAAGATATTACTTGGAGTCATTCATGACATAATTCAAAAGACGTTGCATTCGAGTCGTCGAGTTCATCAAGATTATTATTAAGTCAATTATAGTTGGATACATTATGAAATGGTATGCATGCCATTAACTTTCAATGTAAAGAAAGTTTGTCTTTTTAAAAACGAATGCAATGTTTGTAAAATATATTATATAGAGGTCAAGTACCTCGCGATGTAACCAATTGTAATGTATTCGTCCAGATGGATTAGGACGGGTCCTTTCAGTTGGTATCAGAGCGGTGGTCTTAGCGAACCAGGTCTGCATTAGTGTGTCTAACTAATAAGTCGTTAGGATGCATTAGTAGGTCTGGACTTCGACCGTGTTTGCATGTCAAAAGTTTTGCTATCATTTCGTGTTGAAAATTACCTGCTTATCATCCTTAGGAAATTACCTGCTTATCATTCTTAGTCTAGACACGTCTTACTGCCTCTATTGCATAGACAGTGTATAGATAAATGCATATCTTAGCGTATCTATTATTGTTACCTTTACCTGACAGATTCCGTAGATTCCTCCGTAACTTATGGGATTTTAGTATTATATATGCATATGTAAATTATGTATTGCAGGGTACTAATCTACATCCTATAATCTATTTCTTATCGAAAATACTTCATCTGATCGTACGAGATGAATCCCTCAACCAGTTCGAGTCCCTCAGATTTCGATAGCTATTCCGATAGTTATTCCGACAGCTATTCCGATATGGATTTCCACTCGAGCTCCGAAAGCAGTGTAACCGGAATGAATCAACCAATTATCCATCATCTATTCTGGATGAATTGGAGATGGGTTCGTAGTCGAATTAATCAATGGAGATGCGAAGAAGGCGATCCTTTCCACCAACCAAAGTACCCTCTTGACGAAGAACCCGAAGCACTTACCGGCGAACCTGTTCAAGACACCATTTTCTCTCTCATTTCCAGAGTATCTCGTCACAATTATATTCTATCCACAATTCTAAACCTTATTCATCCACTCGTTCCGACCGACAATCATCCCGGAGTAATACAAGAAGTCAGCAAACTTCGTGCTCGAGTAATACTTTTGGAAAATATGGTGCAAACTTACCAGCTTCAGCAACATCACCGACATCAACATGACCACCAGCAATAGCACCCATACCATCAACAACACACACCTCAACATTTCATTCTGTACCTCGAGTATAATCACCGTTCTACGTATCGATCTACATCAATTACCTTCATTCTTCATGGCAATTATGTAATCTCTAAAGTCTTAGAGATTATTTATTCTAGCTCAAACCGAAAAGCAAATGAGATTAATATCATATTAACTCATTAAATCCATGATTACATCTGAGGAAAATATATATGTAAGTATATTTTCATAAAGATTATAATTAAAAATTCTTTCATACAAACCGTTAATGATGAAAATATTTTAACGGGTAGGTAATACCCGAGAAATATTTAGATTTCACATTAATAAGTTACACTATACATTCTTCGAATCTGATTCAACAGTCATTTACTATCCTACTTACAACCACCGATATACGTATCTGTTCACCGCAGAATAACCATTTTTATTCAATTTCATATTTGGATTTTGATCTATCAGAATCCAACAAGTGGCATAATGAAGAAAACATTGTACAAAAATAAAATTTGTTAGAAACAAACAAATTAACTATGAAAAAAAAAAAATTTGTTAAGAATCCACTCTAACTGTTCCTAGCTAACTGTTAATTCCGTATTACCTTTTATTTATCGCAATTTTAATTCTCGCAATTTTATTTAGCGTCATTTAATTTCTGTTATTTATTTTACGCACTTTAAATATCGGGACACGTATACAAGGTTTTGACATATCATATCGACGCATGTATATATATTATTTGGAATAATCATAGACACTCTATATGCAGTAATGCTGGAGTTAGCTATACAGGGTTGAGGTTGATTCTACAATAATATATATACTTTGAGTTGTGATCGAGTCTGAGACATGCACACGGGTCACGACACGTATTAATTAATTCGAATATTATATATTGCTAACTGTGGACTATCAACTGAGGACTACCAATATTGGACAATTAAAATGAATTAAAATATTGTTTATAACATATGAAACTAAACAATTCTTCAAGTTTGCCACTTGATTTCATCTTAAACCTCATTTGTATCTTGACGATTACAATCTGCGTTCAAACCTTTCATGATTCTTGAAAACACCTCAATTGAGAGGATGAACCAACCGCACTTCATCTACGGAAGAAAAGATTGACGCATGTAGTTATACATCTGAAAACACTCGGAACCTGAGTAAACGTTTAACACGTATCTGTGCTAGTATCCTTTAGTGTTATTATTACCGAAAATAACTTGGTAATCCCTTTCAAAATAGCAAATTTTGTCACAGCTCCAGCACAATCAACATCGACATTTCGTTCGAAAAAATCTTATTATAACTTTGATACATATGCGTGCTCTTTATTGTTACCAGGGAACCTTTCATATTCCACCATATTACCATCAACGTTTAATCATCTAAAAACACAATTCTCCTGAAATCACCTCGGATTGATAACCGATGATTCAGATATCGTAGCATTAAATGCAGAGGAAACAGAAAAATGGTAGATGGTCTAAACGGCCAAAAGTTTGATGATAAAGAAAGGAGTGTTAGGAACACTCGATAGAAAATTTGATACTGAAAAACGGATTGAGCACACCATGAAGGAGACCAAGGACAAATATCAGGAACATACCCTATATTCAAAGAACCCAAATAATTCTGGATCCAATGAAATCTTTAGAGAATATCTTGCTCTAGATTCATGTTAAAATCTTGCGGAAAATCTTCCTTCATCAACCTTCGATCTTAGAAATTCTAAAATATCATCATAAATATCTTCGATATTTCTGAGGATATTTTCATATATATTCTTGTCCGAAATTATCTACCTCTTCGTGTTTTCTGTAATTCATTATATTGGAAACTTCTGTAAAATCTAAGTATAAATTATGAATGAAGTATGGAGAAGTGTTGGGAATTGAAGCATGGGTTAGTATAATATAATTACGCCCGGCCAACGTGATTATATTACAGTAAGTCATGCTGAGTTCTATTGGAACATGATGATTCACAGATTATAACGTCATCATGTGCCATGTGACATAACTCTTTCATTCTACTTAACTTTTGAACATATCAAGAAAATGTATTCTTGATAGTTCTATCTTCTGTAATTTTGATAAATTTGAAAATCAAATTGTGCTATCACGTTCCACCCTGCTTACAACATTATAATCATTCGAAACTCCATACCTACGAATTCTGGACCATCATTCGCTTGACTTACAGTCGGGAAGAGAAAACAAAAGTATGAATTAAGAAAGAAAGTATAGGAGTGTGGAAAAGAGGAAATGAAGAGGGTGGATTTATAGTGGAAATATCAGACACAGTAATCGAGGTAGATCACCGTATTTAATAATAGAGATCTTAATTTCCTTATTCGTCGAATAATCAAATCATTTAGATTTTGAAGATTTTCTTTAAATCCCTTGAATTCCGGAATTCATCCAAGACAACGTCAAAAGTTAAAACGCATTCTATTTTCTAAGTTCAACCATGACTACGTTAGTAGTTAAGACGAACCTTTAATTCTTAATTTCATTTTTTTATAGCTTCACTTATACTCTGCAAGCAATCGAATTGTTTTATCCATATCACTCTAGGGTAATAAAACTCTATTTATCAACTCAGATTCGTCATGAAAACATTTTTATTGTTAGCCATGACGACCTCACTCAAATTTCGGGACGAAATTTCTTTAACGGGTAGGTACTGTGACGACCCGGAAATTTCCGACCAAATTTAAACTTGATATTTATATGATTTCAACACGATAAGCAAAGTTTGTAAAGTTAAGTCTCAAAATATTTGAACTATTTTTCATAAATGCATTTGACTTTGACTATTCTCGATGATTCACGAACAATTTGTTTTGTAAGTAAATATGTAATTATATATATATATATATATATATATATATATATATATATATATATATATATATATATATATATATATATGTATATAAAATTTAAAATGTAAAATAATAAAACATAATCATTAAGTTAATATTAAAAATGAATCTAATTATAAACATATGTGATTTCTAATATAATGAAATCTTAGAAATAATAGATAATGAATAAATGTTATTATATGATATATTATATGAATAATAAGTGTTACAAAAGTAACAATACATATATGTAATACATGTATAACTATAGATGCTATAATAAAATTTCCATTACTTTCAATATTAATGACAATACTAGTATTATTAATATCATTTGAAATATATAAAATCTATAATGTGAAATTGATATATATAACAATTGTTATAATATTATTATTATTAATATTATTATTATCATTAATAATATTAGTATAATTAATATTATTATTATTAATATTAATATCAGAACTATTAAAATTATTATTTTATTTGAAATATATAATTTAGTATCGTAAGTAATCACTATTATTATTTTCATAATTAAACCTGTTATTCTTTTCTATTATTATTGTTATTAAATTAATATTAGCATTCTTATTATTATAAATATTAACAATATTATTATCATTAATATATTAACAATTAATAATATTAGTTAAAATTAAATTACATAAACAAATATATAATCACAGATATATATAAATATATATAAATATACAAAATACTGTTATACACATATGAAATTACATATACAGATATATATATATGTATAAATACAGTTATATATTTATATAAGTATATATTTATATGCATTTTCTTAAAAATCATATTTGATATATATAAACCTAAACACAGGAATGAATTCGGTTGACAATTCTTTTCAATACTGTAGATAATTGATTCATCAAGTACCAATCAGAAATTTAATCACAGGAACAATCCAAATTCTGTTACCCATCGTGCTCATGCTTTATGTACTCTTACTTCTTTCATCTGTCTTCATCTCTTGCTCGAATATCCTGTCGACACCAATTTGATTGCAAAACAAGCGAGTGCTACATGTTATTCACACAATTATTTAACTTCCTAATCTCCGTATCTTGGTAGTAAAACTTCAATACCCTCACAACCATCACAAATGTAGCTTCTATATGTTCAAAACCGTTCACTGCTATATACTTCTTTTGCTCTCTCTCTAGCATCTTGTTTCATCGAAAACCAACACTTAAACTCAATAAACCGGCACCTAGTATATGTTTCCTGATCAGCCGAGAAACCTCACAACCAAGCCATCAAGAACCACCATCTTCAAACACGAACCACAACAACTAACACTTCAGATCCATTTAATCATCTCCACCACCTTCGAATATAATTATAACCAAAACACCACCTTCCTTCATATTTTTTTCTTTTCTTTCTTTTATTTCCTTCTCTGCTCTTGTTCTATCAATCAAAGCATGAACCACCTTAAACACCATCGCCTTCCATTATCTTCGCAAACACCCCATGCAAAGCACCATCTTTAATTTACCCCATGGTATATAAATATTTTTGAAAAAGCGCCAATCTTTATTTATTTTTCTATCTTGGCCGACAAATGTAAAGTAGACGACCCCATGGAGTAGGTGAATAATTATTACAAGTTAGAAATTTAAAAGAAACTAGTGTGGCCAACAAATGGATAAAGCATTGAAATGTTATTAAATCGTGTGCTTTCTTTCTTTTTGGATGGTTGCTGCCGAACCTCATCAAACACACAACCCCACGTATTTTTTTTTTCTTTTCTAATTGCTAAACCACTTGATACATCTACCTAATCTTGTTAACCCTACCATTTAATAAGTATTAATTGATGACAAGTATGATTGAGATGCTACTTGCCAGCCGAATATGTTTCTTTTTATTTAATGGCCTTTGGTTTAGTTTAAACATATGTGGTATTTAAAGTTGGGTTTGAGGTTTAGGCTTATCGATTTGGTGCTGCTACTTGAGTCACGACATCCCACTTGGTGTCTTGTTGGGCCACACTTTTGCTTGTTGGACTAAGACCCATCTGATATAATATCGGGCCGAAAAGATGGATATATAGATGATAATCGAGTAATGAGGATTACGAATGTGAAACGTGGGATAAATGGTGATATTGATTAGCAAGTGATGATGACAATAATTAGGATAAAATAATGATAAGGATAGTAACTAACGGATAATAATAAGATGGGTTGATAATAATAATATAAGAATTAAGATGATAAAAGATGATGATGATAATACTAAATGATTATACGATGATGAAATGAATATTGAAGAAGAAGTAACAGTGAAAATGATACGGGCTAAATAGGATTGGTGTAGAAATAAAATTGGAAATGAGGTGACAAAAGAATGGTTAAAGGCATTATTAGGGTTAGCGGGACGTCGCGGGTTCGAACCTCGACTTGGGCATTCTTTTAAGAACTACTTCTTTGAGGTAGTTTAATTATTATTATTATTATTATTATTATTATTATTATTATTATTATTATTATTATTATTATTATTATTATTATTATTATTATTATTATTATTATTATTATTATTATTATTATTATTATTATTATTAACATCATTAATATTATTATTATCACAAAAATTATTATTATTATTTATTTTTAGTAGCAGTACCATTATTATTATAATTAAAAGTATTTTTTATTTTCATTTTATCAACATTATTATTATTATTAGATTTATCATGATTTTTAATATTATTTTTACCATTATTATTATTAGTATTATTAACTCATCAAATAAAGATTTTCCTATATAAAAATATAAATAGAACATAAAACATGACTATATTAATATTTTTTTTTAAATGTTAATTATCTAGTTAAAGTATATAAAATTAAATATATTTAATGAGGTTATTAATGAAACATTTAAATAACAACTATATCACTAATAAAATGTAAAAATTGTTCGATTACCATTATATATGTTAATATATAAACAAATAATATAGGTTCGTGAATCCGAGGCCAACATTGCACTTGTTTAATGTCGTCATATGTATTTTTACAACAAAATAAAATAGGCGAGTTTCATTTGATTTCCTTTTACTCTTTACATTTTTAGGACTGAGAATACATGCGTTGTTTTTACAACTGCTTTATTAAATGCTTTTGAAGTATATTTTGAACTACGAATACATGAAATGTTTTTATAAATGTTTGACGAGATAGACACAAGCAAAAACATTCCTCGAATGAATTATTATGCAGACAGAAGTTCTGCGGATTATTATTGAATTATGTGGACATGATAATTGCCATCATTGAATTATGTGGACATGATAATTGCCACCATTGAATTATGTGGACATGATAATTGCCACCATTGAATTATGTGGACATGATAATTGCCACCAGTTGATGTGAATGTAATATATCGAGAGAATGATTTTATACACAGGTTATGTGTATGTTATTTTTGTGCACAAGATATGTGTACGGTTACTATGATTTATGAAAATGGTTTCGTACACGAGAAAGATGTACTGTATTTAGAAGATATAGCATGTACATTACAGGTGGGTATAGGATTCGGGCCCATTTGTACCATGCAGCATTTAAATTTTGTGGTCTATCAAAATGATGAATTTTATTGTTTTATGATAAACCTATGAACTCACCAACCTTTTGGTTAACACTTGAAAGCATGTTTATTCTCAGGTATGAAAGAAATCTTCCGCTATGCATTTACTCATATTAAAGATATTACTTGGAGTCATTCATGACATAATTCAAAAGACGTTGCATTCGAGTCGTCGAGTTCATCAAGATTATTATTAAGTCAATTATAGTTGGATACATTATGAAATGGTATGCATGCCGTTAACTTTCAATGTAAAGAAAGTTTGTCATTTTAAAAACAAATGCAATGTTTGTAAAATGTATCATATAGAGGTCAAGTACCTCGCGATGTAACCAATTGTAATGTATTCGTCCAGATGGATTAGGACGGGTCCTTTCAAAATCAAGCTTGGATGGTTCTTCTTGTAGCCTTCCAGGATAGGGTACGCGTACTGGAGTTTTAGGGGTCAGCTTCTGAGTATATGTCGATTTGTTCTTGAGCCTGGCTGACCTTCTCCGTGCTTCTTCCTCTGGGATTACAGAATCCATTTGCTTTGCTTCTTCTATGTGGGGATTTTGGATAGTATTACTTGGCAACCTTCCCAGCGGTCGGGTCTCAAGGCGTTGTGATAACTGTCTGAGCTGCGTTTCCAGACTCTTGAGCAGAGCCAATTGATTTCTCATTAGTATCTCCGTCTGATCTTGCCTGGCTGCAGTTCTCTGATTTATCTATTGTTGTCTTTGAATGAACTGAGTCAATTGATCATCAGCTCCGAGATTGGGGTTAGTTGCATTTGTAATCTGGGTGGTAGGGGAATTTTCCTCAACTGGTGAACCAGTGAGTGAAAGTAGTTGATCGTAGGTCAATTTAGATTGTTGGGCTGGATAAGGGGGAGAGTGATAGCGAAAAGGTTGATTGCTTCGCTGAAATTGATTAACCCTAGGTGGTTGATTGAATCCGGGATTTGGTGGACGAGCTGGGTATTGGACGTAACAGACTGAACCGTCAGGGTTTTCATACTCAACTTGATATTCTTCAGTAGGTTGTGGGTTGGCACAATTAACACAAGCCTGAGCTTGGTTGACCTGCTGCGGCTACGTCTTCAATTCTCCGAGTTTTTTAGCGAGAGATTCCATCTTATCCGTGAGGGATTTGATGGCCTCCGTTTGATTGTTAAGTGCTGAGAGTGGGGCAGATGATGAAGTTGTTTCACCACTGTTCCTGTCATGATAATGCATTGTCATGTTCTCGAGCAATTCCCATACTTCGTCTGCGGTTGGTTCATCAGATTCCCTTGAGCTGCTGCATCGATTGTCGTCCTATGATTTTTCGTAAGACCATTGTAGAAGGTACAGATTTGGGCTGACCGTTCTAGCTGGTGATTAGGGCATTTCTTCAGCAGGATTTTGAATCGCTCCCATGCAGTGTAAAGAGATTCATCATAAATTTTTTTGAAGTTAATGATGTCATTCTTCAGTTTGGTTTGTTTAGAAGGAGGGAAATATTTGGTTAGGAATTTGGTAGCCATCTCCGTCCATGACGTGATGGAATCTTTTTCCAATCCTTCAAACCAGGTTTGAGCATGATAAGTGAGAGAGTATGGAAACAAGTATAGCCGGACTATATCTTGTCCGATCCCTGACTGTTTGTAGGAGTTCGAAAGAGATATGAATTTATCAAGGTGAGAATTAGGATCGTCATTCGGTAATCCATGAAATTAGCAGCTATTCTGGATGAGTTGGATGATGTGATGTTTTACTTGAATGGCTATCCCTGAATCTCTGGAAATCTGATTGGTCCTCCTCGACCTTCAATCGAGGGTTTGGTATTTTCTGTTAAAGTAACGCGTAATGCCATTTGATTTCTATTCGTGCTTCCTTTCGTGCTTTAGAGATTATTGCGTATGGATCAGGTACGAATAACAATGGCCCTGGTCTAGATCGGGTTTGGGTCATACACTGGGTATGCCTTTTTGTTTTTAATTTTTAGCAAATAAACTAAGATAATCTAAAGTAAGCTAAACTATTCTAAGGTAGTCTAATTCTAAGGTAATTTAATCTAAGGTAGTCTAGAGTAATCAAATTTAATTTAACTAACTATCCTATGGTTGAATATGTTTTTGGCTCTGGTTACTGATTCCCTGGTATTTCGGTAACAGAGCTCCGCACGAACTATTCAACAAACCAAGTGGCCAGGCCGACTACGGAGAGGCAGGATCCTTTTGGTCCAAATATAATTGGCGACTGTTCGGAAAATCCAACAACCAAGTCCGTGTATAATTGTCTTTCTTAGACACCACTAAATGCTTGAGAATAAGTTTGATAGAGAGCAGTATTGCCTGATATCAGTTCCCCGGCAGGGGCGCCAAAAACTAGCTCCTCCAGTGATATGGCCGAAACGGACGGTTTTTATTCGCGCGGTGTCGTCGGGTCGCGGCGCGCCAGGATCAGCCACTCGAGGGAGGGGTACTGTTTTAAATTTATATTTAGCGGGGCCTTAATCTTTCTATTCCTTATAAGTAAGGGAAGTATGACCTAGAGTCGTATTTTTGAGATATCAGTAGAATCGAACCTATATTTAAGCCTAAGATAGTTAAGACGAAGTAGTGATTACCTTTTTGGGATTTTATAATTTATAAGACAGATAAAGTAAATGCGATAAAATCGTAATTCAGTTAAGGTTAAAGTGAGTGCATACTATGACTTCATCAGTTATTCTGCCGAGATTACGGAATGCTGGCTCATGAATAGGCAAAGGCCTTGTATTCATTACACTGGTCCTAAACGCCCCTATCATAAGACATGTCACTGGGTACTGTGTTAAGCTTGAAGATTATGAATAGACAGTAATGTCCCTTACCCCCGACGCCCGTGCAGTCTGACTACAGGCATACATGTTCAGACGGCTCATCCAATTGAGCGACTCGGTTGGGTGACGTATTAACATTCCACAATGGTCTAAACTTTCTTAAGCATAATAGAATACATGGTTTACCATATCCGAGAGACGTGATGTGTTTCGATGCTTTCGTTAATGATTGGTTTTAAAAGATAGTTAGGCCCTTAAAAAAAGAGTTCAACCATAAAGAACACCATGGCCAAGTCAAGCTGACTTCCATGAACACGTTCGGTTATCATAACGGTCCAATCCTTTATGTGTCTAAACAAACAGTTCCTTAAGTAACTAAGAATACCTTAAGCAGGGTGTAATTCTTGAGACCGCGTTATGGTGCAGTGTACTGGTCAACACTAACCGGGTTCCATGGCCTTACTTAGCAGAGGTACAGCTTACAATAACTGATGTGCTTCAGCATGCACGTACGGAGTTTATATGCTTGGTGACTACACTAGCATGGTCTGGGACCGACAATGTACTAAGGGTCTAGTCAGATGTTTCACTATGAAAGAGTCCTTAGTTGGAATCCAAAGCTTGATAGACTTACTACAACTGGTGTGCCTCAGTCGATCTTACGTTGTATCCAATAGACTTCTCTTACTAAGGGGTGACACAGATAGTGTACTCTGAATCGGGGTTCACGACTTCCCAATAACAGAGCCTATAACTACGTTCTATTAGTTGAAAAAGCGATTGAGTTTAAAGCATAATCGGAAAGCATTTCAACCACATACACAAACCATAATATTATTTCGGCATTATAACTGCTTACATCATAGCATATGTTGTCGAGATGTTTTTTGTTTATGCTTTAAACTCAATCGCTTTTCCAACTAATAGAACGTAGTTATTGGCTCTGTTATTGGGAAGTCGCGAACCCTGATTCAGAGTATACTATCTGTGTCACCCCTTGGTAAGAGAAGTCTATCGGATACAATGCAAGATCGACTGAGGCACACCGATTGTAGTAAGCCTATCAAGCTTTGGATTCCGATTGAGGACTCTTTCATAGTGAAACATCTAACTATACCCTTAGTACATTGTCGGTCCTAGACCATGCTAGTGTAGTCACCAAGCATATTAACTTTAGACGTGCATATTGAAGCACAACGGTTGTTGTAAGCTGTACCTCTGCTAAGTAAGGCCAAGGAAACCAGTCAGTGCTGATTAGTACACTGCACTATAACGCGGTCTTAAGCATTGCACCCTGCTTGAGGGATTCTTAGTAAATTAAGGAACTGTTTGTTTAAACGCATAAAGCATTGGACCGTTAGGATAACCAAACGTGTTCATGGAAGTCACTTAACTTGGCCATGGTGTTCTTTATGGTTGAACTCTTTTAAGGGCCTAAATACCTTTTAAATCCAATCGGTAACGAAAGCATTGAAACACATCACGTCTCTCGGATATGATAAACCATGTATTCTATTATGCTTAAGAAAGTTTAGACCTTTGTGGAATATTAATATGTCACCCAATCGAGTCGCTCAATTGGATGAGCCGTCTGAACGTGTATGCCTGTAGTCAGACTGCACAGGCGTCTGGGGTAAGGGACGTTGCTGTCTTTTTAGAATCCTCAAGCCTATCGCATTACCCAGTGACATGTCTTACGACAGGGGATTTCTTGTCTTTCACCGTTTTCACTCTAGAATCTTCGTTTTAGCTCCGATTCTCTTGATTCTTTTTGCACCGTCTTCGTAATTACTTGTTCAATTCTAACTGATGAAGTGGGTATTTTGCCGACAAAGTTTGATTCTTTCTTGTTTTTGGGCCTTAATACCGGGGTGAAAACGTGACTTTTTAGCTGATATCTGCAATATACCCGCTTCGTCGGTTAGAATTGAAGATCAAGTGATTACGAAGACAGTGCAAAAAAAATCAAGAGAATCAGAGCTAAAACGAATATTCTAGAGCGAAAGCGGTGAAAGACAAGAAATCAAGTTACGATCTAGCGAATTAGCAAGCCAAACGACCTGCCAAACGGCTTGCCAGTATGGCAAACGGCCTGCCACACGGCCAGATCAAACGTGCATAACAAATAGGCAAGGCTCGCAAACGGCCCCTGCAAACGGCCTACCAAACGGCTTGCCAAACGGCCTGCCAGCTGTTTGCAGGAAAATTTCAAGTCTATTTAAAGGGTCTTTGTCATTCATTCCAACACACACTTTAATTCACTTCTTTCTCTCTCTTGTACAATATTAGCCATACTTTCAAGGTCTTCGACTCCGTGCGGGAAATCTAGTACCCGGAGAAGAACGCCGAAGATTGTATTAGGAGCGGTCTAGAGTAAGTTGTCACTTTTGTTTTTAGAACTCGTTTAATCTACTGGTACTTCTATCCTTTATATTTATATAACGTCTTCTATCATTATGTTTTGCGATGTTGTTGCCATGATTAGCGAGTAGTTATCTTTAGTGTATGCTATGATGTAATCAGTTATAATGTCGAAATAATATTATGGTTTGCGTATGTTGTCGAGAAGTTTTTCGATTATGCTTTAAACTCAATCGCTTTTCCAACTAATAGAACGTAGTTATTGGCTCTGTTATTGGGAAGTCGCGAACCCCGATTCAGAGTACACTATCTGTGTCACCCCTTGGTAAGAGAAGTCTATCGGATACAACGCAAGATCGACTGAGGCACATTGGTTATAGTAAGTCTATCAAGCTTTGGATTCCGATTGAGAACTCTTTCGTAGTGAAACATCTAACTATACCCTTAGTACATTTTCGGTCCTAGACCATGCTAGTGTAGTCACCAAGCATATAAACTTTAGACGTGCATATTGAATCACAACGGTTGTTGTAAGCTGTACCTCTGCTAAGTAAGGCCAAGGAAACCGGTCAGTGCTGATTAGTACACTGCACTATAACGCGGTCTCAAGCATTACACCCTGCTTGAGGGATTCTTAGTAAATTAAGGAACTTTTTGTTTAAACACATAAAGGATTGGACCGTTAGGATAACCAAACGTGTTCATGGAAGTCACTTAACTTGGCCATTGTGTTCTTTATGGTTGAACTCTTTTAAGGGCCTAAATACCTTTTAAATCCAATCGGTAACGAAAGCATTGAAACACATCACGTCTCTCGGATATGGTAAACCATGTATTCTATTATGCTTAAGAAAGTTTAGACCTTTGTGGAATGTTAACATGTCACCCAATCGAGTCGCTCAATTGGATGAGCCGTCTGAACGTGTATGCCTGTAGTCAGACTGCACAGGCGTTGGGGGTAAGGGACGTTGCTGTCTTTTTAGAATCCTCAAGCCTATCACATTACCCAGTGACATGTCTTACGACAGGGGGTTTAGAACCAGTGTAATGAATATAACGTCCCTACCTATTCATGAGCCAGCATTCCATAATCCCGGCAGAATAATTGATGAACTCATAGTATGCACTTGCTTTAACCTTATCTAAATTATGAATTTTATTGCATTTACTTTATCTGTCTTATAAACTAGAAAAACCCAAAAATTAGGTAATCACTACTCCTCTTTATAATTGTCTTAGGCTTTAAATATATGTTTGATTCTACAGATATCTTAAAAATACAACCCTGTGTCATACTTCCCTGACTCATAACAAGGAGTAGTACGATTTAGGCCTCGCTAAATATAAATTTAAAACAGTACCTCCCTTTTGGTGACTGATTCTGATGTGTTGCGACCTAACGACATCGCACGAATAAAACTGTTCGTATCGGTCATATCACAATGCACCAGTAGTGAATGTAGATGATGAACTATGCAAGAAGACGAAGAAGAAATATACTGGTGGCCCATTCAGAAGAGATCCAATCATTCTACCTCCTCACGTTACAATATTTAGACATGAAGACTTGCCTGAGCTGTTACCTGAAGCATGGAAAGTGAAGAATGAAGATTTATATGAAGAGGAAAGGCAAAAAGAGAAAGAGAAAGAAAGATAGCCCTTTGCTCTTTAAATCATCTTTTGTAATATTTCATATTCAATGTACTGTCTTGTAACATCCTGAGATCGATCCAAGGTGAAATGACCATTTTACCCTTGTGTATGGCGTAATTAGTGATTTTAATAATTATTTATTTATAATTATTTGGTTGTTTAGTTTAGACCAGTTTGTGACAAGGGTCACAGAACAGGTTCATTTATTTAATTTTGACCTCGCTAAGTCGCCTATTGATGCACGAAAGATTTCAGATTACTGATAAATACCCGAGTTTTATGAGGTATGGGATTTTAACCCATTTTATACTAAAGGGCTGCTCATTTCTTTATTTCTCTAGAAAAATCCCAAAACATCCCGTACTTACTTTCACTCCCAAATCTCTAACCCTAGATTTAATCTAAGAGTGAAATTGGATCAAGTGAAGCTAGCTAATGAATTCTTGCATCATCTATAGCTTATATTCAAGGTTTGTGCTTCAGATTCTTGCTTTAATTCTTGTTTATGTGGGTTTTGAGTTTTTGTATAAAAGTGCATTTTTGGACTTGAATCTTGCTCATAAGTGTTAGATAGACTTGTTTGATGTTAGTAAACTGATTTAAGTATGTTATATGAGCTTCATGTACTGTCAATCTATCATAAACATGTTTGAAATGAGATTAATCTAAGGTTTTTGTCAAAAGTGTGTTCTTGAGGGTTTTGTTGAAGTCTTGCTTAAATCTTACTTAGAATTGTTTGTTAATGTTGTTGGATGCTTGATAATCGATCTATATATGTTACATAAGTTTCGTGGACCTTAAATTGACCAAAAATAGCTCGAAATCTTCATTTTGGTGTCAAAATCAATCCAAACAGCGTCCTGGTGCTAATGAACAGCACCTGTGCGGTTGCAGGGTGCAACCGTACAGTTGTAGGGTGCAACCGTACGGTTGCAGGTGTTTTTAGGCGGTTGAAAGTGCAACCGTACGGTTGCAGGTGCATCCGTGCGGTTGCGTCTGGTCAGCTTTTTCTTAAATTTGTTTGGGTCATAACGTTTGAATCGTAATTTCGTGTTTGATGAATCAAATATCGTTGGAATTGTAATGAAGAGTACTTTACAATGGTAAACTTTTAGGAAGCTAGATCAAACTTTATTTTAGTCAGAAAAAGGGTTTTTAGCGTGTATGTCTGTTTTACACGCACTTATATGACGTTAGTGAATGGAATTAGGTTGTAGACTTATCCAATGATGATTATACGATGTTATGACTTGGTTTAATGATCTTTATGGAGTATATGTGTATGTATATAAGTGTATATATATGTGTGTGTGTGTGTGTGTGTGTATGTATATATATATATATATATATATATATATATATATACACTGTGATTGTGATATTGTTAGTATTTGGAATATGATTTACTAACTTTTGAGTATTGTTTTCAGGTGATACAGATGAGGAGAAGAATCATTGATATTAGACTACCGATTGATGCCGGTATCGGTGAGTGGGACTAACTAGAGTATATAGCATAGAGTAGCATGTTATATTTTGATTGCCATGCTTGTTAGATATACTTGCTACTATGATTAGTTAGTATGTTGTGATGACTACATGTTAATTGATGCTTGTCTGCTGGAGACTAGTGCATCCCTATTGTGTGGTATCCTCGGTAGGAGAGATCAACCTGCGAGTTGGGTTTCTCATGTGGTAGCCTAGACAATCGAGGTGTATATATATGTGAATGACACGTCCATCACGTGTGGATTATATATATGCATACGGTGGTGGAGGAACTTCTGGTAAGCCCGAGTTCGACCAACTGGTGGTTAATGGTTTAGCCGAGCCGCTAGAGTCTCTATAGAAGGCACTTGGGTGATGTTTATGTGTTAGACTATGTGATGTTTATGATTACTATGTGACTATGTGATGTTGTGATAAGATAGGTATGAAGATCGATTCCACCCTACTGGTGCCCCGTTGACCCTCAGTTCTGACAGAACTTCGGTGGACGTGTTTGATGCTGATTTGGATGAAGGACTTGACAAGTATTAGTTGATGTGTCTCTAAGGATAATGATTCAGTTGCATAAGTTGATGAGGGTCAAGGGTGCGGGTGCGATCGAGGTGTTGATAGATATAGAAGATGTTTTCGTATTCATAATTGTACATTCTTGTTACATTACTGTAATTATTATTATTGTACTTGTAGATTGTGTTCCTGCCTTTCTCGAAATTTGTGTTTGTTGTAATGATAGTCTGTGACAATCAGTGTTTCTAGTTGCGATTTTAAAAGATAGAAGTAGATGACAGTTGACGGACCCAGTTAAGACGATTGTGTCTAGAGCTACCCTGCCACTATCAGGATTTTATTCCCTTAGACTGACTGCCATGTTCTGTGAGACTTTATAGATATGACCTTTGTGATATGGTGTCATGTTACTGTGAATTGTTTGTTATAGGGCCTGTTATACTATACATGAGGCTACTGTTGGCCTAGACTGGAAGAATTAAGGTGAATGATTTGTTAGTAATAACCAAGGCAAATATGAAGTCCTTTCCTTACCATTGATTGACGGGACATGCATAGTGACCCATAGAAACTAATTAGGGTAGTGACCCGTTGATGATTAGTGAAAGTCCCGAACCCTATTGTGTAACTATGTGAAGTGTAGTTTTCATACTTGTCGACCGTGACTGAACCAGTAGATGACGGACCCTATGATATTATAGGATGACGGGGCTTGTTGTGTTTGACTTAGGTGAAATGTAATTCCTTCCCATGGATCGACGGGACAAAGGTTGTGGCCCGTAAGGATTGGAATAGAGTAGTAGTTTCCTTGTCTTCCAATAAGAGGACCAGGACCATGTTTATTGCTGTCATATGTAGGTGGTTTGCGTGTCACGTATGATGTTGACTTTTGGTTCAGATGATTGTAACCGTAGTACGACCTTGAGGAATCGCTTTTCCTACCATAGACTAATGTGAGTTGGTAGTAACCTTTAGGAAGTAAGTTTGAATGGATTTTTCCATGTAGTCTTAACTGAAAATAGGAAAACTGTGTTTTGTCGTTATGATAGGAGTATTATTAGCCTGGAAGTACTATTGTAGGATTTGACTAGCTAGGTAGGACCTGTAGAGTTGTCCTGAGAAGTTGTTGATTTTTGTGAATTGATGTGACTCATTAGATGTCAGTATAGGAGATGTTCGTTTAGTGACTATCTCGGAAGTAGAGAAGACCTTAACAGGAATAGGAGTTCAGTTCAAGCTTAATTATGATGAATCTTGACTAGGTCGGGAGACGTGATTAGAATAGTGATCATATTATTGTTAAGGTAGGATCATTCATCTGGTAGTTCGATAGTGACTGTTGTGAATATTTTGTCTTTAGAAGATTTGAATGTAAGGTCAAGGATGAACGATAATAGTATTTGCAAATAAGACAATGTAAGTAGGTATAGTTTATTGGATGTTGGATCAGATTTACAAATGTGGTTGCTAAAGAGGACTTAGTAGAATTAAGATCGAACTAGAATCGAGTTAGGTGTTTATTTTCATGACTTCTTGTGGTTTTGATAGTCTTAGATTGTAAAATCTATTAGTTGGGGGCCATAGTGGAAATTTATAACTACCGGTGACTTGAGAAATAGACTGTGTTGTATCGATGAACTCGATTAAGATCTTGTTCCGAAATACTCGAAATGAAAGTGTGATTTAGAATGATGTATTACGTCTGGCCAACGAAAAGACATTGTAGTAAATCATACATTAGTTTCGAGAGTCGGAAGAGATGTAACAATTGTTAGATCGGATGTTGTTTGACGATTAATGCGATTTTCGATGACTGTTGACCGATAGTTGACTTTTTCGACATAGTAATGCTAGTTGAACAATATCTGGCCTTAGGCATTTGATGATCGAATAAGCTTTAGTTTTGAGTTCTGATGAAGTTTTAAGCAAATTAAAGATGATGCAGAGATAGTTTTAGCGGTGTCAAACACATGTATTGACGTCATTTGACGGACTTAATTGCTAGATGGATGCTTATTGTTTGTGTTAGTGGATATCGTTGACTTGAAATCCATGTTCAAATGATTAATGTTGGTTTAATATTGCATTTGTAGTGTTTCTTCTAATGATGATATGAATAAAGCCATGCTTTAAGTGATGAATTTCAGGTAAGTATCGACCTAGATGAGTGATTTATAATGAAACACTTAAATATTGAGTTTGAACTAGGTATTTATCTGCAGATATCGGGTTATTTTGTTGTGATCAGTGTTGACCTAGCGTTAAATTATTTGAAGAATTAGATACTTTTCTTTGTATTTAGAGGTTTAGTGTTACCTTTTGACCTATGACCCGAACCTGACTAATACTAAGAATTCGATGAAAATGATTTAGGAAATAACCCTAAGATGAAATTGATCGATATAAAGTGGTGAGTCGATAGTGGTATTTAGTGACTCTAGTATGTGATGTACCTAGACCTTGTGTAATTCTTGGTTAAGGGGGTTAAATTTGTTGGTTTTGATAACATTATAACCAAGTGATAATCTTTTTGATGTAACTTTAACAATGTTGGGCATGTATATTGATGTTACTTGAGGGAATTGACCGTTAGATAATTACTTCCGGAACGTGAGGACAGTTATTCTTTACTCAAGATTTGTGATGTAATGATTGAATTGATTTGAAATTGGGTTGGTAATCCTTTCTAATATGATTGAGTTGACCTGAATTACGATTTAGTTGTTGAATAATTGGGTGAATATTGACCCAGATAAGCGAATTTCAACGAAATTCTTAAATATCAGGATTGAAACAGGTATTAGATTACGGTGTTTGGGTAATTTAGTGTCATCCGAGTTGACTTGGAGATATTGTAGTGATGAAATTAGCCAATTTTGTGTGTGCTAAGGTAAATGATAGCCATTATTCAGTGTTTTAGACTGAGTTGGTCTAGGAAATTTGATAAAGGTGACTCGGGAATAACCTCAAATCATGATTGAGAGATATCATGTAGTGGGTCATTAGTAGTGACTCGAGTGTTAGTGTGTAAAACCTAGGCTTGAGATGGAATTTTCGTGGTATTTCGTAAGATTGATGATAGATCAAGTTTAGAATTCAGATGAAATTAGACTTGTTAAGTTATTAGATAACGGCAGGTTTTCAGCATTGAATTTCTTTAGCCAGTGGAAAAGACTATTTTCTAGACCAGAATGTGAGAAACGATTCGGATATCGTGTAGTGTAAGTAAGTAAGTAAGTTTACAGGTTGGCATATAGCGGGTCTTGACCCTTGGGTAGTAGACTAGCAAATGGCATGTTTGACTTTAGACCGGTAAGTTAGCTTTTGACCTACGAGAATGGACGGAGCTTTGTAAGGCGTATGACCGCAAGACATGTTTTGACTTAGGTCTAGTTGTAACCATTGTGGTGGTTTGTAATACCCATGACCTTTGTTGACCTTGATTAACCAGATTCCGAGGACAGAATCTCTTTAATGGGGTAGATTTGTAACATCCTGAGATCGAGCCTAGGTGAAATGACCATTTTACCCTTGTGTATGGCGTAATTATTGATTTTAATAATTATTTGTTTATAATTATTTAGTTATTTAGTTGAGACCAGTTTGTGACAACGGTCACAGAACAGGTTCGTTTATTTAATTTGGACCTCGTTAGGGTTACCTATTGATGTACAAAAGATTTCAGATTACTGATAAATACCCGTGTGTTATGAGGTATGGGATTTTAACCATTTTATACTAAAGGGCTGCTCATTTCTTGATTTCTCTAGAAAAATCCCAAAACATCCCGTACTTACTTTCACTCCCAAATCTCTATCCCTAGATTTAATGTAAGAGTGAAATTGGATCAAGTGAAGCTAGCTACTGAATTCTTGCATCATCTATAGCTTATATTCAAGGTTT
This sequence comes from Rutidosis leptorrhynchoides, assembly GCF_046630445.1. Classification (NCBI taxonomy): domain Eukaryota; kingdom Viridiplantae; phylum Streptophyta; class Magnoliopsida; order Asterales; family Asteraceae; genus Rutidosis; species Rutidosis leptorrhynchoides. Next base: position 197,472,598 of record NC_092333.1, read on the forward strand.
GTGCTTCAGATTCTTGCTTTAATTCTTGTTTATGTGGGTTTTGGGTTTTTGTATAAAAGTGCATTTTTGGACTTGAATCTTACTCATAAGTGTTAGATAGACTTGTTTGATGTTAGTAAACTGATTTAAGTATGTTATATGAGCTTTATGTACTGTCAATCGATCATAAACGTGTTTGAAATGAGATTAATCTAAGGTTCTTGTCAAAAGTGTGTTCTTGAGGGTTTTGTTAAATTCTTGCTTAAATCTTGCTTAAAATTGTTTGTTAATGTTGTTGGATGCTTGATAATCGATCTATATATGTTAGATAAGTTTCGTGGACCTTAAATTGACCAAAAATAGCTCAAAATCTTCATTTTGGTGTCAAAATCGGTCCAAACAGTGTCCTGGTGCTGATGAACAGCACCCGTACGGTTGCAGGTGTTTTTGGATGGTTGCAGGTGCAACCGTACGGTTGCAGGTGCATCCTTGCGGTTGCGTCTGGTCAGCTTTTTCTGAAATTTGTTTTGGTCATAACATTTGAACCGTAACTCCGTTTTTGATGAATTAAATATTGTTGGAATTGTAATGAAGAGTACTTTACAATGGCACAGTTTTAGGAAGCTAGATAAAATTTATTTTAGTCATAAAAATGGGTTTTAGTGTGTATGTCTGTTTTGCACGCACTTATATGACGTTAGTGAATGGAATTAGGTTGTAGACTTATCCAATGATGATTATAAGATGTTATGACTTGGTTTAATGATTGTGATAGAGTATATGTGTATGTATATATGTGTATATGTGTGTGTGTGGATATATATGTGTGTGTATATATATATATATATATATATATATATATATATATATATATATATATATATATATATATATATATATATATGTGTGTGTGTGTGTGTGTGTGTGTGTGTGTGTGTGTGTGTGTTTGTGTGTGTATACACACATTGTGATTGTGATATTGTTAGTATTTGGGATATGATTTACTAACTTGTAAGTATTGTTTTCAGGTGATACAGATGAGGAGAAGTATAACGACTCTCATTTTTCCATTCTATATTTCTCATTTTTCTATTCAATACTTTTCCTTATTAAATGCCCAATAAAATAATTAAACTTAATAAGTAAACTTTAATCGATAAAGGTTAAGCGTTAAGAATTATAAAATACGATAATTAACTTTGTACATTAATTGACAAGTTAATAAAAATAATAAGTTAATAAACTTTTGTGAGTAAATAAATAACTAAAAAGACTTGTGTATTTAAAATGAATAAACTTGAATAATTAAGGGTTATTAAGCTAAATTAAAATACAAGGACTTAAGTGAAAATATTAAAACCCTAGCTCATAAAACCCTAGCCGATTTGGAAGAACAAAATTACCCTTCTACCCCTCCAAATTTTTAGCCCAAATCATGTAGTGACCCGAACTTTTCCATGTTTATATATATATTAAATGAAATTGTTATTTACATGATTAAGTGTTTCCAACATGTTAAGCAATCAAACTTGTTAAGACTTGATTAATTGAAATAGGTTTCATATAGACAATTGACCACCCAAGTTGACCGGTGATTCACGAACGTTAAAACTTGTAAAACTATACGATGACATATATACGGTTATGTATATAGTTAATATGATTTTATTATAAGTATGTATCTCATTAGGTATTTTAACAATGAGTTATATACATAAAAATGAGACTATTAATTTAAGAAACTCGAAAATGATATATATAACGATTATCATTATATCAACGTCTTACTAGGTACATATGAATCATATTAAGATATTGATACACTTGGTTAATTATGTTAAATGATAAGTAAATATATTATTATGTGTATTAACAATGAAATACATATGTAAAAATAAGACTACTAACTTAATGATTTCGAAACGAGACATATATGTAACGATTATCGTTGTAACGACATTTAACTGTATATATCATACTAAGATATATTATATATCATAATATCATGATAATATAACAATTTAACATCTCATTTGTTATAATAAACAATGGGTTAATAACATTCAACAAGATCGTTAACCTAAAGGTTTCAAAACAACATTTACATGTAACGACTAACGATGACTTAACGACTCAGTTAAAATGTATATACATGTAGTGTTTTAATATGTATTCATACACTTTTGAAAGACTTCAAGACACTTATCAAAATACTTCTACTTAACAAAAATGCTTACAATTACATCCTCGTTCTGTTTCATCAACAATTCTACTCGTATGCACCCGTATTCGTACTCGTACAATACACAGCTTTTAGATGTATGTACTATTGGTATATACACTCTAATGATCAGCTCTTAGCAGCCCATTTGAGTCACCTAACACATGTGGGAACCATCATTTGGCAACTAGCATGAAATATCTCATAAAATTACAAAAATATGAGTAATCATTCATGACTTATTTACATGAAAACAAAATTACATATCCTTTATATCTAATCCATACACCAACGACCAAAAACACCTAAAAACACTTTCATTCTTCAATTTTCTTCATCTAATTGATCTCTCTAAAGTTCTATCTTCAAGTTCTAAGTGTTCTTCATAAATTCCAAAAGTTCTAGTTTCATAAAATCAAGAATACTTCCAAGATTGCAAGTTTACTTCCAAGTTTTCTAAATCCATTCCAAGTAATCATCCAAGATCAAGAAACCTTTGTTACTTACAGTAGGTTATCTTTCTAATACAAGGTAATAATAATATTCAAACTTTAATTCAATTTCTATAACTATAACAATCTTATTTCGAGTGGAAATCTTACTTGAAATTGTTTTCGTGTCATGATTCTGCTTCAAGAACTTTCAAGCCATCCAAGGATCCTTTGAAGCTAGATCTATTTTTCTCATATCCAATAGGTTTATCCAAGGAACTTTAGGTAGTAATGATGTTCATAACATCATTCGATTCATACATATAAAGCTATCTTATTCGAAGGTTTAAACTTGTAATCACTAGAACATAGTTTAGTTAATTCTAAACTTGTTCGCAAATAAAAGTTAATCCTTCTAACTTGACTTTTAAAATCAACTAAACACATGTTATATATCTATATTATATGCTAACTTAATGATTTAAAACCTGGAAACACGAAAAACACCGTAAAATCGAATTTACGCCGTCGTAGTAACACCGCGGACTGTTTTGGGTTAGTTAATTAAAAACTATGATAAACTTTGATTTAAAAGTTGTTATTCTGGGAAAATGATTTTTATTATGAACATGAAACTATTTCCAAAAATTATGGTTAAACTCAAAGTGGAAGTATGTTTTCTAAAATGGTCATCTAGACGTCGTTCTTTCGACTGAAATGACTACCTTTACAAAAATGACTTGTAACTTATTTTTCTGACTATAAACCTATACCTTTTATGTTTAGATTCATAAAATAGAGTTCAATATGAAACCATATCAATTTGATTAACTCAAAACGGATTTAAAATGAAGAAGTTTTGGGTAAAACAAGATTGGATAATTTTTCTCATTTTAGCTATGTGAAAATTGGTAACAAATCTATTCCAACCATAACTTAATCAACTTGTATTGTATATCATGTAATCTGGAGATACCATAGACACGTATACAATGTTTTGACCTATCATGTCGACACATCTATATATATTTCGGAACAACCATAGACACTCTATATGTGAATGTTGGAGTTAGCTATACAGGGTTGAGGTTGATTCCAAAATATATATAGTTTGAGTTGTGATCAATACTGAGATACGTATACACTGGGTCGTGGATTGATTCAAGATAATATTTATCGATTTATTTCTGTACATATAACTGTGGACAACTAGTTGTAGGTTACTAACGAGGACAGCTGACTTAATAAACTTAAAACATCAAAATATATTAAAAGTGTTGTAAATATATTTTGAACATACTTTGATATATATGTATACATTGTTATAGGTTCGTGAATCAACCAGTGGCCAAGTCTTACTTCCCGACGAAGTAAAAATCTGTGAAAGTGAGTTATAGTCCCACTTTTAAAATCTAATATTTTTGGGATGAGAATACATGCAGGTTTTATAAATGATTTACAAAATAGACACAAGTACATGAAACTACATTCTATGGTTAAATTATCGAAATCGAATATGCCCCTTTTTATTAAGTCTGGTAATCTAAGAATTAGGGAACAGACACCCTAATTGACGCGAATCCTAAAGATAGATCTATTGGGCCTAACAAACCCCATCCAAAGTACCGGATGCTTTAGTACTTCGAAATTTATATCATATCCGAAGGGTGTCCCGGAATGATGGGGATATTCTTATATATGCATCTTGTTAATGTCGGTTACCAGGTGTTCACCATATGAATGATTTTTATCTCTATGTATGGGATGTGTATTGAAATATGAAACCTTGTGGTCTATTGTTACGATTTGATATATATAGGTTAAGCCTATAACTCACCAACATTTTTGTTGACGTTTAAAGCATGTTTATTCTCAGGTGAATACTAAGAGCTTCCGCTGTTGCATACTAAAATAAGGACAAGATTTGGAGTCCACGTTTGTATGATATTGTGTAAAAACTGCATTCAAGAAACTGATTTCGATGTAACATATTTGTATTGTAAACCATTATGTAATGGTCGTGTGTAAACAGGATATTTTAGATTATCATTATTTGATAATCTACGTAAAGCTTTTTAAACCTTTATTTATGAAATAAAGGTTATGGTTTGTTTTAAAAATGAATGCAGTCTTTGAAAAACATCTCATATAGAGGTCAAAACCTTGCAACAAAATCAATTAATATGGAACATTTTTAATCAATAAGAACGGGACATTTCAGTTGGTATCCGAGCGTTGGTCTTAGAGAACCAGAAAAATTTGCATTAGTGTGTCTTATCGAGTTTGTTAGGATGCATTAGTGAGTCTGGACTTCGACCGTGTTTTCTTTAAAAATGATTGCTTAACATTTTTGTTGGAAACTATATATTATTAACATGTGACTATTATGTGATATATTAATCTCTTAATGTGTTTGATATTATGTGATAGATGTCTACCTCTAGAACAAGTCCCATTGACTCACCTAATAATAATGAAGAGTCAAATGTAAATTGGAATGATTCGTGGACTGATTCACAAGTTCCCAAAGAAGAACCGGAAGAAGAATCAGAACCGGAAGAAGAATCAGAACTGGAAGAAAAATCAGAACCGGAAGAGGAGGAATCGGAGGAGGAAATAGAACCGGTGGGGGAAATAATAAAACGGTTAAGTAAAAGAAAATCCTCAACCAAACGACCAAGGTTAATTATGGTCAATGGTGTTTCCGCCAAGGAAGCAAAATATTGGGAGGATTACCAATTCTCCGATGAATCGGATTTCGATGAGAATTCCGATGATGTTATAGAAATTACCAAAACTGAATTTAAAAAGGCAAAAGAAAATAATAAGGGAAAGGGCATAAAAATAGAGAAATCTAATTCCAACCCCGATGAACTTTATATGTATCGTCAATCCCCCGAAGCCCTTAAGTTGTAACAATGACCCGGAAACCTCTAAACCACCAGGTTTTTCTAAACCGTTGTGGAAAACGACAGCTCATATTAGGGGAACATCATATATCCCTAGAAACTTGGCAAAACGAACCAAAACCGAAGAAGAAGAAACGAGCGAGTCGAACTAAGATAGTTGTATTCGTGTGGTGTAATATATGTAATATAGTGTGCTTATGCTTTATGATATATGTAAAAATTGCTTGTATTAATAAGTATATTTTTTTTATGAATCTAACTCTTGTCTATTTTACAGTATAAAAACACAAAATAGATAGACAACCCAATATTTTAAGAGACCTACCCGGAGACATGATTGATGAAATCTTGTCTAGAGTCGGTCAGAATTCTTCGGCACAACTATTTACGGCGAAATCAGTTTGTAAGACATTCGAAGAACGTTCCAAGAATGCCTTGGTTTATAAGAGACTTTCGTTTGAAAGATGGGGGATATCACATTAGGAAACCCATAAGTTACGATGTGTTTACTTTGATGCATATATTGCGAGGAACCCAAATGCTATTTTACGCAACGGGTTAAGAAATTATTTTGACTCAATGTATCCGAATATAGGACTTCATGATTTAGAAAAAGCGGCTAACATGCAACATAAAGAAGCATGTTATGCTTACGGCTTAGTAATGTTCGCTTCTCACCAAAGTGAGAACAAGAACATCGGGCTACAACTATTAAACAAAATGTTTCCACAAGTGACGGAGTCGGTAATTGGGGTAAGAAATGAGGTTTTTAGATTGTTAAGGGACTGTTGGATATTACGTAACCCTCGTCCCTTTGACGACGTTACAACACGCTGTCTTATCAACGGCCATAACGGTTATGTTCCACAAGACCAAGGATGGGAAGTAGTCCTAGTAAAACCAGAATGCATGACTTGTTTCTGGACGTATGAATTACGTGTCTTTATTGCCTTTGCTGAACGACTTGTGTACTAGCTAGAATTATCTTCACAACTATCTTGTATCAAAGTTATTGTGTGCTATATTTCATGCTTTATGTAAAATAAGCGGTATTGTAAGTTTGTAAAATATTGTATAAAAGTTTGAACGCGAAATATTATTATAATCAGTTTTTCATATAGAATTGTAGTAGTTGAATTGTATATTAGCTACTAAGTATGAACTTAACGGTAGGTACTACCCGAATTTAAACTTATAAAACGCTAATATGAAGAAAAAGCTTTTATAAATGAGTTCATATTATGCTACGAAATACTATTAACTACTCTTAATATTCTGTATGATTAACTTGTTCCATTTGACTATTTTGAAGGAAATGGCACTGACTACTCGACACACCGTGAATATGAATGAAGAGGAATTCCGTACTTTTCTAGCTTCAAACATAGCCGCAGTACAGGCTGCGCTACATACCAACAATAACCTTGGATCTAGCAGTACAGGAAATCGTGTAGGATGCACCTACAAAGAATTCACTGCCTGCAAACCTTTAGAATTTGATGGAACCGAAGGACCGATCGGATTAAAACGGTGGACCGAGAAGGTCGAATCGGTGTTTGCCATAAGTAAGTGTACTGAAGAGGACAAAGTGAAGTACGCTACGCATACCTTCACAGGTTCTGCGTTAACATGGTGGAATACCTATCTAGAGCAAGTGGGACAAGATGATGCTTACGTACTACCGTGGTCAGCATTCAAGCACTTGATGAACGAGAAGTACCGTCCCAGAACCGAGGTCAATAAGCTCAAGACATAACTTAGAGGGTTACGAACCCATGGATTTGATATTACCACATACGAAAGACGATTCACAGAATTGTGCCTATTGTGTCCGGGAGCGTTCGAAGATGAGGAAGAGAAGATCGACGTGTTTGTGAAAGGATTACCGAAAAGAATCCAAGAAGATATAAGTTCACACGAGCCCGCCTCCATACAACAGGCATGTAGAATGGCTCACAAACTAGTGAACCAGATTGAGGAAAGAATTAAAGAACAGACGGCTGAAGAGGCCAATGTGAAGCAAGTCAAAAGAAAGTGGGAGGAAAACGGTGATAAGAATCACCAATACAACAACAACAGCAATTACAATAATAATCGCAACAATTATCCCAACAATCGCAACATCAATCGCAACTACAACAAACGGCCCAACAACAACAATAACAACAACAACAACAACAGCAACTACAACAATCATCCCAACAACAATAACAACCGCAACAACAACAACAATCAGAAGCAGCTATGCCAAAGGTGTGAAAAGTATCACTCAGGGTTCTGCACCAAATTTTGCAACAAGTGTAAAAGAAATGGTCATAGCGCGGCAAAGTGTGAGGTCTACGGACCAGGGGTTAACAGAATGAAAGGAACAAATGGTGTCAGAACGAGTAATGGCGGAGAAAGTAGTGTCGGAGCAAGTTATGCCAATGTAGTTTGTTATAAATGTGGAAAAACGGGCCACATTATTAGAAATTGCCCGAACCAGGAGAGCACGAATGGACAATAAATCTGCTTACGTTTTATTTGATTCGGGTGCGGATAGAAGCTATATGAGTAGAGATTTTTGTGCTAAATTAAGTTGTCCATTGACGCCGTTGGATAGTAAATTTTTACTCGAATTAGCAAACGGTAAATTAATTTCAGCAGATAATATATACCGAAATCGAGAAATTAAACTGGGTAGCGAAATATTTAAGATTGATTTGATACCAGTAGAGTTAGGGAGTTTTGATGTAATAGTTGGCATGGACTGGCTGAAGAAGGTGAAAGCAGAGATCGTATGTTATAAAAATGCAATTCGCATTGTACGAGAAGAAGAAGAACTCTTAATGGTGTACGGAGAAAAGGGCAACATGAAGCTACATCTTATTAGTAATTTGAAGGCACAAAAACTAATAAGAAAAGGTTGCTATGCTGTTCTAGCACACGTCAAGAAAGTACAAACTGAAGAAAAGAGCATCAATGATATTCCCGTCGCAAAAGAATTTCCCGATGTATTTCCAAAAGAATTACCGGGACTACCTCCACATCGATCTGTTGAATTTCAAATAGATCTTGTACCAGGAGCTGCACCAATAGCTCGTGCTCCTTATAGACTCGCACCCAGCGAGATGAAAGAACTGCAAAGCCAACTGCAAGAACTATTAGAACGTGGTTTCATTCGACCAAGCACATCACCATGGGGAGGTCCTGTTTTATTTGTCAAGAAGAAGGATGGTACATGAAAGGACCCGTCCTAATCCATCTGGACGAATACATTACATTTGGTTACATCGCGAGGTACTTGACCTCTATATGATACATTTTACAAATATTACATTCGTTTTTAAAAGACAAACTTTCTTTTCATCGAAAGTTGACAGTATGCATACCATTTCATAAAACATCCAACTATATTTGACTTAATAATAATCTTGATGAACTCAATGACTCGAATGCAACGTCTTTTGAAATATGTCATGTATGAGTCCAAGTAATATCTCTATAATGAGCAAATGCACAGCGGAAGATTTCTTTCATATCTGAGAATAAACATGCTTTAAAGTGTTAATCAAAAGGTTGGTGAGTTCATTGGTTTATCATAACAATCATTTCCATTATTTTAATAGACCACAAGATTTTATATTTCCATTTCTCATAAACATACGTCCCATGCATAGAGACAAAAATCATTCATATGGATTGAACACCTGGTAACCGACATTCACAATATGCATATAAGAATATCCCCATCATTCCGGGATCCTCCTTCGGACATGATATAAATTTCGAAGTACTAAAGCATCTGGTACTTTGGATGGGGCTTGTTGGGCCCGATAGATCTATCTTTAGAGTTCGCGTCAATTAGGGTATCTGTTCCCTAATTCTTAGATTACCAGACTTAATAAAAAGGGGCATATTCGATTAGATAATCCAACCATAGAATGTAGTTTCGATCACTTGTGTCCATTTCGTAAAACATTTATAAAAGCAGTGCATGTATTCTCAGTCCCAAAAATATATATTGCAAAAGCACTTAAAAAGGGAATAATGAAACTCACGCATATAAATATTGTAAAACAGTTAATAAAGCATTTGCATGTATTCTCAGCCCAAAAACATAATGAGTAAAAAGGGAATAATGAAACTCACAGTCCAATATTTTGTAGTAAAAATATTCATACGATGATATTGAACAATGCAGGGTTGACCTCGGATTCACGAACCTATATCATTTATATATATTAACACATATAGTTGTAATCGAACAAAATTATATATTATTAGTGATATAATTGTTATTTTAATAAATTATATGTTTCATTAATAATTTAATTAGATATGTTTATTCTTATATACTTTAATTAGATAATTAGTATTTATTACAAAAATATTAATATAGTTATGTTTTATGTCATAAATATATATATATTTTTTAGAAAATCTTTATTTGATATAATAATAATAATAATAATAATAATAATAATAATAATAATAATAATAATAATAATAATAATAATAATGATGATGATAATGATAATAATAATAATAACAATAATAATAATAATAATAATAATAATAATAATAATAATAATAATAATAATAGTAAATATAATAATAATTTTAATGAGATGCATATCCCTTAATCATCATCATCATTATGTTATTCCATCATTAACGTCATAAACTATCATGTTCGTTCTATATTCATCTCATACTCATTTGTGTATCATAATCTTCATATTATAATTATAACTATATTCTTAATTGCATTTATCATATTTTAAATAATAATAATAATAATACTATTAATAATAGTATTAATAATAAATATGATAATAATCATAAAAGTAATAATAATAATAATAATAATAATTATAAAAATAAAGGGTACAACCTTTGAAGAAAGGGTCTTTGAAAATGAAACACCACTCCCCAGACTCGAACCCGCGACCTCTCACCCACCCACAACACCCTCAAGCCATTCCTCTGTTGTTACATTTCTACTAATATTCACCCCATTATTCGATTTAACCATTTTTTGTTTCTGTGATCATCTTGTCATCACCATAAGATATCACCATTTCTTCAGCCCAACAAAAGTATGAATCATAGCCCAATATCACAAGTATGTCATAGATCCAATACCCGTTTCATAAGCCCAAATATATATTAAAATCCACTTCATGTTTTAGTTTGTTTGGAAAGAAAGGAAAAAAAATATAAATAAATAAAAAAAATAAATAAAACGGCTGTAGTAATAGCAACAATCGAACACCTATTCATCTCATCATCGTTACCAGTTTAATCCTAAAGATTATTGACTGTATTACCCATTTTCTCGCCTTCATCTTTTACGTAACACAGAAATAGAAGTAAAAAAAGAAAAGAACAAGTAATCACCATTAAATTACTGTTCATCGTCTTTCTTATCGATCAATTTTACTGTTTCGCATATTCCTCTTTGTTATCCTTGTATTCAAATAGCAGTAGCAGCTGGTAAACAAGTGAGTCTCGGTTTAAATTATTAATCGAACCAGGAGTAGCAACCTTCTTTTCGAATGAAACATGAACATAACAGTAATATACTAAGTGGGTTTGATGATTGGTTGAAATAGAAAATAGAATCCAAGCAATAGTCATTACAATGATCTTGATGATGGTTTTTATGTGTGGGTTTACTAGAGTGTTAATGATGGTCGATTGTTTTCATAACTTGAAATGAAAATCTAGTTGCAGGTGACGATGAAAAAAAATAAAACAAACCATAGTAACAAATCGATGGGTTTTCAGCTGTTAACAACAACTGGTACAATAACCGTAGCAGTAATATTATGTATGTTTCATTTAGTCTTGTTTAAACAGAATTAGAAAACAGAAGTGTGGTGGAGTTCGTTCATAAACCCAAATATGTGGGCTGCAGTAATAGCTGCAGTAAGTGGTGGTGATTGGTGATGTTTTGTGGTGGTCATAAGGTGGTGAGGTGATGGAAGGTGGTAACCGGTCGAGAGGGCTAAGGTGGTGGTGATTCACGATGGGATTAGAAGAGAGAGGAGAGAGATGGACGGGAGAGAGAGATAGGGCGGTGATGTTGTGGAGGAAGGTGGTCACGTTGGTCTGTGGTAGTCCTGTTATGGAGATTGTCCTATCTTTGAAATAGATGTAAATATGGTACAGCAAGAATTCAAAGTGTGGTAGTGTTTCCAAAAGGGTGGTGTAGTTTGTTTAAAAGAAAAAGCAAAAAGTAATCTTAAACAATCGATGCAGTGTTTGATCTTGTAACTAGAAAGTAAAATGGGGAAAGATGTATATAATATTCATGGTTTGCAAAGTGATTAGTCTACATGACACAAATGGAATACAGCTCATATTTTTGACAAATGGTAATTAACATATAAATGTATTATATAAGAATATATAATAATCAAATGAACCATAAACGTGGGTAATGGAATTATCAATTTTAAGTAAGTTGCCGACAGTTTTTACTGTATATCGTACCCCGTTGATAAATCAGTGGCGGATAAAAGTACAAAAATAAATCTCATATTTTTAGATTAACTATATTTATTTATTTTAATCATTATGGTATAAAATTCAATTATTAATTTATTAAATAAAAATTACATCAACTGTCCCTCTCATTTATGGGTAAAATATAAAAAGTGTTAAAACTTAACAAATAGTTCCTAAATATATTTTTAATAAGCCTAAAATTTATAGAACCCATTTTTGTAACACCGTTTATTTTAAAACTACATGAGTTTGAATTTAACTTGCTTAATATCAATCGAAACATATGACGAGTAATACAATCATTTGGTATTTATTTTTAATATACTTTTATTTATATATATAGATATGTTTTAAATGATAATAATTATTATATTTTGTTTTATTTTACATAGATAAATTTTTGGTAACAACAACATACAATATTTAAAATTATATTTCTAATTATTATTTATATATATATATATATATATATATACACATATCAAGTTACAATTAATTGTTCGTGAATCGTCGGAACTGGTCGAAGGTCAAATGATTTCATGAAACAGTTCAAAAATTTTGAGATTCGGTTTAATAAACTTTGCTTATCGTGCCAAAACTATATAAAGATTAAGTTTAAATTTGGTCGGAAATTCCTGGGTCGTCACAGTACCTACCCTGTAAAGAAATTTCATCCCGAAATTTGAGTGAGGTGGTCATGGCTAAAAATAAAAATGTTTTCTTAACGAATATGAGTTGATAAATCGAGTTTTATCATTATTGATTAATATAGATAAAACGATCTGATTATGTGGAGCGTAGGAGTGAAGCTGTTGCAAAAGATTTGAATAGAGATTCGCCTTAGTTTTTGACGTAGTCAAGGTTGAATTTTGAAAATAAGGTGCGTCTTAACTTTTGATGTTGCCTTGGTTGAATTCCGGAATTCAAGGGATTAAAATAAATCTTCGAATTCTAAAAGATTTGATTCTTCGGCGAGTAAGGAAATTAAGATCTCTATAATTAAATACGGTGATCTGTCTCGATTACTCTGTCTGATATTTCCATTATAAATGAACCTCTTTCATTCCATTATTTTCACCACTTCTATACTCAATTCCTAAATTCAAAAGATTGTAAGAATGCTTAATCCAGTTCTGATCCTTGATATTTTCCTAATTATCATTTCTGTAATCCTTCTTTTCAATCTTCCACCAGAAAATTTGTTTACTTCTACTAATTCCTTGGGGTGATATTATTCCTAATTATACCGTGTCTTTATATTGCTATTCGTATTAACACCCACGGTTTGTAATCTCCGTGTTGTTATTGGGCTTTATATTTTCCCTTATATTTCGAAATCCTTGCTTTCGTCTTCTATAATCATTGTCATTCACAGTTAATGCTCCCTCTTATTTGCTGCGATTTATACCCCCTATCTATTTCGGAGCTTCATGCTTTTGTTTTTTTCGCAAGTAATGGTCCAGAATTCGTAGATATGGAGTTTCGAATTATCATAATATACAAGGTAGAAAGGAAAGGTAGCAGCACGATTTGATTTGTCAAATTACCAGAATCACTAAAAATAGAACTATCAAGAATATACTTTTTTTGATAGTTTAGAAGTTAATCAGAATTAAAGAGTTATGTAACATGACACATGATGACGTTATAATCTGTGAATCGTCATGTTCTATTTAGAAACTCAGCATGACTTATTGTAATATAATCACGTTGATCAAGTGTCATTATATTATACTAAATCATGCATCAGTTCCCAACATTACTTCAATAACATTCATATTTTAAGCTGGAAAGTTTACATAATATAGAAACTAACAGTTTCTATATGATGTAACACTGTTAGCATGAAGAGATTAATGATTTCAGATAAGAACAGTTATGAAAATATCTTCAGAAATATGGAAGATATTTATAATGAAAGATACGATGATATCTTGGAATTTCTAATATCGATGGATGATGAAGAAGATTTATCCGTAGGGGTTTAGATTCGGAAGCAAGGTATTCGCTAAAGATTTTGTCAGAAACAGAATCATTTGGATTCTTTGAAGTCAAACTTATTCTTCGTGATTTGTCCACAGCTTCCTTCATAGTTTCGCATAATCCTCTTTTCGGTACTAAATTTTCTATTGAGTGTTTCCAATACTCCATTCTTTATCATCAAACTTTCGACAGTTAAGGTCGTGTACTGTTTGTGCTGCTGTATTCAGCTTTTTCAGAAATTGTGGTATTGATTTGTAGACTGGGTGCTTTTCAGAATTTCAGAATGAAAGATCATAATTCTAGGAGATAAATGTTATATGTTTACATATAACTGTTGATATAGACATGCTGCGAGATTTCAAAATACTGATTGCTGATTCTCGGTATTTGGTACGGCAATTCTCGTTATAAGATGTAAATGAATAAATGATAGGGTTTCACTGAATATATTGATTTTTCGGAAAGTCAAAGATCAACGGAGTTGTTGGTAAATTTACTGCTAATGTGGTGAGATATAAACGGTTTCCCGGTATCGATGACGAAAGACAACTTATATAGTAAGGTTATAATAAGGCTAATCCGAATGAAAATTAGAAGTTGACCTGCTGGAGCTGTGACAGAATTGGCTAATTTGAAAAAGGAATTGCAAAGTTATTTTCGGTAATAACAACGCCAAAGGAGCTAGCACAGATACGTGTTAAACGTTTACTCAGGTTCCAAGAGTTTTTCAGGTTCATAACAATATGCATCAATCTTTTCTTCCTTAGATGAAGTGCGGTTGGTTCATTCTCTCGATTGAGGTATTTTCAAGAATCATGAAAGGTTTGAACGCAGATTGTAATCGTCAAGATACAAATGAGGTTTAAGATGAAATCAAGTGGCAAACTTGAAGAATTGTTTAGTTTCATATGTTATAATCAATATTTTAATTCATTTTTAATTGTTCAATCTTATTAGTCCACAGCCGATAGTCTACAATTAACAGTCCAATAATTTATATATTGTTTTATAATATTTGAATTAATTAATACGTATCGTGACCCGTATTCGTCTCAGACTCGATCACAACTCAAAGTATATATATTATTATAGAATCAACCTCAACCCTGTATAGAGAACTCGATCATTACTGCATATAGAGTGTCTATGGTGATTCCAAATAATATATATAGATGTGTCGATATGATATGTCAAAACCTTGTATACGTGTCCCGATATTTAAAGTGCATAAAATAAATAACAGAAATTAAATGACGATAAATAAAATTGCGAGAATTAAAATTGCGATAAATAAATTGCGATAAATAAATGTAATACGGAATTAACAGTTATCTAGGAACAGTTAGCTAGGATTTTGTTAGCGTGAATTCTTAACAAAATTCCTCATAGTTAATTTGTCTGTTTCTAACAAATTTTATTTTGTCAAAGTTTTCTTCATTATGCCACTTGTTGGATTCTGATAGGTAAAAATCCAAATATGAAATTGAATGAAAATGGTTATTCTGTGGTGAACGGATACGTATATCTGTGGATGTAAGTGGGATAGTAAGTGACTGTTGAATCAGATTCGAAGAACGTACAATGTAACTTATTAATGTGAAATCTAAATATCCCTCGGGTATTACCTACCCGTTAAAATATTTTCACTATTAACAGTTTGTACAAAAGAATTTTTAATTACAATCTTTATGAAAACATATATACATATATATTTTCTTCAGATGTAATCATGGATTTAATGAGTTAACATAATATTAAACTCATTTAGTTTTCGGTTGGAACTAGAATAAATAATCTCTAAAACTTTAGAGATTACATATTCTTCATGTCGAACGAAGATAAATGAGGTAGAACGATACGTAGAACGAAGATCATACTCGAAGTACAGATGGTGATATTGAGGCATGGATTTTTGATGGTACTGGTGCTGTTATCGATGGTACTGTTGGTCCCGGTGATGTTGCTGAAACTGGTACGTTTTGCACCATATTTTCTTGATAGATTACCCAAGCGGAAAGCTCGTTGACTTCTTCTATTACACCGGGATGATTGTCGGTTGGAACAAGCGGATGAATAAGGTTGGGGATTTTGGGATATCATATAATCATTGCGAGATATCCTGGAATTGAGGGTAAATATGGCGTTTCGGACTGGTTCGCTGATAAGTGCTTCGGGTTCTTCGTCAAGAGGTAAATTCGGTTGGTGAAAAGGAACGCCTTCTTTGCGTCTCCATTGATTAATTCGACTACAAACCCATTAAATGAATTGGGGATGGCTGATTGATGGATTCATTCTGGTGATACCGCTTTCGGAGCTTAGGTGAATATCCATGTCGGAATAGCTGTCGGAATAACTATCGGAATAGCTATCGAAATCTGAGGGACTCGAACTGGTTGAGGGATTCATCTCGTACGATCAGATGAAGGATTTTCGATAAGAAATAGATTATAGGACGTAGATTAGTATCCTGCAATACATAATTTACAACTGCATATATGATACTAAAATCCCATAAGTTACGGAGGAATCTACAAAAAATGTCAGGCAAAGTTTACAATAAGAGATACGCTAAGATATGAATTAGCAGATATGCTAAGATATGAATTTTGTCTATACACTAATCATGCACTCAATGCAATAAGATGTGTCTAGACTAAGGATGGTAAGCAAGTGATTCTCTAAGAATGATAAGCAAGTAATTTTCAACACGAAATGATAAGCAAAACTTTTGACATGCAGACACGGTCGAAGTCCAGACTCACTAATGCATCCTAACGACTATCAGTTAGACACACTAATGCGAGACCCGGTTCGCTAAGACCACCGCTCTGATACCAACTGAAAGGACCCGTCCTAATACATCTGGACGAATACATTACATTTGGTTACATCGCGAGGTACTTGACCTCTATATGATACATTTTACAAATATTACATTCGTTTTTAAAAGACAAACTTTATTTTCATCGAAAGTTGACAGTATGCATACCATTTCATAAAACATCCAACCATAATTGACTTAATAATAATCTTGATGAACTCAACGACTTGAATGCAACGTCTTTTGAAATATGTCATGTATGAGTCCAAGTAATATCTCTATAATGAGCAAATGCACAGCGGAAGATTTCTTTCAGACCTGAGAATAAACATGCTTTAAAGTGTCAACCAAAAGGTTGGTGAGTTCATTGGTTTATCATAACAATCATTTCCATTATTTTAATAGACCACAAGATTTCATATTTCCATTTCTCATAAACATACGTCCCATGCATAGAGACAAAAATCATTCATATGGATTGAACACCTGGTAACCGACATTCACAATATGCATATAAGAATATCCCCATCATTCCGTGATCCTCCTTCGGACATGATATAAATTTCGAAGTACTAAAGCATCCGGTACTTTGGATGGGGCTTGTTAGGCCCGATAGATCTATCTTTAGAGTTCGCGTCAATTAGGGTATCTGTTCCCTAATTCTTAGATTACCAGACTTAATAAAAAGGGGCATATTCGATTAGATAATCCAACCATAGAATGTAGTTTCGATCACTTGTGTCCATTTCGTAAAACATTTATAAAAGCAGTGCATGTATTCTCAGTCCCAAAAATATATATTGCAAAAGCACTTAAAAAGGGAATAATGAAACTCACGCATATAAATATTGTAAAACAGTTAATAAAGCATTTGCATGTATTCTCAGCCCAAAAACGTAATGAGTAAAAAGGGAATAATGAAACTCACAGTCCAATATTTTGTAGTAAAAATATTCATACGATGATATTGAACAATGCAGGGTTGACCTCGGATTCATGAACCTATATCATTTATATATATTAACACATATAGTTGTAATCGAACAAAATTATATATTATTAACGATATAATTGTTATTTTAATAAATTATATGTTTCATTAATAATTTAATTAGATATGTTTATTCTTATATACTTTAATTAGATAATTAGTATTTATTACAAAAATATTAATATAGTTATGTTTTATGTCATAAATATATATATATTTTTTAGAAAATCTTTATTTGATATAATAATAATAATAATAATAATAATAATAATAATAATAATAATAATAATAATAATAATAATAATGATAATAATAATAATAATAACAATAATAATAATAATAATAATAATAGTAAATATAATAATAATTTTAATGAGATGCATATCCCTTAATCATCATCATCATTATGTTATTCCATCATTAATGTCATAAACTATCATGTTCGTTCTATATTCATCTCATACTCATTTGTGTATCATAATCTTCATATTATAATTATAACTATATTCTTAATTGCATTTATCATATTTTAAATAATAATAATAATAATACTATTAATAATAGTATTAATAATAAATATGATAATAATCATAAAAGTAATAATAATAATAATTATTATAAAAATAAAAGGGTACAACCTTTGAAGAAAGGGTCTTTGAAAATGAAACACGACTCCCCAGACTCGAACCCGCGACCTCTCACCCACCCACAACACCCTCAAGCCATTCCTCTGTTGTTACATTTCTACTAATATTCACCCCATTATTCGATTTAACCATTTTTTGTTTCTGTGATCATCTTGTCATCACCATAAGATATCACCATTTCTTCAGCCCAACATAAGTATGAATCAAAGCCCAATATCACAAGTATGTCATAGATCCAATACCCGTTTCATAAGCCCAAATATATATTAAAACCCACTTCATGTTTTAGTTTGTTTGGAAAGAAAGGAAAAAAAATATAAATAAATAAAAAAATAAATAAAACGGCTGTAGTAATAGCAACAATCGAACACCTATTCATCTCATCATCGTTACCAGTTTAATCCTAAAGATTATTGACTGTATTACCCATTTTCTCGCCATCATCTTTTACGTAACACAGAAATAGAAGTAAAAACAGAAAAGAACAAGTAATCACCATTAAATTACTGTTCATCGTCTTTCTTATCGATCAATTTTACTGTTTCGCATATTCCTCTTTGTTATCCTTGTATTCAAACAGCAGTAGCAGCTGGTAAACAAGTGAGTCTCGGTTTAAATTATTAATCGAACCAGGAGTAGCAACCTTCTTTTCGAATGAAACATGAACATAACAGTAATATACTAAGTGGGTTTGATGATTGGTTGAAATAGAAAATAGAATCCAAGTAATAGTCATTACAATGATCTTGATGATGGTTTTTATGTGTGGGTTTACTAGAGTGTTAATGATGGTCGATTGTTTTCATAACTTGAAATGAAAATCTAGTTGCAGGTGACGATGAAAAAAAATAAAACAAACCATAGTAACAAATCGATGGGTTTTCAGCTATTAACAACAACTGGTACAATAACCGTAGCAGTAATATTATGTATGTTTCATTTAGTCTTGTTTAAACAGAATTAGAAAATAGAAGTGTGGTGGAGTTCATTCATAAACCGAAATATGTGGGCTGCAGTAATAGCTGCAGTAAGTGGTGGTGATTGGTGATGTTTTGTGGTGGTCATAAGGTGGTGAGGTGATGGAAGGTGGTAACCGGTCGAGAGGGCTAAGGTGGTGGTGATTCACGATGGGATTAGAAGAGAGAGGAGAGAGATGGACGGGAGAGAGAGATAGGGCGGTGATGTTGTGCAGGAAGGTGGTCACGTTGGTCTGTGGTAGTCCTGTTATGGAGATTGTCCTATCTTTGAAATAGATGTAAATATGGTACAGCAAGAATTCAAAGTGTGGTAGTGTTTCCAAAAGGGTGGTGTAGTTTGTTTAAAAGAAGAAGCAAAAAGTAATCTTAAACAATCGATGCAGTTATTGATCTTGTAACTAGAAAGTAAAATGGGGAAAGATGTATATAATATTCATGGTTTGCAAAGTGATTAGTCTACATGACACAAATGGAATACAGCTCATATTTTTGACAAATGGTAATTAACATATAAATGTATTATATAAGAATATATAATAATCAAATGAACCATAAACGTGGGTAATGGAATTATCAATTTTAAGTAAGTTGCCGACAGTTTTTACTGTATATCGTACCCCGTTGATAAATCAGTGGCGGATAAAAGTACTCAAATAAATCTCATATTTTTAGATTAACTATATTTATTTATTTTAATCATTATGGTATAAAATTCAATTATTAATTTATTAAATAAAAATTACATCAACTGTCCCTCTCATTTATGGGTAAAATATAAAAAGTGTTAAAACTTAACAAATAGTTCCTAAATATATTTTTAATAAGCCTAAAATTTATAGAACTCATTTTCGTAACACCGTTTATTTTAAAACTACATGAGTTTGAATTTAACTTGCTTAATATCAATCGAAACATATGACGAGTAATACAATCATTTGGTATTTATTTTTAATATACTTTTATTTATATATATAGATATGTTTTAAATGATAATAATTATTATATTTTGTTTTATTTTACATAGATAAATTTTTGGTAACAACAACATACAATATTTAAAATTATATTTCTAATTATTTATATATATATATATATATATATATACACACATATCAAGTTACAATTAATTGTTCGTGAATCGTCAGAACTGGTCGAAGGTCAAATGATTTCATGAAACAGTTCAAAAATTTTGAGATTCGGTTTAATAAACTTTGCTTATCGTGCCAAAACTATATAAAGATTAAGTTTAAATTTGGTCGGAAATTCCTGGGTCGTCACAGTACATTTAGGTTGTGTATTGACTACAAAGAGTTGAACAAACTTACCATCAAAAACCGTTATCCACTGCCGAGAATTGACGATTTATTTGATCAACTACAATGAAAGGACCCGTTCATATACATTATAAACGATTCACAATAGTTGATTACATTGCGAGGTA
Organism: Rutidosis leptorrhynchoides; assembly: GCF_046630445.1. Classification (NCBI taxonomy): domain Eukaryota; kingdom Viridiplantae; phylum Streptophyta; class Magnoliopsida; order Asterales; family Asteraceae; genus Rutidosis; species Rutidosis leptorrhynchoides. The sequence goes on from NC_092333.1 coordinate 197,493,493, forward strand.
TTTGACCTCTATATGATACATTTTACAAACATTGCATTCGTTTTTAAAAGACAATCTTTCTTTACATCGAAAATTGACAGGCATGCATACCATTTCATAATATCCACTATCCAACTATAAATTGATTTAATAATAATCTTTGATGAACTCAATGACTCGAATGCAACGTTCTTCGAAATATGCTATGAAAGACTCCAAGTAATATCTTTAAAATGAGCAAATGCACAGCGGAAGATTTCTTTAACACTTGAGAATAAACATGCTTTAAAGTGTCAACCAAAAGGTTGGTGAGTTCATTAGTTTATCATAATCATTTATTTCCATCATTTTAATAGACCACAAGAATTTCATTTCCAGTTCTCATAAATATACGTCCCATGCATAGAGACAAAAATAATCATTCATATGGTCAACACCTGGTAACCGACATTAACAATATGCATATAAGAATATCCCCTATCATTCCGGGATCCTCCTTCGGACATGATATAAATTTCGAAGTACTAAAGCATCCGGTACTTTGGATGGGGTTTGTTAGGCCCAATAGATCTATCTTTAGGATTCGCGTCAATTAGGGTGTATGTTCCCTAATTCTTAGATTACCAGACTTTAATAAAAAGGGGCATATTCGATTTCAATAATTCAACCATAGAATGTAGTTTCAATTACTTGTGTCTATTTCGTCAAACATTTATAGAAGCGCATGTATTCTCAGTCCCAAAAATATAAAGGGTAAAAAGGCAAATGAAACTCACCATACTGTATTTCGTAGTAAAAATACATATAACGTCATTGAACAAGTGCAAGGTTGGCCTCGGATTCACGAACCTATATTAATTATATATATTTATATGTTGGTCAATATTTGTATAGCAATTTAGGTCAGGTCATAGTGTAATCCTATCCTATAGCTCGAGTCTGACTCTACAGTATAGTAACATGTTATATTACTCATGCTCAATTAAGATTCTAGTAAAAGGTGACGTGTGAAACAACGTAACACAAATGGTTTCATAATCATAAAATAGTATTTTAGGCTTTTTTTTTATAGAGAAAATCAACACAAAAAGTTAACTGAAAAGTTAACAGGAAAAGTCAAAGTTCAAAGTCAAAAGTCAAAGGTTAAAGTCAAAAGTCAAAGGTCAAAGTAAAAATGAGGTCGCATGCAAATATATAATAACTTATACAAAAATGATTTTTCGGTCAAACATGACTAAACGGGCCACTTCAGCTATTTTTAGAAAAATTATCGGAACTCCGATTGATAAACGGCCAAAGATAAAAGTTACACATTACCAAAAAGATTAAGCATAAATATTACAGAAGTAAACTAAACCTAGACAACTCGTAGTTGCCAACGCGTTTTCGGCGTTTCAAAGTTAATTTTTCAGCTTTAATAAATTTACAAAAGTGACCGAGTAGCCTACTTTGGAGATTTTTAGAAAATTCCTCAAAACTCGTATTGACAAACGGTTAAAGCCTGCAAATTCTCGTTACCACAAAGATATAACATGATTTTTGGCAAGAGTAAACACATATCAGGCTGACCATGACAACTGATACAAAACTGGCATTTTTAAATAAAAAAGTTTCAGCTCTTTTTAGAATTTTAAAATGTGACCAAACCGTCAACTTTGATGATTTTAGAAAAATCGTCGAGACTCGAATTGACAAACGGCCAGAGTCGTTTGTTAGACCTTACAGCAAAGAATTCAGTGGTATTTTTTTTTTATATATGAAACAACGCAGATCAGCGAGAATTTCAGTTCCCGTTTCGACATTTCATCAAAATTTGCAAAACTTCTTTTGTCCATAACTTGACAACCGTTCAACGAAACGAGACGTGCTTTATATGAAAATTCATCTACTCGACGAGTAGAATCCAAATAACCACTTTTTATAACCCATAAAATTAGTTCACTAATTATCATCAGTAATTTTAATTACAAAATTAATTATGCAATTTGTTTATTTCGTAACTTTCTAACCGTTACTTGGATTCAAGTGATTCTTAAACCAAAATTTAACGATTTTTCGCTAGCTTTCCAACGACATGCATATCTTATACCTTATCTCAATCGTATATGTAACTAATTCAGGAATCAACATAACCTATCTAATGGCAATATCAAAAGTACAAGCATGCATAATCCTATATACTCGAGCACTAGTCAGGGATACACTATTGGTATGTAAAAATTAAATTATGAGTACTCACATATCAATATTGAGATTCAATATTGAAGGAAAGGTACGTAAACGCAACGGAGATGATAAACACTATATTGACCTCACGAGTATACCCATGAACCATACTCAATCACCTCCATAGCTATAACCCATAATTTTCTTAATCCTATCCCACTTGAAAAAACAACTTCGAAATCACTCGGACAGCACTCCGTCGTAATATTTTATGTATACTAATAATATCTTGAGATAATACGGAGTAAATATATATATGTAAATCGATTGAAAGAGTTTAGAGAAAACTATTTTCAAGTTTCTATGAAATAATGAAACCTATTGAATTCTATTTATAATAGATTTTTGAATTATTAAAGTGAATTATTAAAGTATGAATTATTAAAGTGAATTATTAAAGTATGAATTATTAAAGTGAATTATTAAAGTATGAATTATTAAAGTGAATTATTAAAGTATGAATTATTAAAGTGAATTATTAAAGTATGAATTATTAAAGTTAAAGTAAAGTAAAAATAAAGTAAAGTTAAGTTTAAGTATAGTAAAAGTATAAAACTATGTACGTATAATACGCGTATAAATATATATAATATTAATTTAAATCGTTATATATATTTAATAAAATAAAATATAAATATCGTTATCTTTATCATACTAGTTAAGTAATGAGTTGTCAAAAGTGGTTCTAGATATTTATAAAAGTTATATACGTTTTAATAATAAAGTTCTTTTTAAACTGAAAATATTTTTGTACGTTTGAAACTAAATAGATCAATCGAGTCTTTATGAGATTCAATCTTCTACTATCCTTTGTCTAGTTCTCAATGATTGACAATTTGTTCATATTTATAAATCACTTTACCATTTTTCGAATATTGTTAAAATGAAAAGATTTCTCAAATCAACGTGGGCCTTTCAACAGAGACTTGTAATCATAATTCAATATATCTGATAATTCAATCATTTGATCTTATCTTCTAATTCCATTGATAAACATTTTGAAACAGATACAATCATATAAAGTATTTAATCTAATATTTTGTTTACGTTTCAAGTTATAATATATATACACATATACATATATAATCATATTCGTTTAATGGTTCGTGAATCGTTGGAACTTGGTCGAGGTTGAATGAATGTATGAACATAGTTTAAAATTCTTGAAATTTAACTTAACAAATATTGCTTATCGTGTCGGAAACATATAAAGATTAAAGTTTAAATTTGGTTGGAAATTTCCGGGTTGTCACAGTACCTACCCGTTAAAGAAATTTCGTCCCGAAATTTGAGTGGAAAGGTCGTGAATGATAATAAGTATGTTTTCATGATGCATACGGGCTGAAAATTAGAGTTTTATCATCAGCGAATAATTTAGATAAACAATCCATTTATATGAAGAGTACGAATGAAGCTAACATAGAAGAGTGAAATGAGTAAGTGTAGATTCATCTTATCATTTGACGTAGATATGATTGATTCCCAGATTTTAAGGGATTTGAAGAAAATCTTCTTAATAAGATTTGACTCTCCGGTAATCAAGGGAATTAGGATCCGCTTTAAATGCGATCGTCCATTTTAATTGTTCTGTCGGAGATTTTCTTATAAATTCACCTCCTTCGTTTCCTTACAACTCACACCATCTGTTGATGCATTTTATGCAAGTCCCTAGACATCTACCCACGTCCATTGCAGGTACAACAGTTTACAGGCCACCATGATTGCTCGTTATTATCCTATCCGTGTTTGTATGTGGTTACAGGAACTGCAAGAACGAGATTTAGATGTTTGACTATGTTAGACTTAGTCAGACGTACGAGTGAAGCCTCACTAGTACGGCTGACAGGCTCATACGCATGGTTGATGCTGAGCTAAATCACAATTACAACCTAAATGATAAGACATGAGTGAGTGATCACCCGTACGGTTGATGAAGCCAACTCGTACGTGTGATGAATGAATCGTATGGGTGTGTCAACAGCAGGGGTATATAAAGTCTTATGTTCTTCATTTTAGGTTAAGCCTCTCATTTGTTACACACACTCAGATTTAGTGAGCTCCTTCGATTCTCTCTCAGTCCAAATCACCCAGGTGGTGAATAATAGCTCTAGGTGTTGATCTAATCACACTTGATTTAGTTGTGGTTTGTCTAAATTAATCAAAAAAAAACTTAACCTATTCACTAGAGGGTTTGATTCACTTATTCTGCCATTGTGTGAGTTAAATCTGTTGATTTCTAAGTTCCTAGTCATGTTTCATCACCTTCTATTATTTCCCCCTCAACTCATATTTTAAAGTATTCATCAATATGCTCCATCCAGTTCTGATTCTCGATATACTTCTAACTTTCATATCCGTCATTCTTCTTTTTTTCATCTACCGCCGGAAGAATCTATTTACTTCTACTATACTCTTGGGTTTATAGTGTTCCTAGTTCTCCCGTGTCTTTATATTGCTATATGCATCGATATATATGGTTTATAATTTCTAGTTTGTCATTGGGCTTTATATGTTCCCTTATATTTCAAAGTCTCTGCTTCTATCTTCTATAATCATTATCATTCACAGTTAATACTCTCTTTTATTTGCTGCAATTTATACCCCAAATTCTATTTCGGAGTTTTGTCCTTTCGTTTCTTCTTTTTGCGATTAAGCACCGCTTGTAATGGTCCAGAATTCACAGATACGAATTTCAAAATGAACATTGTTAATGTTCTAGGAAGGAAATTGTGATGGCACGATCTTGACTTGTCAAATTACTAAAATACCTTGGAAAAGGCCGAATCATCAAGAAATATTTTCTTGATATTTTAGAGGTTAAATAGAATACAAGAGTCGTATAACATGGCACATGATGATGTTATGATCTGTGAATCATCACGTTCCATTTAGAAACTCAGTATGACTTACTGTAATATAATCACATTGATCAAGTGTCATTATATTATACTAATTCATGCTTCAGTTCCCAACACTACTTCAAAATATTCCTATTTTAAACTTGAATGTTTCAGAATTTAGAAACTAAAATAGTTTCTTTTATGATGTAATACAGATAGCGCGAAGAGGTAAATGATTTCAAATAAGAAAAATTAAGAAAATATCTTCAGAAATATGGAGGATATTTATAATGAAAGATATGATGATATTTTAGAATTTCTAATATAAGAGGATGATGAAGAATATTGTCCGCAGGGGTTTAGAGTCAGGAGCAAGGTATTCGTTAATGACTTCAGCAGATACTGAATTATTTGGATCCTTTGAAGTCAGGTTCAGTCTTTGTAATTTGTCCACAGCCTCCTTCCTACTTTGCTCAATCCGTTTTCCAGTTCCAAGACTTCTCTTTTTCTACGCTTTGCCAGCACACCTATTCATTATCATCAAACTTTTACTGTTAAGGTCGTTTATAGTTTTTTTTGCTGCTTCATCAGTATTTTTCCATTTTCGGAGAACCAATTCGTAGTTCGAAGTGTTTTTCAGAATCTTCACATTCAAATTAAGTCCAGAAGATAGACGTTATATATACGCATATAACTGATGGCGTAGACATGCTGCGAGATTTCAAAATACTGATTGCTAATTCCCAATGATTCGTATGGAAATTCTCATTACAAGATGCGAATGAGTAAATGATGGGGTTTCAATGAATAATTATAATGACTTTTTGGAGAGGCTAAAGTCAAAGGGTAATGAAGTTGTTGATACATCTGTTAATAATGTGGTGGAATGTAAAAGGTTCCCTGGTAACGATGGTGTATATCTCAAGGTTATAATAAGGTTAGCCTGACTGAAAAGTCGAAGTTGACTTGCTGGAGCTGTGACAAAACTGGCTACTTTGAATAGGAGTCGCTAAGTTATTTTTGCTAATAAATGCTAAAGAATCTGACGCGGATACGTTGTTTAAACTTTTACTTTGGTTTCAAGAGTTTTTCAGGTACATAACTGTGGGTAACATGTGGTTGGATCATTATCTCGATTGCTCATGATTCGAAGTGTCTTCAGAAATTTTCGAAGGGTTTGAACACAGATTGTAATCGTTAACATACATTTGATGTTCTAACACAGTTTTGAAGTCAAAATATAGCTTGTGAAAGATGTAAGGATCTAAGAGTGATGATTTTGGTCATATCTCAAGTTGAATTTTGAGATTTCAAAATCAGAATATGTAATTAAATTTTGAATGAGTATGGTTGTTTTGATTTCTATAAAAGAATGTATATTGTTGTGAAAGTAGGGAGTATAATGGATGATTTGCTGAATCAGATTCGAAGAATGTAATATATTAATTGTGAATTTATATATCTCTCGGGTATTACCTACCCGTTAAAAAAAAATTCACAATTAATATTTTGTACAAAAGAATTTTATTACAGTCTTTATGAAAATATATATATGTATATTTTCTTCAGATGTAACATAGATTTAATGAGTTAATGTTAAATTAAACTCATCTGATTTACGGTTGAAACTAGAATTGAATAATCCCTAAAGGCTTTAAAAAGTACATAACTTTTACGCAGTATTTCTTTAATGACATTGAAATTATGAATCAATACTTCGTTATTTGTTGATGTATGATGTTTGGTTCGTGGAATTCTTGTGAATTTCGCAAAGTACGAATGATGTTATCTGAAAAGTTTCGGGTACATCGATGATGAAAGTGTAAAATCAAATATATACTTGATTTATTATGAATTGGAATTTGTTGAATTGCGACAGAGATTGTAGTTAACGCTGGTTAAGTTGCGACCGAAGGACGTACATTATTGCATATTTGTAATATGAATTAACCGAGTAGTTAAGATTCACACACAATAGCTTAGCACGAAAAGATTTATTTTTATTTCAAAATATATAAAATATACATATAATTTCTTCAAAGGGAATGAGTTAATTCTTCATAACTCGTTGATACAATATACGGGTTATTGATTCGTAATGATGTCCATAGTGATTCTTGAGCTGACGGAGTTTGTGATGTTATAGGTGTTGTTGATTCTGATGTTGACTGTACTGATGATGCTGGTGACGCTGACGGTACTGTTGATGCTGTTGGTAAAACAAGTTTAGCTTGTTAATCACACACCATTTTTGTCAGGGTTTCTACTCTTCCTTCTATCATTTTGGTTCGCTTAACTGATTTATGGTTAGGGCTAGATTAGATAATCTCTAAGACTTTAGAGATTACATAATCTGCGCGGAATGTTTCTCCAATGAAGTTATGAATTAATACTTCGTCGGTTATTGTTGTTGGTATTCCTTGGTATCTACAGGGCGTATGACATTGGTGCTCGTGGGACAGAGTGTAAAGTTGAGGTTTACGACGTGGTTGTGGTTGGGGTGGTAATGGTACTATTGGCGTTGATGATGGTGTTACTGGTTATGCTGCTGATGCTGCTGCTGGTGTTTGTAATCTCTGCACCATATTCTCCAAAGCCACTACCCGAGCGCGAAGCTCGTTGACTTCTTCTATTACACCGGGGTGATTGTCGGTTCGGACGAGCGGATAAATAAAATCTAAAATTTGATGTAATATATAATCGTGACGAGATACTCTGGAAATGAGCGAGAAAATGGTGTTTCAGACAGGTTCGCCGGTAAGTGCTTCAGGTTCTTCGTCAATATGGCAATGTGGTGGAAGGAAGGGATCACCTTCTTCTTGTCTCCAATGATTGAGGAGGCTACGAACCCATCCCCAATTCATCCAGAATAGGTGATGACTGATTGGTTGATCTATTCCGGTCACACTGCTTTCGGAGCTGGAGTGGGATTCCATTTCGAAATCCGAGGAACTTGAATTAATGATGAATTCCATTTCGTACGATTGAATAAGGATTTTTTTTTCGATATGAAATGATTTTCGGTTATCGGATGGTATTCTAATTACATAGAATATCCATATATATAGAACAAAAGATTTCGTAAATTACGGAGGAATTTACGGGATATATCAGGCAACGTTTACAGTAATAGATACGATAAGATATGATTTAGCAGATACGCTAAGATATGAATTTTTGTCTATACACTATTCATGCAATCAATGCAGCAAGACGTGTCTTAGACTAAAAATGATAAGCAGGTAATTTCCTGAGGATGATAAGTAGTTAATTTTTGACACAAAATGATAAGCAAAACTATTGACATGCAGACACGGTCGAAGTCCAGACTCACTAATGCATCCTATCGACTTATCTGTTAGACACACTAATGCAGACCTGGTTCGCTAAGACCACCGCTCTGATACCAACTGAAAGGACCCGTTCATATACATTATAAACGATTCACAATAGTTGATTACATTGCGAGGTATTTAACCTCTATATGATACATTTTACAAACATTGCATTCGTTTTTAAAAGACAATCTTTATTTACATCGAAAATTGACAGGCATGCATACCATTTCATAATATCCACTATCCAACTATAAATTGATTTAATAATAATCTTTGATGAACTCAATGACTCGAATGCAACGTTCTTCGAAATATGCTATGAAAGACTCCAAGTAATATCTTTAAAATGAGCAAATGCACAGCGGAAGATTTCTTTAACACCTGAGAATAAACATGCTTTAAAGTGTCAACCAAAAGGTTGGTGAGTTCATTAGTTTATCATAATCATTTATTTCCATCATTTTAATAGACCACAAGAATTTCATTTCCAGTTCTCATAAATATACGTCCCATGCATAGAGACAAAAATAATCATTCATATGGTCAACACCTGGTAACCGACATTAACAATATGCATATAAGAATATCCCCTATCATTCCGGGATCCTCCTTCGGACATGATATAAATTTCGAAGTACTAAAGCATCCGGTACTTTGGATGGGGTTTGTTAGGCCCAATAGATCTATCTTTAGGATTCGCGTCAATTAGGGTGTCTGTTCCCTAATTCTTAGATTACCAGACTTTAATAAAAAGGGGCATATTCGATTTCAATAATTCAACCATAGAATGTAGTTTCAATTACTTGTGTCTATTTCGTCAAACATTTATAGAAGCGCATGTATTCTCAGTCCCAAAAATATAAAGGGTAAAAAGGCAAATGAAACTCACCATACTGTATTTCGTAGTAAAAATACATATAACGTCATTGAACAAGTGCAAAGTTGGCCTCAGATTCACGAACCTATATTAATTATATATATTTATATGTTGGTCAATATTTGTATAGCAATTTAGGTCAGGTCATAGTGTAATCCTATCCTATAGCTCGAGTCTGACTCTACAGTATAGTAACATGTTATATTACTCATGCTCAATTAAGATTCTAGTAAAAGGTGACGTGTGAAACAACGTAACACAAATGGTTTCATAATCATAAAATAGTATTTTAGGCTCTTTTTTTTTATAGAGAAAATCAACACAAAAAGTTAACTGAAAAGTTAACAGGAAAAGTCAAAGTTCAAAGTCAAAAGTCAAAGGTTAAAGTCAAAAGTCAAAGGTCAAAGTAAAAATGAGGTCGCATGCAAATATATAATAACTTATACAAAAATGATTTTTCGGTCAAACATGACTAAACGGGCCACTTCAGCTATTTTTAAAAAAATTATCGGAACTCCGATTGATAAACGGCCAAAGATAAAAGTTACACATTACCAAAAAGATTAAGCATATATATTACAGAAGTAAACTACACCTAGACAACTCGTAGTTGCCAACGCGTTTTCGGCGTTTCAAAGTTAATTTTTCAGCTTTAATAAATTTACAAAAGTGACCGAGTAGCCTACTTTGGAGATTTTTAGAAAATTCCTCAAAACTCGTATTGACAAACGGTTAAAGCCTGCAAATTCTCGTTACCACAAAGATATAACATGATTTTTGGCAAGAGTAAACACATATCAGGCTGACCATGACAACTGATACAAAACTTGCATTTTTAAATAAAAAAGTTTCAGCTCTTTTTAGAATTTTAAAATGTGACCAAACCGTCAACTTTGATGATTTTAGAAAAATCGTCGAGACTCGAATTTACAAACGGCCAGAGTCGTTTGTTAGACCTTACAGCAAAGAATTCAGTGGTATTTTTTTTTATATATGAAACAACGCAGATCAGCGAGAATTTCAGTTCCCGTTTCGACATTTCATCAAAATTTGCAAAACTTCTTTTGTCCATAACTTGACAACCGTTCAACGAAACGAGACGTGCTTTATATGAAAATTCATCTACTCGACGAGTAGAATCCAAATAACCACTTTTTATAACCCATAAAATTAGTTCACTAATTATCATCAGTAATTTTAATTACAAAATTAATTATGTAATTTGTTTATTTCATAACTTTCTAACCGTTACTTGGATTCAAGTGATTCTTAAACCAAAATTTAACTATTTTTCGCTAGCTTTCCAACGACATGCATATCTTATACCTTATCTCAATCGTATATGTAACTAATTCAGGAATCAACATAACCTATCTAATGGCAATATCAAAAGTACAAGCATGCATAATCCTATATACTCAAGCACTAGTCAGGGATACACTATTAGTATGTAAAAATTAAATTATGAGTACTCACATATCAATATTGAGATTCAATATTGAAGGAAAGGTACGTAAACGCAACAGAGATGATAAACACTATATTGACCTCACGAGTATACCCATGAACCATACTCAATCACCTCCATAGCTATAACCCATAATTTTCTTAATCCTATCCCACTCGAAAAAACAACTTCGAAATCACTCGGACAGCACTCCGTCGTAATATTTTATGTATACTAATAATATCTTGAGATAATACGGAGTAAATATATATATGTAAATCGATTGAGAGAGTTTAGAGAAAACTATTTTCAAGTTTCTATGAAATAATGAAACCTATTGAATTCTATTTATAATAGATTTTTGAATTATTAAAGTGAATTATTAAAGTATGAATTATTAAAGTGAATTATTAAAGTATGAATTATTAAAGTGAATTATTAAAGTAAGAATTATTAAAGTGAATTATTAAACTATGAATTATTAAAGTAAATTATTAAAGTATGAATTATTAAAGTTAAAGTAAAGTAAAAATAAAGTAAAGGTAAAGTTTAAGTATAGTAAAAGTATAAAACTATGTACGTATAATACGCGTATAAATATATATAATATTAATTTAAATCGTTATATATATTTAATAAAATAAAATATAAATATCGTTATCTTTATCATACTAGTTAAGTAATGAGTTGTCAAAAGTGGTTCTAGATATTTATAAAAGTTATATACGTTTTAATAATAAAGTTCTTTTTAAACTGAAAACGTTTTTGTACGTTTGAAACTAAATAGATCAATCGAGTCTTTATGAGATTCAATCTTCTACTATCCTTTGTCTAGTTCTCAATGATTGACAATTTGTTCATATTTATAAATCACTTTACCATTTTTCGAATATTGTTAAAATGAAAAGATTTCTCAAATCAACGTGGGCCTTTCAACAGAGACTTGTAATCATAATTCAATATATCTGATAATTCAATCATTTGATCTTATCTTCTAATTCCATTGATAAACATTTTGAAATAGATACAATCATATAAAGTATTTAATCTAATATTTTGTTTACGTTTCAAGTTATAATATATATACACATATACATATATAATCATATTCGTTTAATGGTTCGTGAATCGTTGGAACTTGGTCGAGGTTGAATGAATGTATGAACATAGTTTAAAATTCTTGAAATTTAACTTAACAAATATTGCTTATCGTGTCGGAAACATATAAAGATTAAAGTTTAAATTTGGTTGGAAATTTCCGGGTTGTCACATACAAGGCTCGTCGGTTTATTCGAAGATCGATTTACGTTCTGGATATCATCAAATGCGAGTAAAGGAGGATGATATTCCAAAAACTGCTTTTAGGACGCGTTATGGTCATTACGAGTTTATGGTTATGCCGTTTGGATTGACTAACGCACCAGCTGTGTTCATGGACCTTATGAACCGAGTGTGTGGGCCATATCTTGACAAGTTTGTCATTGTTTTCATCGATGACATACTTATTTAATCAAAAAATGATCAAGAGCACGAAGAACATTTGAGAAAAGTGCTAGAAGTATTGAGGAAAGAAAAACTATACGCTAAGTTTTCAAAGTGTGCATTTTGGTTGGAAGAAGTTCAATTCCTCGGTCACATAGTGAACAAAGAAGGTATCCAGGTGGACCCGGCAAAGATTGAAACAGTTGAAAAGTGGGAAACCCCAAAAACTCCGAAGCATATACGTCAATTTTTAGGATTGGCTGGTTACTACAGAAGATTCATCCAAGATTTCTCCAAAATAGCAAAACGCTTGACTGCATTAACGCATAAAGGGAAGAAATTTGAATGGAAGGATGAACAAGAGAAGGCGTTTCAATTATTGAAGAAAAAGCTAACTACGGCACCTATATTGTCATTTCCTGAAGGGAATGATGATTTTGTGATTTATTGTGATGCATCAAAGCAAGGTCTCGGTTGTGTATTAATGCAACGGACGAAGGTGATTGCTTATGCATCTAGACAATTGAAGATTCACGAGCAAAATTATACGACGCATGATTTGGAATTAGGCGCGGTTGTTTTTGCATTAAAGACTTGGAGGCACTACTTATATGGGGTCAAAAGTATTATATATACTGACCACAAAAGTCTTTGAGATTCGTTACTAACCGGGGAAGGCAAATGTGGTAGCCGACGCCTTGAGCAGAAAGGACAGAGAACCCATTCGAGTAAAATCTATGAATATAATGATTCACACTAACCTTACTACTCAAATAAAGGAGGCGCAACAAGGAGTTTTAAAAGAGGGAAATTTAAAGGATGAAATACCCAAAGGATCGGAGAAGCATCTTAATATTCGAGAAGACGGAACCCGGTATAGGGCTGAAAGAATTTGGGTACTAAAATTTGGAGATATGAGAGAAATGGTACTTAGAGAAGCTCATAAAACCAGATACTCAATACATCCTGGAACGGGGAAGATGTACAAGGATCTTAAGAAACATTTTTGGTGGCCAGGTATGAAAGCCGATATTGCTAAATATGTAGGAGAATGTTTGACGTGTTCTAAGGTCAAAGCTGAACATTAGAAACCATCAGGTCTACTACAACAACCTGAAATCCCAGAATGGAAATGGGAAAACATTACCATGGACTTTATTACTAAATTTCCAAGGACTGCAAGTGGTTATGATACTATTTGGGTAATAGTTGATCGTCTCACCAAGTCAGCACACTTCCTGCCAATAAGATAAGATGACAAGATGGAGAAGTTAGCACGGCTGTATTTGAAGGAAGTCGTCTCCAGACATGGAATACCAATCTCTATTATCTCTGATAGGGATGACAGATTTATTTCAAGATTCTGGCAGACATTACAGCAAGCATTGGGAACTCGTCTAGACATGAGTACTGCCTATCATCCACAAACTGATGGGCAGAGTGAAAGGATGATACAAACGCTTGAAGACATGCTACGAGCTTGTGTTATTAATTTCGGAAACAGTTGGGATCGACATCTACCGTTAGCAAAATTTTCCTACAACAACAGCTACCATACAAGCATTGAGATGGCGCCGTTTGAAGCACTTTATGGTAGAAAGTGCAGGTCTCCGATTTGTTGGAGTGAAGTGAGGGATAGACAGATTACGGGTCCGGAGATAATACAAGAAACTACTGAGAAAATCATCCAAATTCAACAAACATTGAAAACCGCTCAGACTCGACAAAAGAGCTACGCGGACAGTAAAAGAAAAGATATAGAGTTTGAAATTGTAGAAATGGTCATGCTTAAGGTTTCACCTTGGAAAGGCGTTGTTCAATTTGGTAAACGGGGGAAACTAAATCCAAGGTATATTGGACCATTCAAGATTATTGATCGTGTCGGACCAGTAGCTTACCGACTTGAGTTACCTCAACAACTCGCGGCTGTACATAACACTTTCCACGTCTCGAATTTGAAGAAATGTTTTGCTAAAGAAGATCTCACTATTTCGTTAGACGAAATCCAAATCAACAAAAAACTTCAATTCATCGAAGAACCCGTCGAAATAATGGATCGTGAGGTTAAAAGACTTAAACAAAACAAGATACCAATTGTTAAGGTTCGATGGAATGCTCGTAGAGGACCCGAGTTCACCTGGGAACGAGAAGATCAGATGAAGAAGAAATACCCGCACTTATTTCCAGAAGATACGTCAACACCTCCAACTGCTTAAAATTTTGGGACGAAATTTATTTAACGGGTAGGTACTGTAGTGACCCGAAATTTTCCATGTTTATATATATATTAAATGAAATTGTTATTTACATGATTAAGTGTTTCCAACATATTAAGCAATCAAACTTGTTAAGACTTGATTAATTGAAATAGGTTTCATATAGACAATTGACCACCCAAGTTGACCGGTGATTCACGAACGTTAAAACTTGTAAAAACTATACGATGACATATATACGGTTATATATATAGTTAACATGATTTTATTATAAGTATGTATCTCATTAGGTATTTTAACAATGAGTTATATACATAAAAATGAGACTATTAATTTAAGAAACTCGAAAACGATATATATAACGATTATCGTTATAACAACGTCTTACTAGGTACATATGAATCATATTAAGATATTGATACACTTGGTTAATTATGTTAAATGATAAATAAATATATTATTAAGTATATTAACAATGAAATACATATGTAAAATAAGACTACTAACTTAATGATTTCGAAACGAGACATATATGTAACGATTATCGCTGTAACGAAATTTAACTGTATATATCATACTAAGTTATATTATATATCATAATATCATGATAATATAACAATTTAACATCTCATTTGTTATAATAAACAATGGGTTAACAACATTCAACAAGATCGTTAACCTAAAGGTTTCAAAACAACATTTACATGTAACGACTAACGATGACTTAACGACTCAGTTAAAATGTATATACATGTAGTGTTTTAATATGTATTCATACACTTTTGAAAGACTTCAAGACACTTATCAAAATACTTCTACTTAACAAAAATGCTTACAATTACATCCTCGTTCTGTTTCATCAACAATTCTACTCGTATGCACCCGTATTCGTACTCGTACAATACACAGCTTTTAGATGTATGTACTATTGGCATATTAACTCCAATGATCAGCTCTTAGCAGCCCATGTGAGTCACCTAACACATGTGGGAACCATCATTTGGCAACTAGCATGAAATATCTCATAAAATTACAAAATATGAGCAATCATTCATGACTTATTTACATGAAAACAAAATTACATATCCTTTATATCTAATCCATACACCAACGACCAAAAACACCTACAAACACTTTCATTCTTCAATTTTCTTCATCTAATTGATCTCTCTCAAGTTCTATCTTCAAGTTCTAAGTGTTCTTCATAAATTCCAAAAGTTCTAGTTTCATAAAATCAAGAATACTTCCAAGATTGCAAGTTTACTTCCAAGTTTTCTAAATCCATTCCAAGTAATCATCCAAGATCAAGAAACCTTTGTTACTTACAGTAGGTTATCTTTATAATACAAGGTAATAATCATATTCAATCTTTAATTCAATTTCTATAACTATAACAATCTTATTTCGAGTGGAAATCTTACTTGAAATTGTTTTCGTGTCATGATTCTGCTTCAAGAACTTTCACGCCATCCAAGGATCCTTTGAAGCTAGATCTATTTTTCTCATTTCTAGTAGGTTTATCCAAGGAAATTGAGGTAGTAATGATGTTCATAACATCATTCGATTCATACATATAAAGCTATCTTATTCGAAGGTTTAAACTTGTAATCACTATAACATAGTTTAGTTAATTCTAAACTTGTTCGCAAATAAAAGTTAATCCTTCTAAATTGATTTTTAAAATCAACTAAACACATGTTCTATATCTATATGATATGCTAACTTAATGATTTAAAACCTGGAAACACGAAAAACACCGTAAAATCGAATTTACGCCGTCGTAGTAACACCGCAGGCTGTTTTGGGTTAGTTAATTAAAAACTATGATAAACTTTGATTTAAAAGTTGTTATTCTGGGAAAATGATTTTTATTATGAACATGAAACTATATCCAAAAATTATGGTTAAACTCAAAGTGGAAGTATGTTTTCTAAAATGGTCATCTAGACGTCGTTCTTTCGACTGAAATGACTACCTTTACAAAAACGACTTGTAACTTATTTTTCTGACTATAAACCTATACTTTTTCTATTTATATTCATAAAATCGAGTTCAATATGAAACCATAGCAATTTGATTCACTCAAAACGGATTTAAAATGAAGAAGTTATGGGTAAAACAAGATTGGATAATTTTTCTCATTTTAGCTACGTGAAAATTGGTAACAAATCTATTCCAACCATAACTTAATCAACTTGTATTGTATATTATGTAATCTGGAGATACCATAGACACGTATACAATGTTTCGACCTATCATGTCGACACGTCTATATATATTTCGGAACAACCATAGACACTCTATATGTGAATGTTGGAGTTAGCTATACAGGGTTGAGGTTGATTCCAAAATATATATAGTTTGAGTTATGATCAATACTGAGATTCGTATATACTGGGTCGTGGATTGATTCAAGATAATATTTATCGATTTATTTCTGTACATCTAACTGTGGACAACTAGTTGTAGGTTACTAACGAGGACAGCTGACTTAATAAACTTAAAACATCAAAATATATTAAAAGTGTTGTAAATATATTTTGAACATACTTTGATATATATGTATATATTGTTATAGGTTCGTGAATCAACCAGTGGCCAAGTCTTACTTCCCGACGAAGTAAAAATATGTGAAAGTGAGTTATAGTCCCACTTTTAAAATCTAATATTTTTGGGATGAGAATACATGCAGGTTTTATAAATGATTTACAAAATAGACACAGGTACGTGAAACTACATTCTATGGTTGAATTATCGAAATCGAATATGCCCCTTTTTATTAAGTCTGGTAATCTAAGAATTAGGGAATAGACACCCTAATTGACGCGAATCCTAAAGATAGATCTATTGGGCCTAACAAACCCCATCCAAAGTACCGGATGCTTTAGTACTTCGAAATTTATATCATATCCGAAGGGTGTCCCGGAATGATGGGGATATTCTTATATATGCATCTTGTTAATGTCGGTTACCAGGTGTTCACCATATGAATGATTTTTATCTCTATGTATGGGATGTGTATTGAAATATGAAACCTTGTGGTCTATGTTACGATTTGATATATATAGGTTTAACCTATAACTCACCAACATTTTTGTTGACGTTTAAAGCATGTTTATTCTCAGGTGAATACTAAGAGCTTCCGCTGTTGCATACTAAAATAAGGACAAGATTTGGAGTCCATGTTTGTATGATATTGTGTAAAAACTGCATTCAAGAAACTGATTTCGATGTAACATATTTGTATTGTAAACCATTATGTAATGGTCGTGTGTAAACAGGATATTTTAGATTATCATTATTTGATAATCTACGTAAAGCTTTTTAAACCTTTATTTATGAAATAAAGGTTGTGGTTTGTTTTAAAAATGAATGCAGTCTTTGAAAAACGTCTCATATAGAGGTCAAAACCTCGCAACGAAATCAATTAATATGGAACGTTTTTAATCAATAAGAACGGGACATTTCAAATCACCACCATAACCCCTTCTCCAAGCCTACTTGTTCCCTAAGTAATTCCTTATTAAAACCTAATTCTAGAATGCTCCATTCCTCCCTATAAATAGACCCCTAAGTTAAATCATTCCATGTACCAAATCATAAACAAATCCCTCACTCAAAAATCTCTCTCTCCCTCTCTATTTTTCGGCCAAAAACCAAAATCCCCACCACCCATCGAAATCCTCAAGGGTTTCCAAGAAATCTTCAAGTGTTCTTCGCGTTCTTCTTGTTCTTCCAGAATCTTCAAGGTGTTCTTCAAGATATTCAAGGCTTTGATCTTCCATCTTCATCAAGTTCTTCTTTTCTTTGTTAATCTTCTTGGATCTTCAAAGGTGTAACATAAAACCCTAATTTATTTTCTTAATTCTTTGATCTTTGTTTTAATCTATATTCACATAAAATCATAAACACATAAACATAAGAACAAATCTAGATCTATACATGTAAATATATATATATATATATATATATATATATATATATATATATATATATATATATATATATATATATATATATATATACATATACATATACATGTCGACTAGGTTAAAAAAAAAAAGGGGGGAAGAAACTTTGATCTTTAAAACCCTAGATACAATTAAGAGATTTGTTAGTGGTTAATTAAGGAAACAAAATAACTATATGTACATATACATATATATCGACACATATACATATATACTTGTAAAAAATAAATTTTTATATACATATATACATATACATGACATTATATATGTATACATACTAAAACCTTAAACCATAATTTGAATTATACTACTTTAATCAAAACCCTAGTTTTATTAAAAAACTAATTAATTATTAAACCCTAATTCATTAAACCTAACCCTAATTATTTAATACCACTTTAAACCCTAATCATTACCTAATCATTATTACATTAAATAAAACCCTAATTTACTAAACCCTAATTTATGAAACCCTAGGACATTAATTACTAAACCCTAGTTAATTAATTACTACTTTAAATAACTAACTCTAATTAATGAAACCCTAATACTAATTATACTATTAATTAACATGTATACACTATTACTATTACTAGCACCTATAACCTACTACTTATATTATAACACTTAAGAACGTTTTGGGATATGTATTAGAGATGTATAGATCTTCGAACTTTCTTGATGAATGGTTCTACGAGACTCTAGGCAGAGGGTTTGGACTTCCGATTTAAAGGGTCCTATGGCTCAAGCCCCTAGATATCAAATGGCCATTCGAAGGGAAAGGGGTGATTGGAAGCTGATCTAATACGACAAGTATCCTAAAATGGAAAACACTCTTTAAGTAGAAACTTTCTAAGTATAGAAACTTACTAGGAATAGGAACTTAGTGAAACAAACTATACATAAACACGTACTTAAACTCAAACATGGGCAAAACACTTAACTACTCTTAAATGTCAATAGGTTGACTTTTCTGCTCACTCGTTCAATTCTCTATTCCGAGGAATAACTCTCTCTCTACTTACTAAGGTGAATTCATAGCCCCTCTTTATTGCTAGCAAACTTACTTACTTTTGGGGTGAGACACATGCTGTTTTTACTTTTTACACTTTAGACACAAGTATCAAACTGTTAAACTATGCTATACCCGGCTATGTCCGACTAAGTCCCTATAGTGATATTTTTAATTTCTGCGGCATGCTTAATTATTGGGGGTAGGCCTATCGGGAGTAACGTCCCCGATACATTTGACTAAGTCTTTGTATTACTTGATAATGAAATTTAAAACCGACAAGGACAGACACAACTTGTCATGGGGCAAACTTAAACGTTTAGTCTTAATATCGGGCTTTGGCATAACTTTAGATCCTGAGGGAGATCAACTTTACAAACTAAATCTTGTGGTCTAAAACAACGGTCAAACTTTTGTTAAACCTATGAACTTCACTCAACCTTTTTGGTTGACACTTTAGCATGTTTTGTCTCAGGTGCTGTTTGATTCAAGCTTAGTTATCTACTGCTTATGTGATGCTACTTGGACATAGGATCAAGAGATTATCGCATATTTCACTATTGCATTTAAACATTTACTTTATTCCATTGTAACGACATTTCATTTTCCGCTGCGTACTCATTAAAGTTAATTTTCTCATTTAGTATTGTTCTCGTTATTATAATATGTTGGTATATTTTGATATTAAGTCACATTTCGCCCAAGCCCTAACTGGGGGTGTGATAGATTGGTATCAGAGCATAACCAGGCTGTTATAGAGAACCAGGATTGCATCTTTCTGTGTGCCTTATTTGCTAGCTAGGGTGCCTTAGCAATCTAGGAAACTATAACCTTTCCTGCCTTAGACTTTAAAGCACTTAGGATTGCCCTATAATCTTAACACTTATGCTTTCCAAAACTTGACAAAAAGATTCTAATCAAAGTCTCTTTCCTAATGATAGGATGTCAAGCTCAAGCGTTAACAAGCCCAATAAGGCAACTCACAACCCTACTACCGAAGTAGGTGTTGGACACTCTGAAACATCAAGACCTGTTCAAAGTCCTTCTTACAGCCCTGCTTCACCAAACTATAGTCTAAATACTATGCGAAATTCACAAAGGTCTCCTCAATATTATCTAACTCTGAGAATCGAAGATAAAGGAAAACGTCATGAAGAAGCCGGTCCATCAAGGAAGAGAGCCCGGACTCCTTCTTATAATGATGCTGCTAAGTATGAGGATTTGCTTCGCCACATGGAGAGAGTGAAGGTCCGTATGGATGAGAAGGACCGCGAAATTAAGAAGTTGGTGGAGAAAAATGTTGAACTAAGAAAAGAATTAAGGCTCCTGATGTACGAGGAAGAACGCAACACTCGTTGGGGAAAGTAATCACTTGCTCATCTCCAGGAGGATGTTAACTTCCAAATGAAAATGGAGAGAAGCCGAGTCAACGACCAACTTGCCCTAAGGGAATACGACACCAATGCCGTTAACAGTCGTGTTACCAACCTCTACGACAATCTCGAATATCTCTATGAAAAGCAAAAAGGGAAGAACGAACGATATGATAAGTTTATCAAAGAATCTCTCGACTCTCAAACCGAAAGGCTAGAGAAACTTGTGAAGGATAACATGGAAAAAGTGATGAAGCAGTTTGAGGACGAGAAGAAGAGATATGAAGATTACTTCAATTTTAATATTCTTTAGTTATCTTTCCTATTTTCCATCTATGTAAAGGCTATGCCTTAAAACTATTTCTAATTCCGAATCGTGTATTAAGGCTTATTTAATGCCTCGTTCCTTAATAAAATAAAGTGTTTCATTTATATCATGTGATATTAATACTTTATCTTATTCCTACTTGTAATTGCTCAACCCTATAATTTGTTAACTTATCCGACTTATGTTCACTTATGTAGCGACATCATGGTTCATCCAGCTGCACCTACTGTTAACAATATCGTCTTAACTACTGAGCAATTCCAACAACTACTCACTGCCGCACAAGGTAACAATCAAGCTAACAATGTTAATCCTCAACTGAAACCTTGTTCCTACAAGGATTTTTCAAACTGTCACCCTCCTGCGTTCAAAGGAAATGAAGAAGCTGTCAAGCTAGTTCGCTGGTTCTAGAAGATGGAATCAATTTTCCGTATTTGCAACTGTGGAGATGACGATCGAGTAAAGTATGCCACTAGCTCATTAGGTGGTAATGCTTTAACTTGGTGGTCAGCTCATGCCAAGTCTGTAGGGATTGACAATGCTAATGTAATTCCATGGAACGAACTTAAAAGCATGATGGTCAACAAATTTTTCACGAGGAGTCAAGTCCAGAAACTTGAAGCGGAGTTCTAGGAACTCAAAGTCAAGGGTACTGATATTGAGAACTACACCAATCATTATTTGGAACTTTCTACTCTATGTCCTGAGATGTTTCCTTCCGAAGCTAGAAGAATTGAGCGGTATATAGAAGGTCTTCCCGAGGATGTTTAAGGCAATGTTATAGTTGCTGAGAAGGTTACTCTAGATACTGTGATTCTTATGGTACAAAATCTGATGTTGGCCAAGAGAAGAAGAGCGTCGTCCAATAAGCAGGTTGAAACCAAGGGTAATGATGGAAAGAGGAAGTTTGAGCTATCTCAAGGTTTGGCTCAGAATGATAGTAAGAAGCCTGCGGATGGTACAAGGTCGAATTATAAGGGTACTTATCCTTTCTGTATTCGTTGTGAGAGGCATCACCCGGGGAAGTGTACTGCGATTTGTGCATTGTGTAAGAAAGTGGGACACGTTGCTAAGACGTGTAAGACTCCTCCAAAGGATAAGGCTATTGTTCCAGCCAAAGCTCCTCCAACCTGCTATACTTGTGGAGAAAAGGGACACATTAGTCCTAATTGTCCTAAGAAGAAGGATAATCCCGCTACTGGAGCTAATGATACTGCTGCGAAGGGTCGTGTGTTTGTTATCACTGCTGCTAAAGCCTGAGATGAGGATGAGGTCATCACGGGTACGTATCTTGTCAATAATTGTTATGCAACTATTTTATTCGATACTGGTGCCGACCGAAGTTATGTGTCTAGTGATTTTTGTACCCTATTTACTGAAAAGCCTCAACCCTTAGAAACTAAACAATTAGTAGAAGTAGCCAACGGAAAGATAATGCAAGTCAATAAAATCTATAAAAACTGCAACTTAATCTTAGCCGATAAGGAATTTAAGATAGACATTTTGCCGGTCGAGCTCGGAAGTTTTGACGTTGTAGTCGGAACGGATTGGTTACATCCATCAAATGCTGCTATCATGTGTTACGATAAAAATGTTCATGTTCCATTGGGAAATGGAGAGACTCTCATCATCCAAGGTGAAAAAAGTGGTTCCAATCTCAACATCATCTCCTGTATTAAAACTCGTAAATACCTTATGAAAGGTTATCCAGCTATTTTAGCTCACGTTAAGATGATTGAATCAAAAGAGAAGCATATTGAAGATGTACCGGTGGTTAAAGACTTTCCCAATGTGTTTCCCGAAGATCTTCCTGGTCTTCCACCTCCTCGACAAGTTGAATTTCAAATTGATTTAACTCCTGGTGCTGCTCATATTGCTAAAGTGCCGTATCATTTAGCACCCTCCGAGATGAAGGAATTATCCAACCAGCTCCAAGAACTATTGGATAAAGGTTTCATTCGTCCTAGCTCGTCCCCATGGGGAGCTCCTATTCTGTTTGTTAAGAAAAAAGATGGTACGTTAAGGATGTGTATAGATTATCGCGAACTTAACAAGCTTACTATCAAGAACCGTTATCCGTTACCGCGTATTGATGATCTTTTCGACCAACTTCAAGGGTCAAGAGTCTATTCAAAGATTGATTTGAGATCTGGTTATCACCAACTCCAAGTCAAGGAATCCGATATTCCTAAGACTGCTTTTCGTACTCGATATGGACATTATGAATTATGTATCATGCCTTTTGGTTTGACCAATGCTCCTGCTGTATTCATGGATCTTATAAATCGTGTCTGCAAGCCTTACCTCGATAAATTTGTTATTGTGTTCATTGATGATATTTTGATCTATTCCAAGAGTGAGAAAGAGCATGAGCAACATTTGCGTATGATTCTTGAACTCTTAAGAAAGGAACAACTCTATGCTAAATTTTCTAAGCGCGAGTTTTAGCTCAAAACCGTACAATTCCTTGGACATGTTGTTGATAGAGAAGGAATACATGTCAATCCAGCTAAGATTGCTGCTATTCGGAACTGGGAGATACCAAAGAATGCGAAACATATTTGCCAGTTTTTGGGATTTGCCGGTTACTATCGAAGGTTCATAAAAGATTTTTCTCTCATTGCTAAACCTCTTACAAAGCTAACTCAAAAAGGGAAGAAATTTGAGTGGTCCGAAGAACAGGAATCTGCTTTCAAGATTCTGAAGGAGAAATTAACCACAACCCCGATTTTATCTTTACCTGAAGGTACTGATGATTTTATTGTTTACTGCGATGCTTCGAAGCAAGGCTTTGGTTGTGTTTTAATGCAACGTGAGAAGGTTATCGCTTACGCATCTAGGCAGTTGAAGAAACATGAAGAAAACTATACCACACATGACCTTGAGTTAGGTGTCGTGGTATTTGCATTAAAGATATGGAGACATTATTTGTATGGTACCCATTTTACGGTGTACACTGATCATAAAAGTCTTCTACACATCTTTGATCAAAAATAGTTGAACATGAGGCAAAGCCGATGGATCGAGTTATTGAACGATTATCACTGTGAGCTGAAGTATCATCCTGGCAAGGCGAATGTAGTTGCCGATGCCCTTAGTCGAAAAGACGATGTTAAATGTGTTCGTGCTCTAAACCTGAAAATCAAATCAAATCTTATCTCATGAATCTGTGAAGCTCAGTTAGAAGCCATTAAACCGACACTTATCAAATGCGAAGGACCCATTGGTTTTGAGAGCCAACTTCAAGTGAAAGCTAATGGTACACAGTATTTTGGCAACAGAATTTGGGTTCCTCGTTTCGGTAATCTCCGTGAACTAGTCTTGGATGAAGCTCATAAGACTAGATATTCTTGTAAGACCCAAATATTTCATTGTACATATGTGTGAATAAGTGATTCAAGTTGTGGGGTATATGTTGTATATAATTAAAAGGCAAAAGAAGCTGAACTAGGCATTTGGCGCGCCGCGCGGCCTTATGGCACGCCGCGCCATTACGGGCTGCCAGATTCCTTTTTCTTTTTAAATTAGATATTTTAAGGGCATTTTGGTAAAACTACTTAAGGTCCGACTTTAAGGCTTGGATCAGTTGTTTGAGTGTCATTTACTCCATATTCACCCACCTTTTCATCTTCCAATCAATTCTAGAGAGAGAGTTAGATTCTAGAGTGAGAGAGCTCAAATTAAGGAAGAAGAAACTCGAATCGGGTCAAAGTGCAAGCACTAAAGTTGTTCATCTCCTCATTTACTATGTTTTGATAGTTATGGTAAGCCCTAAACCTAATTTCCTTGTTTTAATTGTTTAAGAATTAGGGTTTGTGTAGGTAATGAACACTAAGACCCATTTGTTAGTGAATTTGGGTGTTTTGGGTGAATTTGGGTCATGTAGACCCAAAGATGATTAACTAGGGTTTTCAAAGTAGTAAACTATGTTTATGAGCCAAAATTGGTTAGTTAAAGTACTAGCACACTTATATATATGTAAATGGGTGTTAAGTGGGTTGGTGGATGACCCGAAATGGGTGTATTGACTTTTAAGTGGTCAAATGGGTCATAATGGACCTAAGATAGTTAGTGTATGTATAAAATGCATAGACCTTGTGTTGAAAAGTGTTTTAAGACCTAATTTGTCAAATGATAGGGTTTTGGTTATGATTGACACAAATATTAGGGTTAAGGGTGCAAATGGGTCGAGATTGCACCATGGGTCAAAATGACTATAGAATGGAGTTTGAGTTGGTTGACCAACTTGAGTTTGTGATTGACATTATGTATAATGTAATAGGTACGTTACATTGAAGGTTTTCGAGCTTGTCTATCTCTCATCAAGACTTTGAGGTGAGTGGAAAATCTATATATATGTATGTATATGATTTACGTGCCATATTAATGGTGTCACATAGCCGTTTTGTGACCGTAGTTGTGAGACATAGCCGTTTTGTCCACGTTTTATATTTATGCACATAGCCGTGTTTGTGCATATAGTGGCGAGTAATAGCCGTGTTTTACTCCCACATTATTATCCGAGTCATTGTGCACATAGCCGTGTTTGTGTACATGATTGTGAGTTATAGCCGTGTTTTACTCACACGTTGATCAAGTGATGCCATAGCCATTTTTGGGAACACTTGGGGGTGATGCCATAGCCGTTTTTGGAACACCTCGGGGGTTAGCATACCATAGCCGTTTTTGGGAGCTAATGGTTGTTATGAACATCGATGACTTGTTTCGCGAAGTCATTACCTTGCGAAGATATTGGTTAACCATGGTTTATAGTTGTTGACATTAGCATTAAATTATTATTATGAATATTATGCTATTGATGTTGCTAGTTGTACGATTTGATGGTACTAGCTTGTTTATTGAGGCGTTATGCATTTGTATGCGTTATATGATATCGTGGATGCGAGTAGGTAATTCTTATATGCATGTATATATTTATTCTACTCACTAAGCGTTAGCTTACCCTCTCGTTGTTTACCATTTTATAGGTTCCGGCGTAGATAAGGGTAAGGGCATACGGTTGGATTAGAGATCCCGCTTGTTAAGGGACGCCTCTTGGATGTGTTAGCTTTTGGAGTTTGACCATGACTTGGGTAGTTTAATCCCAAACACCATGCTCATCGTGTCGTTTGGTACTTAAACTTTTTGGTGGTCGAAACTCACGTTATGTATTAAACTCGTAAAACGGCCAAAGTGGGCCCCGCTTTGTAAAACTTATTTTATGTTTGAATTGTGTTAGTTTTACATGTTTGAATATGTTGTTAAAAGCGTATTGTCTAATTATGTCGGGAAGTGGCCGATCTTTTTCGCATTTCATGACTTTTGGGACAGACCAGTTTGGCGCGCCGGGCGGCCATATGGCGCGCCGCGCCATATGCTGTCCCAGCAAAAAAAAAAATTATTTTGAGATTTTAACGCGGGTTGTTCGTGGTTTGGTTTGGGTTGTTACAAGTGGTATCATAGCATGGTCTAAGGGATTTAGGCGACTTGAGATAGGTGCCTAGACTTAGACTTTATTGTGTGTACGCTTTATGCGGGACTTGTAGGACTTTGGGTCTAATCGGGAATTGTTAGTACTTTGATTTATGTGAACTAACCTTGTGCTAATGGTTTTGTGTTGTGTTTAGCAATCATCAAGCGAGATGGACGTGGTACTAGCAAGTTAATGCGATGTGCTCGCGTAACAATGATTAGCTACCGTTGTTACGGGTGCAAATCGTGTCAAACAAGTAATGTACGACGATTGTCGAGCAAGATGGAGTAGTGTGGTGTATATGTATATACATATGTGTTAAGTCCTTTCGTTTCGTTGTTTAAATCTTTTCCGTTTTATAGAATGAAGATGAGAAATGGACACGACACCAATGACGGAAGTACGAGTGAGGACGTTGAGTT
The DNA here is from genome assembly GCF_046630445.1 of Rutidosis leptorrhynchoides. NCBI lineage: Eukaryota > Viridiplantae > Streptophyta > Magnoliopsida > Asterales > Asteraceae > Rutidosis > Rutidosis leptorrhynchoides. The sequence goes on from NC_092333.1 coordinate 197,520,477, forward strand.
CACGGCCAAAGTTGAGGCCATCTTTAAACGTCAAAAGGCGGAGTTCCTCGAGGATGTTAAGAAAATGTTTCTAGATACGATTGATGAGCAATTAGTCAATGTAGTCAAGGAGCAAGTGAAGGTCGTTCTTCAAGAGGATAATGTGGGGAGACGGGACTTCTTCTATAAGAATTTCAAGGACTCTCAACCTCCCACCTTCGATGGTGAAAGGGACCCACTTAAGAGTGCCCGTTGGATCTCCGACATGGAGGGGTCTTTTCGTACGTGTGAATGCCCTCTTGATAAAAAGACGAGATATGGTTGTAGCATGTTAAGAGGTGATGCTAATGTAACACCCTGTTTCTATTTCTGAAATTTCAGTAGTACGGGACGCCGTCCAAGGGATGGGACGCCGTCCAGATGTGAAGCGTGGGACGCCGTCCAAGGGTCGGGACGCCGTCCAACTTGTCTGTCGAGCCAGCTGTGTTTTTATTTTAAAACGGGGTAAAATGGTCATTTCACTTGGGTGCTGGTTTGGAGCCTTCAAGGCTGGTTCCTTGGTCATTTTGGATCATATTTCACACACACAAACACACTCCTCAAACCCTAGTGAGAGAAACTCACTTTTAGTGAGAGAGAGCTTGATTTGGAAGGGAAGGAGTCGATTTCTCGCAAAAACTCGGGTTCTAAAGTTGTTCATCTTGCTCTTAGCTACGTGTGGTGGTATTGGTAAGCTCAAACTCCGAATTTCATTTGTTAGATTTGATATTCAAGTTAGGGCTTTGAGCTAGATTGTTGTAAAACCTTTTTAGGTGATGAAATGGGTTTAAGGTGACTTGTTATTCTTGTCACTTGATGGGTTTTGGGTCGGTTGACATTTTGGCCTTGATTAGGGTTTGATAATGAGTTTAATCACTAGGCTTAGTGAATTTTGGAAGTGTTGGAACACTTTTGGGTGTGTTTGGTTAACTAATTTTGAAATGGGTCAAAACTAGGGTTTTGGTGTCAAAATGGGTATAACACGTGTTTAACACTTGTGTTCGGGTTTAATTGGTGTGTTAGGACCATTTTCACTCGTGTTAGTGATTATTGGTTAGTTTTGGGCGCGGTTTGTACTTGGAAGTGCATTTGGGTCGAAATTGCACTAAGTGTCATATGGGTTGGTTTGTAAGTCAACCCTAATCGTGTTATTGTATTTGTGATAATGGAATAGGTACTTTCCATTGGCGCGTTGCGGATTATTCGGAAGCATTCATCAAGACGACGAGGTGAGTGTTAATATCCTATGTGCATATGTATGTGTAGGATGGGTGCGGGTCGGGGTGAAGTGTTTCTTGGTTATAGAGCTCACTTCACATATAGGTGGATTTGATGGACTTGTGTATAGGTCCAATTGGCACGGTTGTGCGTTTTGGTTGGCCACCTTTAGCGGGGTACACAATTTGTGTGTACATTATCACACGCGGTATGATGTGGATTATATAACCCCAATGGCGAAGGGTTAATATTGTGATGCAGACTTAGATATAACCCCAATGGCGAAGGGTAGTATTGTGAGTGGAATAATTATACGTATGTGTATATGGCGTATTTATTTGTGAATGTTATGGTATGAACCATCGAGCCGGTAGTGCCATAATGTGTGTATGTGATAGGATGTGAACTACGAGCCGGTAGCATTGAGTGAGAACCACGAGCCGGTAGCACTATAAAATAATTGATGTGAACCACGTGCCGGTAGCATCGAGTGTGAACCACGTGCCGGTAGCACTATAAAATAATTGATGTGAACCATGTGCCGGTAGCATCGAGTGTGAACCACGTGCCGGTAGCACTATAAAATAATTGATGTGAACCACGAGCCGGTAGCATCGAGTGTGAACCACGAGCCGGTAGCACTATAAAAGAGTATGACTCAATTGCGTATGGTGTGAACCATGAGCCGGTAGCACCATAGCGTTTTGGTTAACCTTGGGAGTTTTACGTGTTGTTATATATATATATTGTATACGTATAATGTTGTATTGACGTGATGTAGCTAACCTTATGGTTTTAGCTTATTGGCATTGTTCGCAACGTTATTTGCGAACTTACTATATTGTTGGTGTTGTTAGCTTGTGCTTAGTGAACGTACGGTATGCTAGGTTTAGCTTGCCTTATACTTGGATGCTTCGGTATGCGCTATTTGATTATTATTGTGGCGTGTCCATTTTATACATATATATGTATGTAGTATATTTTCACTCACTAAGCGTTAGCTTACCCTCTCGTTGTTTACATTTTTATAGATTGCATGGATGCGGTGGCTCGGGTAAGCGCGGGGACTAGTGGACTTGCGTAGTTGCTTTAGAAGACTTGCTTTTGGATTTGTTTAGGATTGGGTAGCGTGTCCCCAATCCCATGATCGGTCTATGTTTTGTATAAACTAATGGATTGAAATAGTCACTTGTGGTATTTTGGGTCGATGTGGGCCCGGTGTCGTAAAACTCGGTTTTTATTATGAAAAACTCTTAGTTTAACCTATTTTAATATATTGTGAAAGTGTGTTGGTTTAAAAGTGTCGGGAAGCGGGTTTTTCACCCATGTGTAAAACGTAAAACTGATCAGAATCTGGCAGCACATCTGGACGCCGTCCCAGATGGTTGGACGCCGTCCTGGGTTTTACAATTGGACGCCGTCCAGATCAACTGGCTCTCAAAAAAAAAAATTTATGGAACTTTTACGGATGGTTAACGGGTTGGGTTGTTACAAGTGGTATCAGAGCATGCTCTAAGGGATTTAGGTGACTTGAGATAGGTGCCTAGACTTAGACTTTTGTGTGTGCTTATTTGTTGCAGGACTTGTAGGATTACGGGTCGGAATGGGTTTAGTTAGTGCCTTGATTGTAGGTTGACTAACGTTTATATTAGTAATGCAGATATTATTAATATGCTATTGTGTTGCGATATTGATTCTTGCGTTGTGTTTTGTTTGTGGTTGTGTTTGTTTATATCATCGAGCGAGACGGTCATTGTACTAACGAGTCGATGCGGCGTGTGTGCGTAATAAGGACTTGCAAACCTTATTACGGGTGCAAATCGTGTCTAACGAGTGATGTACGACGAGTGTTTAGCAAGATGGGACGGTGTTGTGCGTGCGGTTTTATACGTTCGTGGACTAATCGTTTTGCATTCTTTAGAATGACGACGCGAAATGAGATCGAGGCGAATGACGTGGAGTTTAACGCTAGAGTTGTGGCCGCCGTTGCGGAGCAAATGAGTGCGTTTCGAGAAGAAATGGATAGGAAGTATTCCGAACTTCAAAGTAGTGGTGAAATGGAGCGTTGTCTTAAGAGCTTCATGAGGACTAAACCCCCGATGTATGACGGAAAACCGGATCCTTTGGTAAGCACAACTTGGATCTCGGATGTTGAAGGGTGTTTTCGTACTATTGATTGCCCTCCCGAGAAAAAGACGAGACTTGCTACGAGTTTGTTGCGGGGTAGGGCGAGGGATTGGTTGGATGGTAAGATTGATCTTGTCGGTGGCGAAACGTTTATGGCCTTATCGTGGGACGAGTTTAAGGAGGAATTCTTCGAGGAGTTCCGGACTTCGGTCGATTTGTGGGAATTGCGTAATGAGTTGCGAAATTTGCGACAAGGGTCTATGGATTTGAATACTCTCAAGACGACCTTTATGGCGAAGGCTCGTTTTTGCCCGGAGTATTTGGGGAATGATCATTTGTTGATGCAAGATTTCTATCGAACCTTGAATGATGACTTGAAGAGTAATATTAGCAGAGTTCAGGCAAAATCGTTTGCGAAGTTATTCATCGCGGCAAGAGGTTTCAAGTCGTATTCACGATCGAAGAAGGGTGAACCTTCAAGGGAGAGAAGGGTTGTTTCTTATGGTGCTCCGAGTAAGAGGACTAAGGGTCCGAGTGTGAGCACGGGTGAAATGTCCCGTTCTTATTGATTAAAAACGTTCCATATTAATTGATTTCGTTGCGAGGTTTTGACCTCTATATGAGACGTTTTTCAAAGACTGCATTCATTTTTAAAACAAACCATAACCTTTCTTTCATAAATAAAGGTTTAAAAAGCTTTACGTAGATTATCAAATAATGATAATCTAAAATATCATGTTTACACACGACCATTACATAATGGTTTACAAAACAAATATGTTACATCGAAATTAGTTTCTTGAATACAGTTTTTACACAATATCATACAAACATGGACTCCAAATCTTGTCCTTATTTTAGTATGCAACAGCGGAAGCTCTTAGTATTCACCTGAGAATAAACATGCTTTAAACGTCAACAAAAATGTTGGTGAGTTATAGGTTTAACTTATACATACCAAATCGTAACAATAGACCACAAGATTTCATATTTCAATACACATCCCATACATAGAGATAAAAATAATTCATATGGTGAACACCTGGTAACCGACATTAACAAGATGCATATATAAGAATATCCACATCATTCTGGGACACCCTTCGGCTATGATATAAATTTCGAAGTACTAAAGCATCCGGTACTTTGGATGGGGTTTGTTAGGCCCAATAGATCTATCTTTAGGATTCGCGTCAATTAGGGTGTCTGTTCCTTAATTCTTAGATTACCAGACTTAATAAAAAGGGGCATATTCAATTTCGATAATTCAACCATAGAATGTAGTTTCACGTACTTGTGTCTATTTTGTAAATCATTTATAAAACCTGCATGTATTCTCATCCCAAAAATATTAGATTTTAAAAGTGGGACTATAACTCACATTCACAGATTTTTACTTCGTCGAGAAGTAAGACTTGGTCACTGGTTGATTCACGAACCTATAACAATATATACATATATATATCAAAGTATGTTCAAAATATATTTACAACACTTTTAATATATTTTGATGTTTTAAGTTTATTAAATCAGCTGTCCTCGTTAGTAACCTACAACTAGTTGTCCACAATTAGATGTACAGAAATAAATAGATAAATATTATCTTGAATCAATCCACGACCCAGTTTATATGTATCTCAGTATTGATCACAACTCAAACTATATATATTTTGGAATCAACCTCAACCCTGTATAGCTAACTCCAACATTCACATATAGAGTGTCTATGGTTGTTCCGAAATATATATAGATGTGTCGACATGATAGGTCGAAACATTGTATACGTGTCTATGGTATCTCAAGATTACATAATATACAATACAAGTTGATTAAGTTATAGTTGGAATAGATTTGTTACCAATTTTCACGTAGCTAAAATGAGAAAAATTATCCAATCTTGTTTTACCCATAACTTCTTCATTTTAAATCCGTTTTGAGTGAATCAAATTGCTATGGTTTCATATCAAACTCTATTTTATGAATCTAAATAGAAAAAGTATAGGTTTATAGTCAAAAAAATAAGTTACAAGTCATTTTTGTAAAGGTAGTCATTTCAGTCGAAAGAACGACGTCTAGATGACCATTTTAGAAAACATACTTCCACTTTGAGTTTAACCATAATTTTTGGATATAGTTTCATGTTCATAATAAAAATCATTTTCCCAGAATAATAACTTTTAAATCAAAGTTTATCATAGTTTTTAATTAACTAACCTAAAACAGCCCGCGGTGTTACTACGACGGTGTAATTCCGGTTTTACGGTGTTTTTCGTGTTTCCAGGTTTTAAATCATTAATTTAGCATATCATATAGATATAGAACATATGTTTAGTTGATTTTAAAAGTCAAGTTAGAAGGATTAACTTTTATTTGCGAACAAGTTTAGAATTAACTAAACTATGTTCTGGTGATTACAAGTTTAAACCTTTGAATAAGATAGCTTTATATGTATGAATCGAATGATGTTATGAACATCATTACTACCTCAAGTTCCTTGGATAAACCTACTAGAAATGAGAAAAATAGATCTAGCTTCAAAGGATCCTTGGATGGCTTGAAAGTTCTTGAAGCAGAATCATGACACGAAAACAATTTCAAGTAAGATTTCCACTCGAAATAAGATTATTATAGTTATAGAAATTGAATTAAAGTTTGAATATGATTATTACCTTGTATTAGAAAGATAACCTACTGTAAGTAACAAAGGTTTCTTGATCTTGGATGATTACTTGGAATGGATTTAGAAAACTTGGAAGTAAACTTGCAATCTTGGAAGTATTCATGATTTTATGAAACTAGAACATTTAGAATTTATGAAGAACACTTAGAACTTGAAGATAAAAATTGAGAGAGATCAATTAGATAAAGAAAATTGAAGAATGAAAGTGTTTGTAGGTGTTTTTGGTCTTTGGTGTATGGATTAGATATAAAGGATATGTAATTTTGTTTTCATGTAAATAAGTCATGAATGATTACTCATATTTTTGTAATTTTATGAGATATTTCATGCTAGTTGCCAAATGATGGTTCCCACATGTGTTAGATGACTCACATGGGCTGCTAAGAGCTGATCATTGGAGTGTATATACCAATAGTACATACATCTAAAAGCTGTGTATTGTACGAGTACGAATACGGGTGCATACGAGTAGAATTGTTGATGAAACTGAACGAGGATGTAATTGTAAGCATTTTTGTTAAGTAGAAGTATTTGGATAAGTGTCTTGAAGTCTTTCAAAAGTGTATGAATAAATATTAAAACACTACATGTATATACATTTTAACTGAGTCGTTAAGTTATCGTTAGTCGTTACATGTAAATATTGTTTTGAAACCTTTAGGTTAACGATCTTGTTGAATGTTGTTAACCCATTGTTTATTATAACAAATGAGATGTTAAATTGTTATATTATCATGATATTATGATATATAATATATCTTAGTATGATATATATACAGTTAAATGTCGTTACAACGATAATCGTTACATATATGTCTTGTTTCGAAATCATTAAGTTAGTTGTCTTATTTTTTACATATGTATTTCATTATTAATACACTTAATAATATATTTACTTATCATTTAACATAATTAACCAAGTGTATCAATATCTTAATATGATTCATATGTACCTAGTAAGACGTTGTTATAACGATAATCGTTATATATATCGTTTTCGAGTTTCTTAAATTAATAGTCTCATTTTTATGTATATAATGTAGTGACCCGAACTTTTCCATGTTTATATATATATATATTAAATGGAATTGTTATTTACATGATTAAGTGTTTCCAACATGTTAAGCAATCAAACTTGTTAAGACTTGATTAATTGAAATAGGTTTCATATAGACAATTGACCACCCAAGTTGACCGGTGATTCACGAACGTTAAAACTTGTAAAAACTATATGATGACATATATATATATATATATATATATATATATATATATATATATATATATATATATATATATATATATATATATATATATATATATATATATATATATATATAGTTAACATGATATTATGATAAGTAAACATATCATTAAGTATATTAACAATGAACTACATATGTAAAAGCAAGACTACTAACTTAATGATTTTGAAACGAGACATATATGTAACGATTATCGTTGTAACGACATTTAATGTATATATATCATATTAAGAGATATTCATACATAATATTATCATGATAATATGATAATTTAAAATCTCATTTGTTATAATAAACATTGGGTTAACAACATTTAACAAGATCGTTAACCTAAAGGTTTCAAAACAACACTTACATGTAAGACTAACGATGACTTAACGACTCAGTTAAAATGTATATACATGTAGTATTTTAATATGTATTCATACACTTTTGAAAGACTTCAAGACACTTGTCAAAATACTTCTACTTGACAAAAATGCTTATAATTACATCCTCGTTCAGTTTCATCAACAATTTTACTCGTATGTACCCGTATTCGTACTCGTACAATACACAGCTTTTAGATGTATGTACTATTGGTATATACACTCCAATGATCAGCTCTTAGAAGCCCATGAGAGTCACCTAACACATGTGGGAACCATCATTTGGCAACTAGCATGAAATATCTCATAAAATTACAAAAATATGAGTAATCATTCATGACTTATTTACATGAAAACAAAATTACATATCCTTTATATCTAATCCATACACCAACGACCAAAAACACCTACAAACACTTTCATTCTTCAATTTTCTTCATCTAATTTATCTCTCTCAAGTTCTATCTTCAAGTTCTAAGTGTTCTTCATAAATTCCAAAAGTTCTGGTTTCATAAAATCAAGAATACTTCCAAGATTGCAAGTTTACTTCCAAGTTTTCTAAATCCATTCCAAGTAATCATCCAAGATCAAGAAACCTTTGTTACTTACAGTAGGTTATCTTTCTAATACAAGGTAATAATCATATTCAAACTTTAATTCAATTTCTATAACTATAACAATCTTATTTCGAGTGGAAATCTTACTTGAAATTGTTTTCGTATCATGATTCTGCTTCAAGAACTTTCAAGCCATCCAAGGATCCTTTGAAGCTAGATCTATTTTTCTTATTTCCAGTAGGTTTATCCAAGGAACTTGAGGTAGTAATGATGTACATAATATCATTCGATTCATACATATAAAGCTATCTTATTCGAAGGTTTAAACTTGTAATCACTAGAACATAGTTTAGTTAATTCTAAACTTGTTCGCAAATAAAAGTTAATCCTTCTAACTTGACTTTTAAAATCAACTAAACACATGTTCTATATCTATATGATATGCTAACTTAATGATTTAAAACCTGGAAACACGAAAAACACCGTAAAACCGGATTTACGCCGTCGTAGTAACACCGCGGGCTATTTTGAGTTAGTTAATTAAAAACTATGATAAACTTTGATTTAAAAGTTGTTATTTTGGGAAAATTATTTTTATTATGAACATGAAACTATATCCAAAAATTATGGTTAAACTCAATAGACACATCTATATATATTTCGGAACAACCATAGACACTCTATATGTGAATGTTGGAGTTAGCTATACAGGGTTGAGGTTGATTCCAAAATATATATAGTTTGAGTTGTGATCAATACTGAGATATGTATACACTGGGTCGTGGATTGATTCAAGATAATATATATCGATTTATTTTTGTACATCTAACTGTGGACAACTAGTTGTAGGTTACTAACGAGGACAGCTGACTTAATAAACTTAAAACATCAAAATATATTAAAAGTGTTGTAAATATATTTTGAACATACTTTGATATATATGTATATATTGTTATAGGTTCGTGAATCAACCAGTGGCCAAGTCTTACTTCCCGACGAAGTAAAAATCTGTGAAAGTGAGTTATAGTCCCATTTTTAAAATCTAATATTTTTGGGATGAGAATACATGCAGGTTTTATAAATGATTTGCAAAATAGACACAAGTACGTGAAACTACATTCTATGGTTGAATTATCGAAATCGAATATGCCCCTTTTTATTAAGTCTGGTAATCTAAGAATTAGGGAACAGACACCCTAATTGACGCGAATCCTAAAGATAGATCTATTGGGCCTAACAAACCTCATCCAAAGTACCGAATGCTTTAGTACTTCGAAATTTATATCATATCCGAAGGGTGTCCCGGAATAATGGGGATATTCTTAAATATTCATCTTGTTAATGTCGGTTACCAGGTGTTCACCATATGAATGATTTTTATCTCTATGTATGGGATGTGTATTGAAATATGAAATCTTGTGGTCTATTATTATGATTTGATACATATAGGTTAAACCTATTACTCACCAACATTTTTGTTGACGTTTTAAGCATGTTTATTCTCAGGTGATTATTAAGAGCTTCCGCTGTCGCATACTTAAATAAGGACGAGATTTGGAGTCCATGCTTGTATGATATTGTGTAAAAACTACATTCAAGAAACTTATTTTGTTGTAACATATTTGTATTGTAAACCATTATGTAATGGTCATGTGTAAACAGGATATTTTAGATTATCATTATTTGATAATCTACGTAAAGCTTTTTAAACATTTATTGATGAAATAAAGGTTACGGTTTGTTTTAAAAATGAATGCAGTCTTTGAAAAACGTCTCGTATAGAGGTCAAAACCTCGCAACGAAATCAATTAATATGGAATATTTTTAATCAATAAGAACGAGACATTTCAGTTGGTATCTGAGCGTTGGTCTTAGAGAACCAGAATTTTGCATTAGTGTGTCTTATCGAGTTTGTTAGGATGCATTAGTGAGTCTGGACTTCGACCGTGTTTACTTGAAAAATGATTGCTTAACAAATTTTGTTGGAAACTATATATTTTTAACATGTGAATATTATGTGATATATTAATCTCTTAACGCGTTTGATATTATGTGATAGATGTCTACCTCTAGAATAAGTCCCATTGACTCACCTAATAATAATGAAGAGTCAAATGTAAATTGGAATGATTCGTGGACTGATTTACAAGTTCCCGAAGAGGAACCGGAAGAAGAGTCGGAACCGGAAGAAGAATCGGAACCGGAAGAAGAATCGGAACCGGATGAAGAAATAGAACCGGTGGGGGAAATAATAAAACGGTTAAGTAAAAGAAAATCCTCAACCAATCGACCAAGGTTAATTATGGTCAATGGTGTTTCCGCCAGGGAAGCAAAATATTGGGAGGATTACCAATTCTCCGATGAATCGGGTTCCAACGAGAATTCCGATGATGTTATAGAAATTACCCCAACTGAATTTAAAAAAGCAAAAGAAAATAATAAGGGAAAGGGCATAAAAATAGAGAAATCTAATTTCAACCCCGATGAACTTTATATGTATCGTCAACCCCCGAAGTCCTTAAGTTGTAACAATGACCCGGGAACCTCTAAACCACCAGGTTTTTCTAAACCAGTGTGGAAAACGATGGCTCGTATTAGGGGAACATCATATATCCCTAGAAACTTGGCAAAACGAACCAAAACCGAAGAAGAAGAAACAAGCGAGTCAGAATAAGATAGTTGTATTCGTGTGGTGTAATATATGTAATATAGTGTGCTTATGCTTTATGATATATGTAAAAATTGCTTGTATTAATAAGTATTTTTTTTATGAATCTAACTCTTGTCTATTTTACAGTATAAAAACACAAAATGGATAGACAACCCAATATTTTAAGAGACCTACCCGGAGACATGATTAATGAAATCTTGTCTAGAGTCGGTCAGAATTCTTCGGCACAACTATTTAAGGCGAGATCAGTTTGTAAGACATTCGAAGAATGTTCCAAGAATGCCTTGGTTTATAAAAGGCTTTCGTTCGAAAGATGAGGGATATCACATTGGGAAATCCATAAGTTACGATGTGTTTACTTTGACGCATATATTGCGGGGAACCCAAATGATATTTTACGCAATGAGTTAAGAAATTATTTTGACTCAATATATCCGAATATTGGACTTCGTGATTTAGAAAAAGCGGCTAACATGCAACATAAAGAAGCATGTTATACTTACGGATTAGTAATGTTCGCTTCTCACCAAAGTGAGAACAAGAACATCGGGCTACAACTATTAAACAAAACGTTCCCACAAGTGACGGAGTCGGTAATTGGGGTAAGAAATGAGGTTTTTAGATTGTTACGGGACTGTTGGACATTACGTAACCCTCGTCCCTTTGACGACGTTACAACACGCTGTCTTATCAACGGCTATAACGGTTATGTTCCACAAGACCAAGGATGAGAAGTAATCCTAGTAAAACCAGAATGCATGACTTGTTTCTGGACGTATGAATTACGTGTCTTTATTGCCTTTGCTGAACGACTTGTGTACTAGCTAGAATTATCTTCACAACCATCTTGTATCAAATTTATTGTGTGCTATATTTCATGCTATATGTAAAATAAGCGGTATTGTAAGTTTGTAAAATATTGTGTAAAAGTTTGAACGCGAAATATTATTATAATCAGTTTTTCATATAGAATTGTAGTAGTTGAATTGTATATTAGCTACTAAGTATTAAGTAGTTGAACTTAATGTGACGACCCGGGAATTTCTGACCAAATTTAAACTTTAATCTTTATATGTCTCCGACACGATAAGCAAAATCGGTAATGTTGAGTCTCGAAAAGTTTGAAATCTATATTTATGTAATCAATTACCCTTTCACTATTCCCGACGATTCACGAACCATTGTGTGTAAATAAATATAAATATATATGTATATAAATATAAACATAAGTGTAGATATAATATTTTAAATTAATAAAGTACATTTATTCAATTAGAATTAAAAATAATAGAATAATTAAAACTACTATTATGAATATATATATATATATATATATATATATATATATATATATATATATATATATACATGATTTCTATAAATAATTATTATTATTCAATATATGTTATTATATAATTATTTAATATTACATAATTATGAAATTGTAATATTGATATATTAAATGTAATATTTGATATCACTTCTTTTATTATTACTAATAATAATATCAGTATTATTAATATGATTATATAAAAATGGAAACATGTAACTTGTTATATCTTCACTTTGAATAGGTATTATTATATATTATATAGTTATAATACATAACCTATAAATTGTAATACGAATAAATCAATCATAATTGTTATAACAATATTGTTATTACTTTTAATAATAATATTGATACTAGTGTTATTAATATTATTTTTTTAAGTATATAATATATAGATATGAAATTTGATATAAATGATTATTATTACTAATAATATTATTAACATCAATATAATTGGTATTATTATTATAATTATCATTAATTATATTATTATTATAAATTTCACTAATATTATTGATATTGAGACTTATTAGTATTACTACTACTATTATTATTATTATTATTAATTACTAATATTATTGTTATTATTAGTATTTTGATTTTTGATTATTATTATTATTATTAATATAATTATTATTTATTAAATTCTTTTATATAAAACAAATCGTGAATCTGTATTTGGAGATTGGAACCAGTTTCACGTTCCTTTCAAACTTTATTTAATTTGGATTATTATCTGAATTTGATAACAATTAATAACAGTAAATGTACGAATTTTGTTAGCAATCAACATCCTTCTTTTATATTTTTTATATTTTTTTTCAGTACGGGGGATCCTTCCTGTCGAGTTCCTTTACTACATTACAAACGGTTTTCCATTATTATCGACTAACTTATTTGAAATATCCACTTTCAATATCATTTATCAATTAAAACTGTTTGTATCGAATTGAAATTTTAAACAGAAAACTCAAGAACACAGCTTATGCCCTGTTCTTATTTTTGTATTTACAAAAGCACGAATACGAAAGAATTTTAAAAATGTAATAATGCAAATATGTTAGGAATGATGTGTTTAAACTATCTGGAAAGTTTCAAGGTCAAATTTTATCTATCAATTTCGAATTTACGAGTCAAACTAAATTTTCTAAAAGTCAAAGTATATGTTCATCAAGAAATTCTAGCTCAATTGGATGTTTTCAGTTAAATTAAGTTTACAGAAAGTTTTTATGAAGGATTTGGAACGTATTTCATTTAGGAATCGTGAGCTAAAACATTATCAATTTCAAAATCATAGATTGAGTTCATATTTTTTTTCTTTCGTGTTAACAGCAGGTTTTTTCTTTGTTTTATTTTTGATACTTTTCGTTTTTCTATTAGTTCCATCAGATAACAACGATTACATATACGTTTAATATGTTTAAGTCGATTAATTCATATTTGGATTTGATCCTTGGAATTGGTTCAGTGATCGGCGGGTTTAGAAGAAGAAGGGATAACAGAAAAATCTAAATAAATACAAATGAGTTTCTAATAATAACAGAAAAGTAAATACGGAGTAATGGTTAGAGAGTATTGCCGGGTAACGAGAGGTCGGGGGTTCGAACCCGGGTGCGAGCTGTTATCTTTTTGGAACTCATTTTTCTTTTGAGGTAGTCTTTTGTATTATTATTATTATTATTGTTGTTATTATTGTTATTGTTATTATTATTATTATTAGTATTAGTATTATACTTATTATTATCATATTTACATTTAAAGTATTATATTTATTGTATCATGAAAATTATTATCATTTTACTATCATCCTTAGGTATTATTATTATTGTTATTATCATTAATTACTATAAGTATTATTAATACTATTATTATTTAATGTTACCATTTTAGTGTTAATATTATTATTATGATTATGGATATTATTATTATCATCACACTTATCATTTTTTTTTGTTACTATTATTATTATTATTATTATTATTATTATTATTATTATTATTATTGTTAAGTGTTAGAATTATTAATAGTATTAGTATTATTAATATTAATGATTACTATTATTATTATTATTAAATCATTATTATTATCAAAACTATCTCTTTAACTAGACAAATATTTTGTATATAAAATATACTTATTACATATACTATAATTATATTTCTCATAACTATATATATATATATATATCAAACCTATCAATATCATATATATATACTTACATATAACTAACTAATGATTTTAAATATAATACAGATCATATAATATATATAGATATATTGATACAACTAAATATATAATATTAATCATTTTAAATATATCTACAAATAAATATATATATATATAACATATAATGTAAGATATAATATATGTAAATGTTTTAATGGATTTTTAGAATAAATACTATATAACTAAAATATATAAATAACAAATAATAATAAATGAAATTATGTGAATCCATTGTATATTTTAATAATTATACAAATGATATAGGTTCGTGAATCTGAGGCCATCCTTGTATCGTTTTGTTATTCAATGTCGTTATATGTATTTTTACTACAAAATACAATACGGTGAGTTTCATTGATCCCCTTTTACTCTTTACATTTTTGGGGCTGAGAATACATGCAAATGCTTTAGTAACTGTTTTACAATAATTATATGCGTGAGTTTCATTTGCCCTTTTTATTCTTTACGTTTTTGGGACTGAGAATACATGCAAATGCTTTATTAACTGTTTTACAATAAATATATGCATGAGTTTCATTAATCCCTTTTTAAATGCTTTTGCAATATATATTTTTGGGACTGAGAATACATGCGCTGCTTTTATAACTGTTTTACAAAATAGACACAAGTAATTGAAACTACATTATATGGTTGAATGATCGAAATCGAATATGCCCCTTTTTATTAAGTCTGGTAATCTAAGAATTAGGGAACAGACACCCTAATTGACGCGAACTCTAAAGATAGATCTATCGGGCCCAACAAGCCCCATCCAAAGTACCGGATGCTTTAGTACTTCAAAATTTATATCATGTCCGAAGGAGGATCCCGGAATGATGGGGATATTCTTATATACATATTGTGAATGTCAGTTACCCGGTGTTCAATCCATATGAATGATATTTTTGTCTCTATGCATGGGACGTATGATTATGAGAAATGGAAGTATGAAATCTTGTGGTCTATTAAAATTATGAAATGATTCTTTATGATAAACTAATGAACTCACCAACCTTTTGGTTGACACTTTAAAGCATGTTTATTCTCAGGTACGAAAGAAATCTTCCGCTGTGCATTTGCTCATATTAGAGATATTACTTGGAGTCATTCATGACATATTTCAAAAGACGTTGCATTCAAGTCGTCGAGTTCATCAAGAAGTTTGTTAAGTCAATTATAGTTAAATATATTATGAAATGGTATGCATGCCGTCAACTTTCAATGAAATGAAAGATTGTCTTTTCAAAAACGAATGCAATGTTTGTAAAATGTATCATATAGAGGTCAAGTACCTCGCGATGAAATCAACTGTTGTAAATCGTTTATAATCGATATGGACTTCGTCCGGATGGATTAGGACGGGTCCTTTCAGTTGGTATCAGAGCGGTGGTCTTAGCGAACCAGGTCTGCATTAGTGTGTCTAACTGATAAGTCGTTAGGATGCATTAGTGAGTCTGGACTCCGACCGTGTCTGCATGTCAAAAGTTTTGCTTATCATTTCTAGTCGGAAATCATCTGCTTATCATTCTTAGTCTAGACACATCTTACTGCAATGATTGCATGAATAGTGTATAGACAAAATTCATATCTTAGCGTATCTGCTACTTCATATCTTAGCGGATCTATTACTGTAACTTTGCCTGACAACTCCCGTAGATTCCTCCGTAACTTATGGGATTTTAGTATTATATATGCATATGAAAATTATGTATTACAGGTTACTAATCTACATCCTATAATCTATTTCTTATCGAAAATCCTTCATCTGATCGTACAAGATGAATCATGTAACCAGTTCGAGTCCCTCAGATTCTGATAGCTATTCCGGTAGTTATTCCGACAGCTATTCCGACATAGATGTTCACCTAAGCTTCGAAGCGGTGTCACCAGAATGAATTAACCAATCATCCATCCCCAAATCATCTGATAGGTTCGTAGTCGACTCGATCAATGGAGACGAGAAGAAGGCGATCCTTTATGTCAACCGAATTCATCTCTTGACGAAGAACCTGAAGCACTTACAGGCTAACCCATTCGAAACACCATTTCCACAGTTATTTCCAGAATATCTTGTCACGATTATATTCTATCTAAAATTCTAAACCTTATTCATCCGCTCGTTCTGACCGACAATCATCCTGGAGTAATAAGTCAACGAACTTCGCGCTCGAATAATCAATTCGGAGAATATGGTACAAAATGTACCAGTTTCAGCAACAGCAACGGCACCAACAGTACCATCAATAACAGCACCAGTACCATCAACAATCCATGCTTCAATATCATCATCTGTACTTTGAGTATGATCTTTGTTCTGCGTATCGTTCTACCTCATTTATCTTCGTTCGACATGGCAAATATGTAATCCCTAAAGTTTTAGAGATTATTTATTCTAGTTCCAATCGAAAAGCAAATGAGTTTAATATCATGTTAACTCATTAAATCCATAAATACATCTGAAGAAAATATATATGTATATATGTTTTCATAAAGATTGTAATTAAAAATTCTCTTGTACAAACTGTTAATGGTGAAAATATTTTAACAGGTAGGTAATACCCGAGGACTATTTAATTTCACATTAATAAGTTACATTGTACGTTCTTCGAATTTGATTCAACAATTATTTACTATCCTACTTACATCCACCGATATACAAATCCGTTCACCATGAAATAACCATTTTCATTCAATTTCATATTTGGATTTTGACCTATCAGAATCCAACAAGTGGCATAATGAAGAAAACATATGACAAAATAAAATTTACTAGAAACAGACAAATTAACTATGAAAAATTTTGTTAACAATCCACGCTAACAAAATCCTAGCTAAATGTTCCTAGCTAACTGATTACATTTAATTATCACAATTTAAATTCTCGCAATTTACATCCTTGCAATTTTATTTATCGTCATTTAATTTCTGTTATTTATTTTATGCACTTTATTTATCGTCGTTCTGTTATTTACGTATTTTAAATATCGGGACACGTATACAATGTTTTGACATATCATATCGACCCATCTATATATATATGTATATAGTTTGAGTTGTGATCGAGTCTGAGACGTATACGGGTCACGATACATATTAATTAATTCGAATATATATATGAATTATTGAATTGTAAACTGTGGACTATCGACTGTGGATTAATAATGTTGGACAATTAAAATGAATTAAAATATTAATTATAATATATGAAACTAAATAATTCTTCAAGTTTGACACTTGATTTCATCCTAAAACCTCATTTGTATCTTGACGATTACAATCTGCGTCCAAACCTTTCGTAATTCTTAAAAAACATATCAATCGAGAGGATGAACCAACCGCACTTAATCTACGTAAGAAGAGATTGATGCATATAGTTATGCACTTGAAAACATTCAGAACCTGAGTAAACATTTAACACGTATCTGTGCTAGCTCCTTTGGCATTGTTATTACCGTAAATAACAATGCAATTCTTTTCTGAATTAGCCAATTTTGTCACAGCTCTAGCAAGTCAACTTCGACTTTTCATTCGAAGTAGCCTTACTACAATCCTGATATATACAATTACCCTTTCGATGCCGGAGAATTCTTTTATGTTCTACCATATTACCAATAGACGTACCAGCAACCTCGTTGCTTTTTGGCTTAAATCTCTCTGACAAAATCATTATATTTATTTATTGAAACACTATCATATACTCATCCGCATCTTGTAACGAGAACTACCATAACAATTACTGGAAATCAGCAATCAGTACTTTAAAAACTCACAGCATATCTACATCAACAGTTATATGTATGACATTTATCTCTTAGAATTATGATCTCTCATTCTGAAATTCTGAACAGCACTCAGTCTACAAATCAATATTCTGAATGTTGAAAAGGCTGAATGAAGCAGCAGAAACTGTAGACAACTGTAAACGACCTTAATCGTCGAAAGTTTAATGATAAAGAATAGTATGTTGGAAAAAGCCAGAAAAAAAAAATTTGGAACTGAAAAACGGATTGAGCTAACCGCGAAGGAGACCAAGGACAAATACAAGGACCATATCCTATATTCAAAGGATCCAGATGATTCTGTATCCGATGAAATCTTTAGAGAATATCCTACTCCGAAGTCATGTTAAAATCTTGCGAAAAATCTTTCTTCATCAGCCATCGAACTTAGAAATTCCAAAATATCATCATCAATATCTTCGATATTTCTGAGGATATTTTCATAAATATTCTAGTCCGAAATTATATACCTCCTCAAGTTTCCTATGTATCATTATATTGGAAACATTCAATAGGAAATTTAGTACCGAAAAGCAGATTATGCGAACCTAAGAAGAAAACTGTGGACAAATCACAAAAAATAAGTTTGACTTCAAAGAATCCAAATGATTCAATGTCTGCTAAAGTCTTTAGTGAATATCTTGCTCCTTACTCTAAACCCTTGCAGACAATAGTTTCTATCATCCTCTGATCTTAGATATTCTGAGATATTATCGTATCTTCATTATAAATATCCTTCATATTTCTGAAGATATTTTCATAACTATTCTTATCTGAAATCATTAATCTCTTCGTGCTATCAGTGTTACATCATATAGAAACTGTTAGTTTTTATATTCTGTAAACTTTTGAGCTTAAAATATGAATGTTATTGAAGTAATGTTGGGAACTGATGCATGAGTTAGTATAATATAATGACACTTGATCAACGTGATTATATTATAGTAAGTCATGCTGAGTGTCTAATGGGACGTGATGATTCACAGATCCTAACGTCATCACGTGCCATGTTACATAACTCTTTCATTCAAATTAACTTCCGAACATATCAAGAAAATATATTCTTGATAGTTCTATTCTCAGTGATTCTGATAATTTGACAAATTAAATCGTGCCATTACGATTTCCTTCTTAGAACATTAACAATGTTCATTCTGAAGTTTATATCTGCGAATTCTGAACCATTACAAGCGGTGTTTAATCGCAAAAAGAAGAAACGAAGGGACAAAGCTCCAAAATATAAGAGAAAATATAAAGCCCAATAATAACACGGAGGTTACAAACCGTGGATATTAATACGAATAACAATATAAAGACATGGTATAATTAAGAATAGTATTACCCCAAGGTAATAGTAGGAATAAACAGATTCTTCTGGTGGAAGGTTGAAAAGAAGGATGACAAAAATGATAATTAAGAAAACATCAAGGATTCGAACGGGATTAAGCATTTCACAATCTTTTAGATGTATGGACTAAGAAAGAAAGTATAGGAATGGTGAGAATAATGAAACGAAAGAGTTTGATTTATAATGGAAATATCAGACAGAGTAATCGAGGCAGATCACGGTATTTAATTATAGAGATCTTAATTTCCCTTGATTACCGAAGAATCAAATCTTATTACGAAAATATTCTCTAAATCCCTTGAACTCCGGAAATCAATCCTATCTACGTCAAAAGATATGACGAAACTTAATTTTCTCATTTCACTCATTTGCGATAGCTTCACTCGTACTCTTCACAAAAATGTATTCTTTTATCCACATTACTCAATGATGATAAAACTTTAATTTTCAACACGTATGAGTCATGAGAACATACTTATTGTCAGTCATGACTATCCCAATCAAATTTCGGGGACGAAATTTCTTTAACGGGTAGGTACTGTGACGACCCGGGAATTTCTGACCAAATTTAAACTTTAATCTTTATATGTCTCCGACACGATAAGCAAAATCGGTAATGTTGAGTCTCGAAAAGTTTGAAATCTATATTTATGTAATCAATTACCCTTTGACTATTCCCGACGATTCACGAACCATTGTGTGTAAATAAATATAAATATATATGTATATAATTATAAACATAAGTGTAGATATAATATTTTAAATTAATAAAGTACATTTATTCAATTAGAATTAAAAACAATAGAATAATTAAAACTACTATTATGAATATATATATATATATATATATATATATATATATATATATATATATATATATATATATATACATGATTTCTATAAATAATTATTATTATTCAATATATGTTATTATATAATTATTTAATATTACATAATTATGAAATTTTAATATTGATATATTAAATGTAATATTTGATATCACTTCTTTTATTATTACTAATAATAATATCAGTATTATTAATATGATTATATAAAAATGGAAACATGTAACTTGTTATATCTTCACTTTGATTAGGTATTATTATATATTATATAGTTATAATACATAACCTATAAATTGTAATACGAATAAATCAATCATAATTGTTATAACAATATTGTTATTACTTTTAATAATAATATCGATACTAGTGTTATTAATATTATTTTTTTTAAGTATATAATATATAGATGTGAAATTTGATATAAATGATTATTATTACTAATAATATTATTAACATCAATATAATTGGTATTATTATTATAATTATCATTAATTATATTATTATTATAAATTTCACTAATATTATTGATATTGAGACTTATTAGTATTACTACTACTATTATTATTATTATTATTATTATTAATTACTAATATTATTGTTATTATTAGTATTTTGATTTTTGATTATTATTATTATTATTAATATAATTATTATTTATTAAATTCTTTTATATAAAACAAATCGTGAATCTGTATTTGGAGATTGGAACCAGTTTCACGTTCCTTTCAAACTTTATTTAATTTGGATTCTTATCTGAATTTGATAACAATTAATAACAGTAAATGTACGAATTTTGTTAGCAATCAACATCCTTCTTTTATATTTTTTATATTTTTTTCAGTACGGGGGATCCTTCCTGTCGAGTTCCTTTACTACATTACAAACGGTTTTCCATTATTATCGACTAACTTATTTGAAATATCCACTCTCAATATCATTTATCAATTAAAACTGTTTGTATCGAATTGAAATTTTAAACAGAAAACTCAAGAACACAGCTTATGCCCTGTTCTTATTTTTGTTTTTACAAAAGCACGATTTCGAAAGAATTTTAAAAATGTAATAATGCAAATATGTTAGGAATGATGTGTTTAAACTATCTGGAAAGTTTCAAGGTCAAATTTTATCTATCAATTTCGAATTTACGAGTCAAACTAAATTTTCTAAAAGTCAAAGTATATGTTCATCGAGAAATTCGAGCTCAATTGGATGTTTTCAGTTAAATTAAGTTTACAGAAAGTTTTTATGAAGGATTTGGAACGTATTTCATTTAGGAATCGTGAGCTAAAACATTATCAATTTCAAAATCATAGATTGAGTTCATATTTTTTTTCTTTCGTGTTAACAGCAGGTTTTTTCTTTGTTTTATTTTTGATACTTTTCGTTTTTCTATTAGTTCCATCAGATAACAACGATTACATATACGTTTAATATGTTTAAGTCGATTAATTCATATTTGGATTTGATCCTTGGAATTGGTTCAGTGATCGGCGGGTTTAGAAGAAGAAGGGATAACAGAAAAATCTAAATAAATACAAATGAGTTTCTAATAATAACAGAAAAGTAAATACGGAGTAATGGTTAGAGAGTATTGCCGGGTAACGAGAGGTCGGGGGTTCGAACCCGGGTGCGAGCTGTTATCTTTTTGGAACTCATTTTTCTTTTGAGGTAGTCTTTTGTATTATTATTATTATTATTGTTGTTATTATTGTTATTGTTATTATTATTATTATTATTATTATTATTAGTATTAGTATTATACTTATTATTATCATATTTACATTTAAAGTATTATAATTATTGTATCATGAAAATTATTATCATTTTAGTATCATCCTTAGGTATTATTATTATTGTTATTATCATTAATTACTATAAGTATTATTAATACTATTATTATTTAATGTTACCATTTTAGTGTTAATATTATTATTATGATTATGGATATTATTATTATCATCACACTTATCATTTTTTTGTTACTATTATTATTATTATTATTATTATTATTATTATTATTATTATTATTATTATTATTATTATTATTATTGTTAAGTGTTAGAATTATTAATAGTATTAGTATTATTAATATTAATGATTACTATTATTATTATTATTAAATCATTATTATTATCAAAACTATCTCTTTAACCAGACAAATATTTTGTATATAAAATATACTTATTACATATACTATAATTATATTTCTCATAACTATATATATATATATATCAAACCTATCAATATCATATATATATACTTACATATAACCAACTAATGATTTTAAATATAATACAGATCATATAATATATATAGATATATTGATACAACTAAATATATAATATTAATCATTTTAAATATATCTACAAATAAATATATATATATAACATATAATGTAAGATATAATATATGTAAATGTTTTAATGGATTTTTAGAATAAATACTATATAACTAAAATATATAAATAACAAATAATAATAAATGAAATTATGTGAATCCATTGTATATTTTAATAATTATACAAATGATATAGGTTCGTGAATCTGAGGCCATCCTTGCATCGTTTTGTTGTTCAATGTCGTTATATGTATTTTTACTACAAAATACAATACGGTGAGTTTCATTGATCCCCTTTTACTCTTTACATTTTTGGGGCTGAGAATACATGCAAATGCTTTAGTAACTGTTTTACAATAATTATATGCGTGAGTTTCATTTGCCCTTTTTACTCTTTACATTTTTGGGACTGAGAATACATGCAAATGCTTTATTAACTGTTTTACAATAAATATATGCGTGAGTTTCATTAATCCCTTTTTAAATGATTTTGCAATATATATTTTTGGGACTGAGAATACATGCGCTGCTTTTATAATTGTTTTACGAAATAGACACAAGTAATTGAAACTACATTATATGGTTGAATGA
Organism: Rutidosis leptorrhynchoides; assembly: GCF_046630445.1. Lineage (NCBI taxonomy): Eukaryota > Viridiplantae > Streptophyta > Magnoliopsida > Asterales > Asteraceae > Rutidosis > Rutidosis leptorrhynchoides. Next base: position 197,543,840 of record NC_092333.1, read on the forward strand.
TCGAAATCGAATATGCCCCTTTTTATTAAGTCTGGTAATCTAAGAATTAGGGAACAGACACCCTAATTGACGCGAACTCTAAAGATAGATCTATCGGGCCCAACAAGCCCCATCCAAAGTACCGGATGCTTTAGTACTTCGAAATTTATATCATGTCCGAAGGAGGATCCCGGAATGATGGGGATATTCTTATATACATATTGTGAATGCCGGTTACCAGGTGTTCAATCCATATGAATGATATTTTTGTCTCTATGCATGGGACGTATGATTATGAGAAATGGAAGTATGAAATCTTGTGGTCTATTAAAATTATGAAATGATTCTTTATGATAAACTAATGAACTCACCAACCTTTTGGTTGACACTTTAAAGCATGTTTATTCTCAGGTACGAAAGAAATCTTCCGCTGTGCATTTGCTCATATTAGAGATATTACTTGGAGTCATTCATGACATATTTCAAAAGACGTTGCATTCAAGTCGTCGAGTTCATCAAGAAGTTTGTTAAGTCAATTATAGTTAAATATATTATGAAATGGTATGCATGCCATCAACTTTCAATGAAATGAAAGATTGTCTTTTCAAAAACGAATGCAATGTTTGTAAAATGTATCATATAGAGGTCAAGTACCTAGCGATGAAATCAACTGTTGTGAATCGTTTATAATCGATATGGACTTCGTCCGGATGGATTAGGACGGGTTTTCACTTAACGGGTAGGTACTACCCGAATTTAAACTTATAAAACGCTAATATGAATAAAAAGCTTTTATAAATGAGTTCATATTATGCTACGAAATACTATTAACTACTCTTAATATTCTGTATGATTAACTTGTTCCATTTGACTATTTTGAAGGAAATGGCACCGACTACTCGACACACCGTGAATATGAATGAAGAGGAATTCCGTACTTTTCTAGCTTTAAACATAGCCGCAGTACAGGCTGCGCTACATACCAACAATAACCTTGGATCTAGCAGTACAGGAAATCGTGTAGGATGCACCTACAAAGAATTCACTGCCTGCAAACCTTTGGAATTTGATGGAACCGAAGGACCGATTGGATTGAAACGGTGGACCGAGAAGGTCGAATCGGTGTTTGCCATAACTAAGTGTACTGAAGAGGACAAAGTGAAGTACGCTACGCATACCTTCACAGGTTCTGCGTTAACATGGTGGAATACCTATCTAGAGCAAGTGGGACAAGACGATGCGTACGCACTACCGTGGTCAGCATTCAAGCACTTGATGAACTAGAAGTACCGTCCCAGAACCGAGGATAATAAGCTCAAGACAGAACTTAGAGGGTTACGAACCCAAGGATTTGATATTACCGCGTACGAAAGATGATTCACAGAATTGTGCCTATTGTGTCCGGGAGCATTCGAAGATAAGGAAGAGAAGATCGACGCGTTTGTGAAAGGATTACCGGAAAGAATCCAATAAGATATAAGTTCACACGAGCCCGCCTCCATACAACAGGCATGTAGAATGGCTCACAAACTAGTGAACCAGATTGAAGAAAGAATTAAAGAACAGACTGCTGAAGAGGCCAATGTGAAGCAAGTCAAAAGAAAGTGGGAGGAAAACGGTGATAAGAATCACCAATACAACAACAACAGCAATTACAACAATAATCGCAACAATTATCCCAACAATCGCAACATCAATCGCAACTACAACAAATGGCCCAACAACAACAACAACAACAACAACAACAACAACAGCAACTACAACAATCATCCCAACAACAATAATAACCGCAACAACAACAACAATCAGAAGCAGCTATGCCAAAGGTGTGAAAAGTATCACTCGGGGTTCTGCACCAAATTTTGCAACAAGTGTAAAAGAAATGGTCATAGCGCGGTGAAGTGTGAGGTCTACGGACCAGGGGTTAATAGAACGAAAGGAACAAATGGTGTCGGAACGAATAATGGAGGAGCAAGTAGTGTCGGAGAAAATTATGCCAATGTAGTTTGTTATAAATGTGGAAAACTGGGCCACATTATTAGAAATTGCCTGAACCAGGAGAACACGAATGGACAAGGCCGCGGAAGAGTTTTCAATATTAATGCGGCAGAGGCACAGGAAGACCCGGAGCTTGTTACGGGTACGTTTCTTATTGACAATAAATCTGCTTACGTTTTATTTGATTCGGGCACGGATAGAAGCTATATGAGTAGTGATTTTTGTGCTAAATTAAGTTGTCCATTGACGCCTTTGGATAGTAAATTTTTACTCGAATTAGCAAATGGTAAATTAATTTCAGCAGATAATATATGTCGGAATCGAGAAATTAAACTGGTTAGCGAAACATTTAAGATTGATTTGATACCAGTAGAGTTAGGGAGTTTTGATGTGATAATCGGTATGGACTGGTTGAAAGAAGTGAAAGCAGAGATAGTTTGTTACAAAAATGCAATTCGCATTATACGAGAAAAAGGAAAACCCTTAATGGTGTACGCAGAAAAGGGCAACACTAAGCTACATCTTATTAGTAATTTGAAGGCACAAAAACTAATAAGAAAAGGTTGCTATGTTGTTCTAGCACACGTCGAGAAAGTACAAACTGAAGAAAAGAGCATCAATGATGTTCCCATTGCAAAAGAATTTCCCGATGTATTTCTGAAAGAATTACCGGGATTACCCCCACATCAATCCGTTGAATTTCAAATAGATCTTATACCAGGAGCTGCACCAATAGCTCGTGCTCCTTACAGACTCGCACCCAGCGAGATGAAAGAACTGTAAAGCCAATTACAAGAACTTTTAGAGCGTGGTTTCATTCGACCAAGCACATCACCGTGGGGAGCTCCTGTTTTGTTTGTCAAGAAGAAAGATGGTACATTCAGGTTGTGTATCGACTATCGAGAGTTGAACAAACTTACCATCAAGAACCGCTACCCACTACCGAGAATCGATGACTTATTTGATCAACTACAAGGCTCGTCTGTTTATTCAAAGATTGACTTACGTTCCGGGTATCATCAAATGCGGGTGAAAGAAGATGATATTCTAAAGACTGCTTTCAGAACACGTTACGGTCATTACGAGTTTATGGCCATGCCGTTTGGTTTAACTAATGCACCAGCTGTGTTCATGGACCTTATTAACCGAGTGTGTGGACCATACCTTGACAAGTTTGTCATTGTTTTCATTGATGACATACTTATTTACTCAAAGAATGACCAAGAACACGGTGAACATTTGAGAAAGGTGTTAGAAGTATTGAGGAAGGAAGAATTGTACGCTAAGTTTTCAAAGTGTGCATTTTGGTTGGAAGAAGTTCAATTCCTCGGTCACATAGTGAACAAAGAAGGTATTAAGGTGGATCCGGCAAAGATAGAAACTGTTGAAAAGTGGGAAACCCCGAAAATTCCGAAACACATACGCCAGTTTTTAGGACTAGCTGGTTACTACAGAAGGTTCATCCAAGACTTTTCCAGAATAGCAAAACCCTTGACTGCATTAATGCATAAAGGGAAGAAATTTTAATGGAATGATGAACAAGAGAAAGCGTTTCAGTTATTGAAGAAAAAGCTAACTACGGCACCTATATTGTCATTGCCTGAAGGGAATGATGATTTTGTGATTTATTGTGACGCATCAAAGCAAGGTCTCGGTTGTGTATTAATGCAACGAACGAAGGTGATTGCTTATGCGTCTAGACAATTGAAGATTCACGAACAAAATTATACGACGCATGATTTGGAATTAGGCGCGGTTGTTTTGCATTAAAGACTTGGAGGCACTACTTATATGGGGTCAAAAGTATTATATATACCGACCACAAAAGTCTTCAACACATATTTAATCAGAAACAACTGAATATGAGGCAGCGTAGGTGGATTGAATTATTGAATGATTACGACTTTGAGATTCGTTACCACCCGGGGAAGGCAAATGTGGTAGCCGATGCCTTGAGCAGGAAGGACAGAGAACTCATTCGAGTAAAATCTATGAATATAATGATTCATAATAACCTTACTACTCAAATAAAGGAGGCGCAACAAGGAGTTTTAAAAGAAGGAAATTTAAAGGATGAAATACCCAAAGGATCGGAGAAGCATCTTAATATTCGGGAAGACGGAACCCGGTATAGGGCTGAAAGGATTTGGGTACCAAAATTTGGAGATATGAGAGATATGGTACTTAGAGAAGCTCATAAAACCAGATACTCGATACATCCTGGAACAGGGAAGATGTACAAGGATCTCAAGAAACATTTTTGGTGGCCGGGTATGAAAGCCGATGTTGCTAAATATGTAGGAGAATGTTTGACGTGTTCTAAGGTCAAAGCTGAGCATCAGGTCTACTTCAACAACCTGAAATCCCAGAATGGAAATGGGAAAACATTACCATGGATTCCATCACTAAATTGCCAAGGACTGCAAGTGGTTTTGATACTATTTGGGTAATAGTTGATCGTCTCACCAAATCAGCACACTTCCTGCCAATAAGAGAAGATGACAAGATGGAGAAGTTAGCATGACTGTATTTGAAGGAAGTCGTCTCCAGACATGGAATACCAATCTCTATTATCTCTGATAGGGATGGAAGATTTATTTCAAGATTCTGGTAGACATTACAGCAAGCATTAGGAACTCGTCTAGACATGAGTACTGCCTATCATCCACAAACTGATGGGCAGAGCGAAAGGATGATACAAACGCTTGAAGACATGCTACGAGCTTGTGTTATTGATTTCGGAAACAGTTGGGATCGACATCTACCGTTAGCAGAATTTTCCTACAACAACAGCTACCATTCAAGCATTGAGATGGCACCGTTTGAAGCACTTTATGGTAGAAAGTGCAGGTCTCCGATTTGTTGGAGTGAAGTGGGGGATAGACAAATTACGGGTCCGGAGATAATACAAGAAACTATCGAGAAGATCATCCAAATTCAACAACAGTTGAAAACCGCCCAAAGTTGACAAAAGAGCTACGCCGACATTAAAAGAAAAGATATAGAATTTGAAATTGGAGAGATGGTCATGCTTAAGGTTGCACCTTGGAAAGGCGTTGTTCGATTTGGTAAACGAGGTAAATTAAATCCAAGGTATATTGGACCATTCAAGATTATTGATCGTGTCGGACCAGTAGCTTACCGACTTGAGTTACCTCAACAACTCGCGGTTGTACATAACACTTTCCACGTCTCGAATTTGAAGAAATGTTTTGCTAAAGAAGATCTCACTATTCCATTAGACGAAATCCAAATCAACGAAAAACTTCAATTCATCGAAGAACCCGTCGAAATAATGGATCGTGAGGTTAAAAGACTTAAACAAAACAAGATACCAATTGTTAAGGTTCGATGGAATGCTCGTAGAGGACCCGAGTTCACCTGGGAACGAGAAGATCAGATGAAGAAGAAATACCCGCACTTATCTCCAGAAGATACGTCAACACCTCCAACTGCTTAAAATTTCAGGATGAAATTTATTTAACGGGTAGGTACTGTAGTGACCTGAACTTTTCCATGTTTATATATATATTAAATGGAATTGTTATTTACATGATTAAGTGTTTCCAACATGTTAAGCAATCAAACTTGTTAAGACTTGATTAATTGAAATAGGTTTCATATAGACAATTGACCACCCAAGTTGACCGGTGATTCACGAACGTTAAAACTTGTAAAAACTATATGATGACATATATATGGATATATATATATAGTTAACATGATATTATGATAAGTAAACATATCATTAAGTATATTAACAATGAACTACATATGTAAAAGCAAGACTACTACCTTAATGATTTTGAAACGAGACATATATGTAACGATTATCGTTGTAACGACATTTAATTTATATATATCATATTAAGTGATATTCATACATCATATTATCATGATAATATAATAATTTAAAATCTCATTTGATATTATAAACATTGGGTTAACAACATTTAACAAGATCGTTAACCTAAAGGTTTCAAAACAACACTTACATGTAAGACTAACGATGACTTAACGACTCAGTTAAAATGTATATACATGTAGTGTTTTAATATGTATTCATACACTTTTGAAAGACTTCAAGACACTTATCAAAATACTTCTATTTGACAAAAATGCTTATAATTACATCCTCGTTCAGTTTCATCAACAATTCTACTCGTATGTACCCGTATTCGTACTCGTACAATACACAGCTTTTAGATGTATGTACTATTGGTATATACACTCCAATGATCAGCTCTTAGCAGCCCATGTGAGTCACATAACACATGTGGAAACCATCATTTGGCAACTAGCATGAAATATCTCATAAAATTACAAAAATATGAGTAATCATTCATGACTTATTTACATGAAAACAAAATTACATATCCTTTATATCTAATCCATACACCAACGACCAAAAACACCTACAAACACTTTCATTCTTCAATTTTCTTCATCTAATTGATCTCTCTCAAGTTCTATCTTCAAGTTCTAAGTGTTCTTCATAAATTCCAAAAGTTCTAGTTTCATAAAATCAAGAATACTTCCAAGATTGCAAGTTTACTTCCAAGTTTTCTAAATCCATTCCAAGTAATCATCCAAGATCAAGAAACCTTTGTTACTTACAGGAGGTTATCTTTCTAATACAAGGTAATAATCATATTCAAACTTTAATTCAATTTCTATAACTATAACAATCTTATTTCGAGTGGAAATCTTACTTGAAATTGTTTTCGTGTCATGATTCTGCTTCAAGAACTTTCAAGCCATCCAAGGATCCTTTGAAGCTAGATCTATTTTTCTTATTTCCAGTAGGTTTATCCAATTAACTTGAGGTAGTAATGATGTTCATAACATCATTCGATTCATACATATAAAGCTATCTTATTCGAAGGTTTAAACTTGTAATCACTAGAACATAGTTTAGTTAATTCTAAACTTGTTCGCAAATAAAAGTTAATCCTTCTAACTTGACTTTTAAAATCAACTAAACACATGTTCTATATCTATATGATATGCTAACTTAATTATTTAAAACCTGGAAACACGAAAAACACCGTAAAACCGGATTTACGCCGTCGTAGTAACACCGCGGGCTGTTTTGGGTTAGTTAATTAAAAACTATGATAAACTTTGATTTAAAATTTGTTATTTTGGGAAAATTATTTTTATTATGAACATGAAACTATATCCAAAAATTATGGTTAAACTCAAAGTGGAAGTATGTTTTCTAAAATGGTCATCTAGACGTCGTTCTTTCGACTGAAATGACTACCTTTACAAAAATGACTTGTAACTTATATTTCTGACTATAAACCTATACTTTTACTGTTTAGATTCATAAAATAGAGTTCAATATGAAACCATAGCAATTTGATTCACTCAAAACGGATTGAAAATGAAGAAGTTATGGGTAAAACAAGATTGGATAATTTTTCTCATTTTAGCTACGTGAAAATTGGTAACAAATCTATTCCAACCATAACTTAATCAACTTGTATTGTATATTATGTAATCTTGAGATACCATAGACACGTATACAATGTTTCGACCTATCATGTCGACACATCTATATATATTTCGGAACAACCATAGACACTCTATATGTGAATGTTGGAGTTAGCTATACAGGGTTGAGGTTGATTCCAAAATATATATAGTTTGAGTTGTGATCAATACTGAGATATGTATACACTGGGTCGTGGATTGATTCAAGATAATATATATATCGATTTATTTCTGTACATCTAACTGTGGACAACTAGTTGTAGGTTACTAACGAGAACAGCTGACTTAATAAACTTAAAACATCAAAATATATTAAAAGTGTTGTAAATATATTTTGAACATACTTTGATATATATGTATATATTGTTATAGGTTCGTGAATCAACCAGTGGCCAAGTCTTACTTCCCGACGAAGTAAAAATCTGTGAAAGTGAGCTATAGTCCCATTTTTAAAATCTAATATTTTTGGGATGAGAATACATGCAGGTTTTATAAATGATTTACAAAATAGACACAAGTACGTGAAACTACATTCTATGGTTGAATTATCGAAATCGAATATGCCCCTTTTTACTAAGTCTGGTAATCTAAGAATTATAGAACAGACACCCTAATTGACGCGAATCCTAAAGATAGATCTATTGGGCCTAACAAACCTCATCCAAAGTACCGGATGCTTTAGTACTTTGAAATTTATATCATATCCGAAGGGTGTCCCGGAATGATGGGGATATTCTTAAATATGCATCTTGTTAATGTCGGTTACCAGGTGTTCACCATATGAATGATTTTTATCTCTATGTATGGGATGTGTATTGAAATATGAAATCTTGTGGTCTATTATTATGATTTGATACATATAGGTTAAACCTATAACTCACCAACATTTTTGTTGACGTTTTAAGCATGTTTATTCTCAGGTGATTATTAAGAGCTTCCGCTGTCGCATACTTAAATAAGGACGAGATTTGGAGTCCATGCTTGTATGATATTGTGTAAAAACTGCATTCAAGAAACTTATTTTGTTGTAACATATTTGTATTGTAAACCATTATGTAATGGTCATGTGTAAACAGGATATTTTAGATTATCATTATTTGATAATCTACGTAAAGCTTTTTAAACATTTATTGATGAAATAAAGGTTATGGTTTGTTTTAAAAATGAATGCAGTCTTTGAAAAACGTCTCATATAGAGGTCAAAACCTCGCAACGAAATCAATTAATATGGAACGTTTTTAATCAATAAGAACGGGACATTTCATATAACTCATTGTTAAAATACCTAATGAGATAGATACTTATAATAAAATCATGTTAACTATATATATAACCATATATATGTCATCGTATAGTTTTAACAAGTTTTAACGTTCGTGAATCACCGGTCAACTTAGGTGGTCAATTGTCTATATGAAACCTATTTCAATTAATCAAGTCTTAACAACTTTGATTGCTTAACATGTTGGAAACACTTAATCATGTAAATAACAATTTCATTTAATATATATATATACATGGAAAAGTTCGGGTCACTACAGTACCTACCCGTTAAATAAATTTCGTCCCAAAATTTTAAGAAGTTGGAGGTGTTGACGTATCTTCTGGAAATAAATGCGGGTATTTCTTCTTCATCTGATCTTCACGCTCCCAGGTGAACTCGGGTCCTCTACAAGCATTCCATCGAACCTTAACAATCGGTATCTTGTTTTGTTTAAGTCTCTTAACCTCACGATCCATTATTTCGACGGATTCTTCAATGAATTGAAGTTTTTCATTGATTTGGATTTCGTCCAACGGAAGAGTGAGATCTTCTTTAGCAAAACATTTCTTCAAATTTGAGACGTGGAAAGTGTTATGTACAGCTGCGAGTTGTTGAGGTAGCTCCAGTTGGTAAGCTACTGATCCGACATGATCTATAATCTTGAATGGTCCAATGTACCTTCGATTTAGTTTCCCCCGTTTACCAAATCGAACAACGCCTTTCCAAGGTGAAACCTTAAGCATGACCATTTATCCAATTTCAAACTCTATATCTTTTCTTTTACTGTCCGCGTAGCTCTTTTGTCGACTCTGGGCGGTTTTCAATCTTGTTGAATTTGGATGATTTTCTTGGTAGTTTCTTGTATTATCTCCGGACCCGTAATCTGTCTATCCCCCACTTCATTCCAACAAATCGGAGACCTGCACTTTCTACCATAAAGTGCCTCAAACGGCGCCATCTCAATACTAGAATGATAACTGTTGTTGTAGGAAAATTCTGCTAACGGTAGGTGTCGATCCCAACTGTTTCCGAAATCAATAACACATGCTCGTAGCATGTCTTCAAGCGTTTGTATCGTCCTTTTGCTCTGCCCATCAGTTTATGGATGATAGGCAGTACTCATGTCTAGACGAGTTCCTAATGCTTGCTGTAATGTCTGCCAGAATCTTGAAATAAATCTGCCATCCCTATCAGAGATAATAGAGATTGGTATTCCATGTCTGGAGACGACTTCCTTCAAATACAGTCGTGCTAACTTATCCATCTTGTCATCTTCTCTTATTCACAGGAAGTGTGCTGACTTGGTGAGACGATCAACTATTACCCAAATAGTATCATAACCACTTGCAGTCCTTGGCAATTTAGTAATGAAATCCATGGTAATGTTTTCCCATTTCCATTCCGGGATTTCAGGTTGTTGTAGTAGACCTGATGGTTTCTGATGTTCAGCTTTGACCTTAGAACACGTCAAACATTCTCCTACATATTTAGCAATATTGGCTTTCATACCTGGCCACCAAAAATGATTCTTAAGATCCTTGTACATCTTCCGCGTTCCAGGATGTATTGAGTATCTGGTTTTATGAGCTTCTCTAAGTACCATTTCTCTCATATCTCCAAATTTTGGTACCCAAATTCTTTCATCCCTATACCGGGTTCCGTCTTCCCGAATATTAAGATGCTTCTCCGATCCTTTGGGTATTTCATCCTTTAAATTTCCCTCTTTTAAAACTCCTAGTTGCGCCTCCTTTATTTGAGTAGTATGGTTAGTGTGAATCATTATATTCATAGATTTTACTCGAATGGGTTCTCTGTCCTTTCTGCTCAAGGCGTCGGCTACCACATTTGCCTTCCCCGGGTGGTAACGAATCTCAAAGTCGTAATCATTCAACAATTCAATCCACCTACACTGCCTCATATTCAGTTGTTTCTGATTAAATATGTGTTGAAGACTTTTGTGGTCGGTATATATAATACTTTTGACCCCATATAAGTAGTGCCTCTAAGTCTTTAATGCAAAAACAACCGCGCCTAATTCCAAATCATGCGTCGTATAATTTTGCTCGTGAATCTTCAATTGTCTAGACGCATAAGCAATCACCTTCGTCCGTTGCATTAATACACAACCGAGACCTTGCTTTGATGCGTCACAATAAATAATAAAATCATCATTCCCTTCAGGCAATGACAATATAGGTGCCGTAGTTAGCTTTTTCTTCAATAATTGAAACGCCTTTTTTTGTTCATCCTTCCATTCAAATTTCTTCCCTTTATGCGTTAATGCAGTCAAGGGTTTTGCTATTTTGGAGAAATCTTGGATGAATCTTCTGTAGTAACCAGCCAATCCTAAAAATTGACGTATATGCTTCGGAGTTTTTGGGGTTTCCCACTTTTCAATGGTTTCGATCTTTGCCGGGTCCACCTAGATACCTTCTTTGTTTACTATGTGACCGAGGAATTGAACTTCTTCCAACCAAAATGCACACTTTGAAAACTTAGCGTACAGTTTTTCTTTCCTCAATACTTCTAGCACTTTTCTCAAATGTTCTTCGTGCTCTTGATCATTCTTTGAGTAAATAAGTATGTCATCGATGAAAACAATGACAAACTTGTCAAGATATGGCCCACACACTCGGTTCATAAGGTCCATGAACACAGCTGGTGCGTTAGTCAATCCAAACGGCATAACCATAAACTCGTAATGACCATAACGCGTCCTCAAAGCAGTTTTTGGAATATCATCCTCCTTTACTCGCATTTGATGATATCCAGAATGTAAATCGATCTTCGAATAAACTGACGAGCCTTGTAGTTGATCAAATAAGTCGTCAATTCTCGGCAGTGGATAACGGTTTTTGATGGTAAGTTTGTTCAACTCTCTGTAGTCAATACACAACCTAAATGTACCATCCTTCTTCTTGACAAACAAAATAGGAGCTCCCCATGGTGATGTGCTTGGTCGAATGAAACCACGTTCTAATAGTTCTTGCAGTTGGCTTTGCAGTTCTTTCATCTTGCTGGGTGCGAGTCTATAAGGAGCACGAGCTATTGGTGCAGCTCCAGGTACAAGATCTATTTGAAATTCAACAGATCGATGTGGAGGTAGTCCTGGTAATTCTTTCGGAAATACATCGGGAAATTCTTTTGCGACGGGAACATCATTGATGCTCTTTTCTTCAGTTTGTACTTTCTCGACGTGTGCTAGAACAGCATAGCAACCTTTTCTTATTAGTTTTTGTGCCTTCAAATTACTAATAAGATGTAGCTTCATGTTGCCCTTTTCTCCGTACACCATTAAGGGTTCTCCTTCTTCTCGTACAATGCGAATTGCATTTTTATAACATACGATCTCTTCTTTCACCATCTTCAGCCAGTCCATGCCAACTATTACATCAAAACTCCCTAACTCTACTGGTATCAAATCAATCTTAAATATTTCGCTACCCAGTTTAATTTCTCGATTCCGGCATATATTATCTGCTGAAATTAATTTACCGTTTGCTAATTCGAGTAAAAATTTACTATCCAATGGCGTCAATGGACAACTTAATTTAGCACAAAATCTCTACTCATATAGCTTCTACCGCACCCGAATCAAATAAAACGTAAGCAGATTTATTGTCAATAAGAAACGTACCCGTAACAAGCTCCGGGTCTTCCTGTGCCTCTGTCGCATTAATATTGAAAACTCTTCCGCGACCTTGTTCATTCGTGTTCTCCTGGTTCGGGCAATTTCTAATAATGTGGCCCGGTTTTCCACATTTATAACAAACTACATTGGCATAACTTGCTCCGACACTACTTGCTCTGCCATTACTCATTCTGACACCATTTGTTCCTTTCGTTCTGTTAACCCCTGGTCCGTAGACCTCACACTTCGCCGCGCTATGACCATTTCTTTTACACTTGTTGCAAAATTTGGTGCAGAACCCCGAGTGATACTTTTCACACCTTTGGCATAGCTGCTTCTGATTGTTGTTGTTGTTGCGGTTGTTATTGTTGTTGGGATAATTATTGTAGTTGCTGTTGTTGTTGTTGTTGTTGTTGTTGTTGTTGTTGTTGTTGGGCCGTTTATTGTAGTTGCGATTGATGTTGCGATTGTTGGGATAATTGTTGCGATTATTATTGTAATTGCTGTTGTTGTTGTATTGGTGATTCTTATCACCGTTTTCCTCCCACTTTCTTTTGACTTACTTCACATTGGCCTCTTCAGCCGTCTGTTCTGTAATTCTTTCCTCAATCTGGTTCACTAGTTTGTTAGCCATTCTACATGCCTGTTGTATGGAGGCGGGCTCGTGTGAACTTATATCTTCTTGGATTCTTTCCGGTAATCCTTTCACAAACGCGTCGATCTTCTCTTCCGCATCTTCGAACGCTCTCGGACACAATAGGCACAATTCTGTGAATCGTCTTTCGTACGTGGTAATATCAAATCCTTGGGTTCGTAACCCTCTAAGTTCTGTCTTGAGCTTATTGACCTCGGTTCTGGGATGGTACTTCTCGTTCATCAAGTGCTTGAATGCTGACCACGGTAGTGCGTACACATCATCTTATCCCACTTGCTCTAGATAGGTATTCCACCATGTTAATGCAAAACCTGTGAAGGTATGCGTAGCGTACTTCACTTTGTCCTCTTCAGTACACTTACTTATGGCAAACACCGATTCGACCTTCTCGGTCCACCGTTTCAATTCGATCGGTCCTTCGGTTCCATCAAATTCCAAAGGTTTGCAGGCAGTGAATTCTTTGTAGGTGCATCCTACACGATTTCCTGTACTGCTAAATCCAAGGTTATTATTGGTATGTAGCGCAGCCTGTACTGCGGCTATGTTTGAAGCTAGAAAAGTACAGAATTCCTCTTCATTCATATTCACGGTGTGTCGAGTAGTCGGTGCCATTTCCTTTAAAATAGTCAAATGGAACAAGTTAATCATACAGAATATTAAGAGTAGTTAATAGTATTTCGTAGCATAATATGAACTCATTTATAAAAGCTTTTTCTTCATATTAACGTTTTATAAGTTTAAATTCGGGTAGTACCTACCCGTTAAGTTCATACTTAGTAGCTAATATACAATTCAACTACTACAATTCTATATGAAAAACTGATTATAATAATATTTCGCGTTCAAACTTTTATACAATATTTTACAAACTTACAATACCGCTTATTTTACATAAAGCATGAAATATAGCACACAATAACTTTGATACAAGATAGTTGTGAAGATAATTCTAGCTAGTACACAAGTCGTTCAGCAAAGGCAATAAAGACACGTAATTCATACGTCCAGAAACAAGTCATGCATTCTGGTTTTACTAGGACTACTTCCCATCCTTGGTCTTGTGGAACATAACCGTTATGGCCGTTGATAAGACAGCGTGTTGTAACGTCGTCAAAGGGACGAGGGTTATGTAATGACCAACAGTCTCATAATAACCTAAAAACCTCATTTCTTACCCCAATTACCGACTCCGTCACTTATGGGAATGTTTTGTTTAATAGTTGTAGCCCGATGTTCTTTTTCTCACTTTGGTGAGAAGCGAACATTACTAACCGTAAGCATAGCATGCTTCTTTATGTTGCATGTTAGCTGCTTTTTCTAAATCATGAAGTCCTATATTCGGATACATTGAGTCAAAATAATTTCTTAACCCGTTGCGTAAAATAGCATTTGGGTTCCCCGCAATATATGCGTCAAAGTAAACACATCGTAACTTATGGGTTTCCCAATGTGATATCCCCCATCTTTCAAACGAAAGTCTCTTATAAACCAAGACATTCTTGGAACGTTCTTCGAATGTTGTACAAACTGATTTCGCCGTAAATAGTTGTGCCGAAGAATTCTGACCGACTCTAGACAAGATTTCATCAATCATGTCTCCGGGTAGGTCTCTTAAAATATTGGGTTGTCTATCCATTTTGTGTTTTTATACTGTAAAATAGACAAGAGTTAGATTCATAAAAAAAAAAATACTTATTAATACAAGCAATTTTTACATATATCATAAAGCATAAGCACACTATATTACATATATTACACCACACGAATACAACTATCTTATTCCGACTCGCTCGTTTCTTCTTCTTCGGTTTTGGTTCGTTTTGCTAAGTTTCTAGGGATATATGATGTTCCCCTAATACGAGCTGTCGTTTTCCACAACGGTTTAGAAAAACATGGTGGTTTAGAGGTTCCCGGGTCATTGTTACAACTTAAGGGCTTTGGGGGTTGACGATACATATAAAGTTCATCGGGGTTGGAATTAGATTTCTCTATTTTTATGCCCTTTCCCTTATTATTTTCTTTTGCCTTTTTAAATTCAGTTGGGGTAATTTCTATAACATCATCGGAATTCTCGTCGGAATCCGATTCATCGGAGAATTTGTAATCCTCCCAATATTTTGCTTCCTTGGCGGAAACACCATTGACCATAATTAACCTTGGTCGGTTGGTTGAGGATTTTCTTTTACTTAATCGTTTTATTATTTACCCCACCGGTTCTATTTCCTCCTCCGGTTCCTCCTCTTCCGGTTCTGATTCTTCTTCCGGTTCTGATTCTTCTTCCGGTTCTTCTTCGGGAACTTGTGAATCAGTCCAATATATATTCGACTCTTCGTTATTATTAGGTGAGTCAATGGGATTTGTGCTAGAGGTAGACATCTATCACACAATATCAAACATGTTAAGAGATTAATATATCACATAATATATACATGTTAATAATATATAGTTTCCAACAAAAATGTTAAGCAATCATTTTTAAAGAAAACACGGTCGAAGTCCAGACTTACTAATGCATCCTAACAAACTCGATAAGACACACTAATGCAAATTTTCTAGTTCTCTAAGACCAACGCTCGGATACCAACTGAAATGTCCCGTTCTTATTGATTAAAAATGTTCCATATTAATTGATTTCGTTGTGAGGTTTTGACCTCTATATGAGACGTTTTTCAAAGACTGCATTCATTTTTAAAACAAACCATAACCTTTCTTTCATAAATAAAGGTTTAAAAAACTTTACGTAGATTATCAAATAATGATAATCTAAAATATCCTGTTTACACACGACCATTACATAATGGTTTACAAAACAAATATGTTACATCGAAATCAGTTTCTTGAATGCAGTTTTTACACAATATCATACAAATATGGACTCCAAATCTTGTCCTTATTTTAGTATGCAATAGCGGAAGCTCTTAGTATTCACCTGAGAATAAACATGCTTTAAGCGTCAACAAAAATGTTGGTGAGTTTTAGGTTTAACCTATATATACCAAATCGTAACAATAGACCACAAGATTTCATATTTCAATACACATCCCATACATAGAGATAAAAATCATTCATATGGTGAACACCTGGCAACCAACATTAACAAGATGCATATATAAGAATATCCCCATCATTCCGGGACACCCTTCGGCTATGATATAAATTTCGAAGTACTAAAGCATCCGGTACTTTGGATGGAGTTTGTTAGGCCCAATAGATCTATCTTTAGGATTCGCGTCAATTAAGGTGTCTGTTCCCTAATTCTTAGATTACCAGACTTAATAAAAAGGGGCATATTCGATTTTGATAATTCAACCATAGAATGTAGTTTCACGTACTTGTGTCTATTTTGTAAATCATTTATAAAACCTGCATGTATTCTCATCCCAAAAATATTAGATTTTAAAAGTGGGACTATAACTCACATTCACAGATTTTTACTTCGTCGGGAAGTAAGACTTGGCCACTGGTTGATTCACGAACCTATAACAATATATACATATATATCAAAGTATGTTCAAAATATATTTACAACAATTTTAATATATTTTGATGTTTTAAGTTTATTAAGTCAGCTGTCCTCGTTAGTAACCTACAACTAGTTGTCCACAGTTAGATGTACAGAAATAAATCGATAAATATTATCTTGAATCAATCCACGACCCAGTGTATACGTATCTCAGTATTGATCACAACTCAAACTATATATATTTTGTAATCAACCTCAACCCTGTATAGCTAACTCCAACATTCACATATAGAGTGTCTATGGTTGTTCCGAAATATATATAGATGTGTCGACATGATAGGTCGAAACATTGTATACGTGTCTATGGTATCTCAAGATTACATAATATACAATACAAGTTGATTAAGTTATGGTTGGAATAGATACGTTACCAATTTTCACGTAGCTAAAATGAGAAAAATTATCCAATCTTGTTTTACCCATAACTTCTTCATTTTAAATCCGTTTTGAGTGAATCAAATTGCTATGGTTTCATATTGAACTCTATTTTATGAATCTAAACATAAAAAGTATAGATTTATAGTCGGAAAAATAAGTTACAAGTCGTTTTTGTAAAGGTAGTCATTTCAGTCGAAAGAACGACGTCTAGATGACCATTTTAGAAAACAAAATTCCACTTTGAGTTTAACCATAATTTTTGGATATAGTTTCATGTTCATAATAAAAATCATTTTCCCAGAAAAATAACTTTTAAATCAAATTTTATCATAGTTTTTAATTACCTAACCCAAAACAGCCCGCGGTGTTACTACGACGGCGTAATTCCGATTTTACGGTGTTTTTCGTGTTTCCAGGTTTTAAATCATTAAGTTAGTATATCATATAGATATAGAACATGTATTTAGTTGATTTTAAAAGTCAAGTTAGAAGCATTAACTTTTATTTGTGAACAAGTTTAGAATTAACTAAACTATGTTCTAGTGATTACAAGTTTAAACCTTTGAATAAGATAGCTTTATATGTATAAATCGAATGATGTTATGAACATCATTACTACCTCAAGTTCCTTGGATAAACCTACTGGAAATGAGAAAAATGGATCTAGCTTCAAAGGATCCTTGGATGGCTTGAAAGTTCTTGAAGCAGAATCATGACACGAAAACAATTTCAAGTAAGATTTCCACTCAAAATAAGATTGTTATAGTTATAGAAATTGAATTAAAGTTTGAATATGATTATTAGCTTGTATTAGAAAGATAACCTACTGTAAGTAACAAAGTTTTCTTGATCTTAGATGATTACTTGGAATGGATTTAGAAAACTTGGAAGTAAACTTGCAATCTTGGAAGTATTCTTGATTTTATGAAACTAGAACTTTTGGAATTTATGAAGAACACTTAGAACTGGAAGATAGAACTTGAGAGAGATCAATTAGATTAATAAAATTGAAGAATGAAAGTGTTTTAGGTGTTTTTGGTCATTGGTGTATGGATTAGATATAAAGGATATGTAATTTTGTTTTCATGTAAATAAGTCTTGAATGATTACTCATATTTTTGTAATTTTACGAGACATTTCATGCTAGTTGCCAAATGATGGTTCCCACATGTGTTAGGTGACTCACATGGGCTGCTAAGAGCTGATCATTGGAGTGTATATACCAATAGTACATACATCTAAAAGCTGTGTATTGTACGAGTACGAATACGGTTGCATACGAGTAGAATTGTTGATAAAACTGAACGAGGATGTAATTGTAAGCATTTTTGTTAAGTAGAAGTATTTTAATAAGTGTCTTGAAGTCTTTCAAAAGTGTATGAATATATATTAAAACACTACATGTATATACATTTTAACTGAGTCGTTAAGTCATCGTTAGTCGTTACATGTAAATGTTGTTTTGAAACCTTTAGGTTAACGATCTTGTTGAATGTTGTTAACCCATTGTTTATTATAACAAATGAGATGTTAAATTGTTATATTATCATGATATTATGATATATAATATATCTTAGTATGATATATATACAGTTAAATGTCGTTACAACGATAATCGTTACATATGTGTCTTGTTTCGAAGTCATTAAGTTAGTAGTCTTATTTTTTACATATGTATTTCATTATTTTTACAATTAATAATATATTTACTTATCATTTAACATAATTAACCAAGTGTATCAATATCTTAATATGATTCATATGTACCTAGTAAGACGTTGTTATAACGATAATCGTTATATATATCGTTTTCGAGTTTCTTAAATTAATAGTCTCATTTTTATGTATTTAACTCATTGTTAAAATACCTAATGAGATACATACTTATAATAAAATCATGTTAACTATATATATAACCATATATATGTCATCGTATAGTTTTTACAAGTTTTAACGTTCGTGAATCACCGGTCAACTTGGGTGGTCAATTGTCTATATGAAACCTATTTCAATTAATCAAGTCTTAACAACTTTGATTGCTTAACATGTTGGAAACACTTAATCATGTAAATAACAATTTCATTTAATATATATATATATATATATATATATATATATATATATATATATATATATATATATATATATATATATATATATATATAAACATGGAAAAGTTCGGGTCACTACAACGGGTGGTACGCGAACGGCTATACCGGATTCTAGTGCGGCTAGATGTTACAATTGTGGTGTGAGGGGTCACAAGTCTTGGGAATGTTCGGTACCAAAGGGTGATGGCATGGTGTGCTTTAATTGCCAAGAAGAAGGACATCGTAAGTCGGATTGTCCCAAGTTAGCAGGGACGGGTGCGGCAAGGAGACGTTAAGGTACGTTTCGTTTTAATAAATATGTCCTTTGATTATTTATTATGAGCCATTGCATTTGAGTTGATTAAATGCCTTGGGTTGTGCATATTGATGTTATGGTGACGTTCCTAATGGAAGTACCCTATGGTGACGTTGGATTGTCCGGCGAAGGGCTTAAGACTTGGTGCAACCAAGCATTCCTTAGTATTTGGGAAATGTTCTACCAAGCCATGGAAATGGGTTTTGGTGTACGGTTGTTAAGCGCGTGTTCGCTTTTGTGTTGAGATTGATGAACCGTGAGGTTCGTCGGGGGGTTGGAACCCTTGAGATAGAGTGTTTTGGATATCGATGTATGTTGGTAATGGAGCCTACATGACGCAACATTAGGTGCCTCTTTTATACCTACTAGCGTGGTGTTCGACTCCGATGGTGTTACGGTTACATTGTGCTTAGGGTACCGGAGTGAAACCCTTAGGTACATGAGTGAGTAAGTGGAAGTTGACAAACTAAAGCAATTGGACGATTGCGAGGGTATTGGTTTGTGTAATTTGTGGTGCACTTTTCGTTCGAAAGGTTTTAAGAATTGGTTAAAATCCTTCGTATGCTCAAGGTTGGAGCAAGATGTAGTGATGGGTCGTGTGAACCCAATTGTTGGTATAGTCTACCTTTAGTAGCATTGTACGAGTTGTGGATATTGGAACGTAGTTCCAAGTGGGGGAGTTACACTCCTGCACGAGGAAGTTTTAGTGTGAGATTTCGAATGATGCTTTTTGTAGATCTGGAAATTCGGTCGAGACACAGTTTGGGTCGATTTGTGGTAGAGTACAATTTTGGTTAACTTGTACTTATGATATTGGATTTGTAAATTATCACTGAGGTGGTATGTTGGTGAATCTCGTTGAGAGATAATGGACGTGTTTGGCGAGCAAGGTAAAATCCCTCGGTTAAGGGATGTGTGTGAGTCGGGTTCTCTTTTGGAGAATTATTGTTTGGTACCTATGTTCGATATAGGTGGTTCTTGTTCGATTGTGGATGGTTAGTGGTATCCGCTAGGGTTCACTATAGTGTAACAGAGCGCGATGTTGCACTACTCGTTGTTTTTGTAGTGACCCAAACTTTTCTATGTTTATATATATTAATTGAGATTGATATTTACATGATTAAATGTTTCCAACATGTTAAGCAATCAAACTTGTTAAGACTTGATTAATTGAAATATGTTTCATATATACAATTGACCACCCAAGTTGACCGGTGGTTCACGAACGTTAAAACTTGTAAAAACTATATGATGACATATATATGGTTATATATATAGTTAACATGATATTATGATAAGTAAACATATCATTAAGTATATTAATAATGAACTACATATGTAAAAATAAGACTACTAACTTAATGATTTTGAAACGAGACATATATGTAACGATTATCGTTGTAACGACATTTAATGTATATATATCATATTAAGAGATATTCGTACATCATAATATCATGATAATATAATAATTTAAAATCTCATTTGATATTATAAGCATTGGGTTAACAACATTTAACAAGATCGTTAACCTAAAGGTTTCAAAACAACATTTACATGTAACGACTAACGATGACTTAACGACTCAGTTAAAATGTATATACATGTCGTGTTTTAATATGTATTCATACACTTTTGAAAGACTTCAAGACACTTATCAAAATACTTCTACTTAACAAAAATTCTTACAATTACATCCTCGTTAAGTTTCATCAACAATTCTACTCGTATGCACCCGTATTCGTACTCGTACAATACACAACTTTTAGATGTATGTACTATTGGTATATACACTCCAATGATCAGCTCTTAGCATCCCATGTGAGTCACCTAACACATGTGGGAACCATCATTTGGCAACTAGCATGAAATATCTCATAAAATTACAAAAATATGAGTAATCATTCATGACTTATTTACATGAAAACAAAATTACATATCCTTTATATCTAATCCATACACCAATGACCAAAAACACCTACAAACACTTTCATTCTTCAATTTTCTTCATCTAATTGATCTCTCTCAAGTTCTATCTTCAAGTTCTAAGTGTTCTTCATATATTCTACAAGTTCTAGTTACATAAAATCAAGAATACTTTCAAGTTTGCTAGCTCACTTCCAATCTTGTAAGGTGATCATACAACCTCAAGAAATCTTTGTTTCTTACAGTATGTTATCATTCTAATACAAGGTAATAATCATATTTAAAATTTGGTTCAATTTCTATAACTATAACAATCTTATTTCAAGTGATGATCTTACTTGAACTTGTTTTCGTGTCATGATTCTGCTTCAAGAACTTCGAGCCATCCAAGGATCCGTTGAAGCTAGATCCATTTTTCTATT
Source organism: Rutidosis leptorrhynchoides (assembly GCF_046630445.1). Classification (NCBI taxonomy): domain Eukaryota; kingdom Viridiplantae; phylum Streptophyta; class Magnoliopsida; order Asterales; family Asteraceae; genus Rutidosis; species Rutidosis leptorrhynchoides. The sequence goes on from NC_092333.1 coordinate 197,565,521, forward strand.
TTCCAGTAGGTTTATCCAAGGAACTTAAGGTAGTAATGATGTTCATAACATCATTCGATTCATACATATAAAGCTATCTTATTCGAAGGTTTAAACTTGTAATCACTAGAACACAGTTTAGTTAATTCTAAACTTGTTTGCAAATAAAGTTAATCCTTCTAACTAGACTTTTAAAATCAACTAAACACATGTTCTATATCTATAAGATATGCTAACTTAATGATTTAAAACCCGGAAACACGATAAACACCGTAAAACCGGATTTACGCCGTCGTAGTAACACCGCGGGCTGTTTTGGGTTAGTTAATTAAAAACTATGATAAACTTTGATTTAAAAGTTGTTATTCTGAGAAAATAATTTTTATTATGAACATGAAACTATATCCAAAAATTATGGTTAAACTCAAAGTGGAAGTATGTTTTCTAAAATGGTCATCTAGACGTCGTTCTTTCGACAGAAATGACTACCTTTACAAAAACGACTTGTAACTTATTTTTTTGACTATAAACCTCTACTTTTTCTGTTTAGATTCATAAAATAGGGTTCAATATGAAACCATAGCAATTTGATTCACTCAAAACAGATTTAAAATGAAGAAGTTATAGGTAAAACAAGATTGGATAATTTTTCTCATTTTAGCTACGTGAAAATTGGTAACAAATCTATTCCAACCATAACTTAATCAACTTGTATTGTATATTATGTAATCTTGAGATACCATAGACACGTATACAATGTTTCGACCTATCATGTCGACACATCTATATATATTTCGGAACAACCATAGACACTCTATATGTGAATGTTGGAGTTAGCTATACAGGGTTGAGGTTGATTCCAAAATATATATAGTTTGAGTTGTGATCAATACTGAGATACGTATACACTGGGTCGTGGATTGATTCAAGATAATATTTATCGATTTATTTCTGTACATCTAACTGTGGACAACTAGTTGTAGGTTACTAACGAGGACAGCTGACTTAATAAACTTAAAACATCAAAATATATTAAAAGTGTTGTAAATATATTTTGAACATACTTTGATATATATATGTATATATTGTTATAGGTTCGTGAATCAACCAGTGGCCAAGTCTTACTTCCCGACGAAGTAAAAATCTGTGAAAGTGAGTTATAGTCCCACTTTTAAAATCTAATATTTTTGGGATGAGAATACATTCAGGTTTTATAAATGATTTACAAAATAGACACAAGTACGTGAAACTACATTCTATGGATGAATTATCGAAATCGAATATGCCCCTTTTTATTAAGTCTGGTAATCTAAGAATTAGGGAACAGACACCCTAATTGATGCGAATCCTAAAGATAGATCTATTGAGCCTAACAAACCCCATCCAAAGTACCGGATGCTTTAGTACTTCAAAATTTATATCATATCCGAAGGGTGTCCCGGAATGATGGGGATATTCTTATATATGCATCTTGTTAATGTCGGTTACCAGGTGTTCAGCATATGAATGATTTTTATCTCTATGTATGGGATGTGTATTGAAATATGAAATCTTGTGGTCTATTATTATGATTTGATATATATAGGTTAAACCTATAACTCACCAACATTTTTGTTGACGTTTTAAGCATGTTTATTCTCAGGTGATTATTAAGAGCTTCCGCTGTCGCATACTTAAATAAGGACGAGATTTGGAGTCCATGCTTGTATGATATTGTGTAAAAACTGCATTCAAGAAACTTATTTTGTTGTAACATATTTGTATTGTAAACCATTATGTAATGGTCGTGTGTAAACAGGATATTTTAGATTATCATTATTTGATAATCTACGTAAAGCTTTTTAAACCTTTATTGATGAAATAAAGGTTATGGTTTGTTTTAAAATGAATGCAGTCTTTGAAAAACGTCTCATATAGAGGTCAAAACCTCGCAACGAAATCAATTAATATGGAACGTTTTTAATCAATAAGAACGGGACATTTCAGTTTGAGGCCGAAAGTGCGTATGTGATTGATGAAGCATGACCTTCGGGGTCCGCTGACTTCATCGTGGTATTGATGAATGATGAAGCATGACTTTCGGAGTCCGCTGACTTCATCATGGGATTGTTGATTAATGAAGCATGACCTTCGGGGTCCGTTGACTTCATTATGGTGTGGTTGATTGGTGAAGCATGATCTTCGGGTCCGCTGACTTCATTATGGTTGTTGATTGGTGGAGCATGACCTTTAGGGTCCGCTGACTTCATCATGGGAGTATGCGATTGGTGAAGCCTGATCTTCGGGTCCGCTGACTTCATCATGAGCGAGGTGATATATCGGTGAAGCATGACTTTTGGGTCCGCTGACTTCATCCGGTGTTGAGATTGGTGAAGCATGGCCTTCGGGGTCCGCTGACTTCATCAGGAGAGTAGTGTTACGTCGGCATGGCATAACATTATCGGGAAATGCGCGTACCGGTGGGAAATGAGAGTACCATTCTTGAGTTGTGTTGTGGGAACTATCGGTTGTTTTATACGCCGATGGTGGGGTTGTGAGGACCGTGTGGTGTGATTTGTGATGCGATAGCCGTGTTTCGCTCACATGTTGTCACGGGTGTGACAATAGCCGATTTTGTACACCTTAGGACTAGCGTTGCCATAGTCGTTCTGGGTGCTTTTAGTTTAAACCGTTTGTTATGATGTTACGGTAGTTGTGTATTGGTCGTATTGCGCAATACAAGGGATGTTAGTGATTGGTGTTATCCGAAAGGATTCGTTTGGATCGGTCTTCATCGTTTCGGGTTGTTGACCTTAGGATTGCGACTTGGTTACCTTAGCATTGTACTTAGTAATGGTACGCTAGGGGTTTGATATCTCGGTCAGAGATTGGTTGAGTTTTCCCGATGTTAGGGAATGAGCATGGTCTTAGTGCTCGGAATTGTGGATTGATAAATCGCGGGTGACGATTTTAGTTGTTAGAAGCGATTCATTGGGAAGAATTGCTTAGGAAATTTGGATTGGGACTTATGTTTGAGGACCGTGGAGTGTGGTCCGTGTGGGTTAGTGACGAGGATCACGAGGACATGATCGATTCTAAGTGGGGGAGAGTTGTAACACCCTGTTTCTATTTCTGAAATTTCGGTAGTACGGGATGCCGTCCAAGGGATGGGACGCCATCCAGATGTGAAGCGTGGGACGCCGTCCAAGGGTCGGGACGCCGTCCAACTTGTCTGTCGAGCCAGCTTTGTTTTTATTTTAAAAAGGGGTAAAATGGCCATTTCACTTGGGTGCCGGTTTGGAGCCTTCAAGGCTGGTTCCTTGGTCATTTTGGATCATATTTCACACACACAAACACACTCCTCAAACCCTAGTGAGAGAAACTCACTTTTAGTGAGAGAGAGCTTGATTTGGAAGGGAAGGAGTCGATTTCTCGAAAAAGCTTGGGTTCTAAAGTTGTTCATCTCGCTCCTAGCTACGTGTGGTGGTATTGGTAAGCTCAAAATCCGAATTTCATTTGTTAGATTTGATATTCAAATTAGGGCTTTGAGCTAGATTGTTGTAAAACCTTTTTAGGTGATGAAATGGGTTTAAGGTGACTTGTTATTCTTGTCACTTGGCGGGTTTTGGGTCGGTTGACGTTTTGGCCTTGATTAGGGTTTGATAATGAGTTTAATCACTAGGCTTAATGAGTTTGGAAGTGTTGGAACACTTTTGGGTGAGTTTGGTTAACTAATTTTGAAATGGGTCAAAACTAGGGTTTTGGTGTCAAAATGGGTATGACACGTGTTTAACACTTGTGTTCGGGTTTAATTGGTGTGTTAGGACCATTTTCACTCGTGTTAGTGATTATTGGTTAGTTTTGGGTGCGATTTGTACTTGGAAGTGCATTTGGGTCGAAATTGCACTAAGTGTCATATGGGTTGGTTTGTAAGTCAACCCTAATCGTGTTATTGTATTTGTGATAATGGAATAGGTACTTTCTATTGACGCATTGCGGATTATTTGGAAGCATTCATCAAGACGACGAGGTGAGTGTTAATATCCTATGTGCATATGTATGTGTAGGATGGGTGCGGGTCGGGGTGAAGTGTTTCTTGGTTATAGAGCTCACTTCACATATAGGTGGATTTGATGGACTTGTGTATAGGTCCAATTGGCACGGTTGTGCATTTTGGTTGGCCACCTTTGGCGGGGTACACAATTTGTGTATACATTATCACACGCGGTATGATGTGGATTATATAACCTTAATGGCGAAGGGTTAATATTGTGATGCGAACTTAGATATAACCCCAATGGCGAAGGGTAGTATTGTGAGTGGAATAATTATACGTATGTGTATATGGCGTATTTATTTGTGAATGTTATGGTATGAACCATCGAGCCGGTAGTGCCATAATGTGTATGTGTGATAGGATGTGAACCACGAGCCTGTAGCATCGAGTGTGAACCATGAGCCGATAGCACTATAAAATAATTGATGTGAACCACATGCCGGTAGCATCGAGTGTGAACCACGTGCCGGTAGCACTATAAAATAATTGATGTGAACCACGTGCCGGTAGCATCGAGTGTGAACCACTTGCCGGTAGCACTATAAAATAATTGATGTGAACCACGAGCAGGTAGCATCGAGTGTGAACCACGAGCCGGTAGCACTATAAAAGAGTATGACTCAATTGCGTATGGTGTGAACCACGAGCCGGTAGCACCATAGCGTTATGGTTAACCTTGGGAGTTTTGCGCGTTGTTATATATATTGTATACGTATAATGTTGTATTGACGTGATGTAGCTAACCTTCTGGTTGTAGCTTATTGGCATTGTTCGCAACGTTGTTTGCGAACTTACTATATTGTTGGTGTTGTTAGCTTGTGCTTAGTGAACGTATGGTATGCTAGGTTTAGCTTGCCTTATACTTGGATGCTTCGGTATGCGCTATTTGATTATTATTGTGGCGTGTCCATTTTATACATATATATGTATGTAGTATATTTTCACTCACTAAGCGTTAGCTTACCCTCTCGTTGTTTACATTTTTATAGATTGCATAGATGCGGTGGCTCGGGTAAGCGCGGGGACTAGTGGACTTGCGTAGTTGCTTTAGAAGACTTGCTTTTGGATTTGTTTAGGTTTGGGTAGCGTGTCCCCAATCCCATGCTCGGTCTATGTTTTGTATAAACTAATGGGTCGAAATAGTCACTTGTGGTATTTTGGGTCGATGTGGGCCCGGTGTCGTAAAACTCAGTTTTTATTATGAAAAACTCTTAGTTTAACCTATTGTAATATATTGTGAAAGTGTGTTGGTTTAAAAGTGTCGGGAAGCGGGTTTTTCACCCGTGTGTAAAACGTAAAACTGATCAGAATCTGGCAGCACATCTGGACGCCGTCCCAGATGGCTGGACGCCGTCCTGGTTTTTACAACTGGACGCCGTCCAGATCAACTGGCTCTAAAAAAAAAAATTATGGCACTTTTACGGATGGTTAACGGGTTGGGTTGTTACAGCTAAATTGTGGTGGGACGCGAAGATCCGACTTTATGGCGAAGAACGATGCATGGAGTTTAAATGGGATGAATTCAAGGCGGAGTTTTTCGATGAATACCGAACTTCGACCGATCTTACAAGGCTTAAGGATGAACTACGTTCCTTGAGGCAAGGGTCGATGGATTTGAACACTCTCAAATCCGTGTTTTTATCCAAGACCCAATTTTGCCCGGAGTATGTCGGGAATGATAAAATGTTGAAAGAAGATTTCTATCGAATCTTGAATGATAACTATCAAGAGAAAATTAGTGTGAACGTGGTGAAGAGCTTCGATGAATTGTTCAATATGGCAAAGGGTTTTGAAGCGCTTGTGTTGAGAAAGAGTAGTTTTACTTTTGGATAGAGGAAGTTCGAGAATTCGAGTCAATCGAGCTTTTCCCACAAAAAGAACAAGAAGGGGTCCGAAAGCGTCGGAAGTGTGAAGAAGGGTGGTTCAAATACTTTTGCGCCTACTTGTTATAGTTGTGGGAAGTCGGGTCATTACGCCCGTGATTGTTTGACCAAGTCGGTCACGTGTTTTAATTGTGGGAAGGAGGGGCACAAGAGGCTGGAATGTCCCGATTTGAATAATGATCATGTCAAGAAGTTAGAAAAGGCGGCGGGTACGGCTAGGGGTTGCAACTATTTGATGACCAATGATGAAGCCAAACAATCGAACGAAGTTGTCTCAGATACTTTCATGGTTAATTCTAATCCGGCAAGGATTCTCTTCGATAGTGGTGCAAATTTGTCGTTTGTGTCTCCTAAATTTGTGCCTAAACTTAATAGACCGTTAGCTAAGTTAAGTCGTCCGGTAGAAGTCGAAATAGCGGACGGCAAGACAGTGCTAGTGGTCGATGTGAGCAAAAAAAGTGATGTTGTGTTTGGTGCTGAAAACTTTAAGATAGATCTCATTCCAATGACTTTGGGAGATTTTGATATTGTTGTGGGTATGGATTGGCTCGATCGTAATAGAGCTGATATTTCATGCCATGAAAAATTTATTCGTGTGAAGACCCCAAGTGGGGGAGAGTTAATTATTCACGGTGATAAGCGTAGAAGACTTGTACCGATATGCACTTTTGCACAGGCACGTCGTCTCCTCGATAGTGGTGGCATGGCTTTTCTTGCCCATGTTGTTGATACTCATGATGAGTCACCACCCATTCGTGAAATTCCGGTGGTTAGTGAATTCGAAAATGTTTTTCCAAACGAGTTACCGGGTGTTCCGGCGGAAAGACAAGTTGAATTTCACGTTGAGTTGGTTCCGGGAGCTACTCCCATTGCTAAAACTCCTTATCGTTTAGCACCAACGGAAATGCAAGAGTTGTTGAATCAAACCCAAGAGTTACTTGAAAAGGGTTTTATCCGACCGAGTGCTTCGCCATGGGGTGCTCTGGTTTTATTCCTAAAGAAAAAGGATGGTAGTATGCGGATGTGCATCGATTATCGGGAGTTGAATAAAGTGACGATCAAGAATCGTTATCCATTGCCTCATATCGACGATTTGTTTGACCAACTCCAAGGTGCGACGTATTTCTCGAAGATTGACCTACGGTCCGGCTATCACCAAATGCGGGTCCGTGAGGAAGATATCGAGAAAACGGCTTTTCAAACGCGTTATGGGCATTTTGAATTTGTAGTTATGCCTTTCGGTCTTACAAATGCACCGGCGGCATTCATGGATCTTATGAACTGAGTGTGCCAACCTATATTGGACAAGTCGGTAATTGTGTTCATTGACGACATACTTTTTTATTCAAAGAGTATGAACGAACATGAACGTCATTTGCGTGAAGTATTGAAGACGTTACGAAGGGAGAAGTTATATGCTAAGTTCTCCAAATGTGAATTTTGGCTAAGGGAGGTTCAATTCCTTGGCCACATTCTGAACAAGGACAGTATTCAAGTAGATCCGATGAAGATAGAGACGGTGAAGAGTTAGAGACAACCGAATACGCCTACGGAAATCCGAAGTTTTCTCGGATTGGCCGGTTATTATCGTCGGTTTATCCAAGACTTTTCTAAGATCGCTTATTCGTTGACGAAATTAACAAGGAAGAACGCGAGGTTTGTTTGGGAGAACGAGCAATAAATTGCTTTTCAATTGTTAAAGGAGAAGTTGTGTCAAGCTCCGGTGTTAGTATTGCCGGAAGGGGTGGAAGACATGACGGTTTATTGTGATGCGTCTTTAAATGGGCTCGGGTGTGTTCTAATGCAAAGAGGTAAAGTCATTGCTTACGCCTCTCGTCAATTAAAGGAACACGAAACGAGATATCCGACTCATGATCTTGAGTTGGCGGCGGTTGTACATGCGTTGAAAATTTGGCGCCATTACTTGTATGGTGTCAAGTGTACGATTTATTCGGATCACAAAAGTTTGAAACATCTCTTTAATCAACGAGATTTGAATTATCGTCAACGTAGGTGGATGGATGTGGTAAAAGACTATGATTGTGAAATACATTACCATCCGGGCAAGGCGAATGTGGTCGCGGATGCGTTAAGTCGAAAGAGTCATCACCCGGCGTTACGATTGGGATTGTTACATATGATTATTACTAACGATTTTCTTGAAAAACTTGGTGTGATTCAAATAGAGGCTTACGTTCACAACAAGCATGCGGAACGAATTATGGGGCAATCGGAATTCATTACTATGGGCTCGCGTGGTTTGTTGTCTTTTCAAGGAAGAGTGTGGGTGCCTAAGATGGGTGATTATCGGCAAGTGCTACTTGATGAAGCACATAAGTCAAAGTATTCCATTCATCCGGGCACGATGAAAATGTATCTTGATTTAAGGAAAGATTATTGGTGGTCGAGCATGAAACGTGATGTTGTAAAGTATGTTAAGCAATGCGTCACGTGTTTGCAAGTTAAGGCCGAGCACCAAAAGCCGTATGGTAAGTTACAACCGTTAGAAATCCCGAAATGGAAATGGGAGCACATTACCATGGATTTCATCACAAAGTTACCTAAAACGGCGAGAACCCAATTTGATTCAATTTGGGTGATAGTTGATCGATTGACGAAAAGTGCTTTGTTTCTTCCAATTAAGGAAGCGATATCGTCAGAGACTTTGGCTAAGTTTTTTATCAAGGAAGTCGTCTCTCAACACGGAGTTCCTATATCTATTATTTCGGATCGAGATACCCATTTTACATCTCGGTTTTGGGAAAAGTTTCATGAAGATATGGGAACACAATTGAAATTGAGTACGGCGTATCATCCTCAAACGGACGGTCAAACCGAACGTACGAACCAGACATTGGAAGATATGTTACGAGCGTGTATTATTGATTTCAGTGGTAGTAGGTATGAGCACATGCCTTTGGTGGAATTCTCGTACAATAATAGTTATCACACTAGTATTGGGATGCCACCTTACGAGATGCTTTATGGGCGGAGGTGTCGAACTCCGATTTGTTGGGGTGAAGTGGGACAAAAGGAAATCGGGAGCACCGATTTGGTTTTGGAAACAAATAGCAAGATTGTTACGATTCGAGAGCATTTGAAAAAGGCTCAAGATAGACAAAAGTCGTATGCCAACAAGCGTAGACGAACGATCGAATTTCAATATGGCGACATGGTAATGCTTAAGGTTTCGCCATGGAAGGGTATTATTCAATTTCGAAAATGGGGAAAATTAGCTCCTCGGTTTATTGGGCCATTCAAGGTTTTAGCTCGTGTTGGTGAAGTTGCATATCGATTGGAATTACCCGAAGAGCTTGTGGGGATCCATAACAAGTTTCATGTTTTCCATCTCCGTAAGTGTCTTGCGAATGATTCTTCATGGATGCCAATAGACGAAATTGAGCTGAACAATAAGTTGGAGTATGTTGAAGAGCCGATTACTATACTTGATGAGAAAGTGAAAATGTTGCGTAACAAGGAGGTGAAAACTTTTAAGGTTCAATGGCGCCGGAGTAAAGGTTCCGAGTTTACTTGGGAACCCGAAGAATTCGTGTTGGTTTATCTTCCCTCTTGTCATGCGGCGTGGATCGCGAGGACGCGCTCCGAATTAAGTAGGGGAGAGTTGTAAGACTCAAATATTTCATTGTACATATGTGTGAATAAGTGATTCAAGTTGTGGGGTATACGTTGTATATAATTAAAAGGTAAAAGAAGCTGAACTGGGCATTTGGCGCGCCACGCGGCCTTATGGCGCGCCGCGCCATTAAGGGCTGACAGATTCCTTTTTCTTTTTAAATTAGATATTTTAAGGGCATTTTGGTAAAACCACTTAAGGTCCGACTTTAAGGCTTGGATCAGTTGTTTGGAGTGTCATTTACTCCATATTCACCCACCTTATCATCTTCCAATCAATTCTAGAGAGAGAGTTAGATTTTAGAGTGAGAGAGCTCAAATTAAGGAAGAAGAAACTCGAATCGGGTCAAAGTGCAAGCACTAAAGTTGTTCATCTCCTCATTTACTACGTTTTGATAGTTGTGGTAAGCCCTAAACCTAATTTCCTTGTTTTAATTGTTTAAGAATTAGGGTTTGTGTAGGTAATGAACACTAAGACCCATTTGTTAGTGAATTTGGGTGTTTTGGGTGAATTTGGGTCATGTAGACCCAAAGATGATTAACTAGGGTTTTCAAAGTAGTAAACTACGTTTATGAGCCTAAATAGGTTAGTTAAAGTACTAGCACACTTATATATATGTAAATGGGTGTTAAGTGGGTTGGTGGATGACCCGAAATGGGTGTATTGACTTTTAAGTGGTCAAATGGGTCATAATGGACCTAAGATAGTTAGTGTATGTTTAAAATGCATAGACCTTGTGTTGAAAAGTGTTTTAAGACCTAATTTGGCAAAAGATAGGGTTTTGGTTATGATTGACCCAAATATTAGGATTAAGGGTGCAAATGGGTCGAGATTGCACCATGGGTCAAAATGACTATAGAATGGAGTTTGAGTTGGTTGACCAACTTGATTTTGTGATTGACATTATGTATAATGTAATAGGTACGTTACATTGAAGGTTTCCGAGCTTGTCTATCTCTCATCAAGACTTTGAGGTAGTGGAAAATCTATATTTGTATGTATATGATTTACGTGCCGTATTAATGGTGTCACATAGCCGTTTTGTGACCGTAGTTGTGAGACATAGCCGTTTTGTCCACGTTTTATATTTATGCACATAGCCGTGTTGGTGCATATAGTGGCGAGTAATAGCCGTGTTTTACTCCCACATTATTATCCGAGTTATTGTGCACATAGCCGTGTTTGTGTACATGATTGTGAGTAATAGCCGTGTTTTACTCACACGTTGATCGAGTGATGCCATAGCCGTTTTTGGGAACACTTGGGGGTGATGCCATAGCTGTTTTTGGAACACCTCGGGGGTTAGCATACCATAGCCATTTTTGGGAGCTAACGGTTGTTATGAACATCGATGAATTGTTTCGCGAAGTCATTCCCTTGCGAAGATATTGGTTAACCATGGTTTATAGTTGTTGACGTTTGCATTAAATTATTATTATGAATATTATGCTATTGATGTTGCTAGTTGTACGATTTGATGGTACTAGCTTGTTTATTGAGGCCTTATGCGTTTGTATGCGTTATATGATATCGTGGATGCGAGTAGGTAAGTCTTATATGCATGTATATATTTATTCTACTCACTAAGCGTTAGCTTACCCTCTCGTTGTTTACCATTTTATAGGTTTCGGCGTGGATAAGGGTAAGGGCATAAGGTTGGATTAGAGATCCCGCTTGTTAAGGGACGCCTCTTGGATGTGTTAGCTTTTGGAGTTTGACCATGACTTGGGTAGTTTAATCCCAAACACCATGCTCATCGTGTCGTTTGGTACTTAAATTTTTGGTGGTCGAAACTTACATTATGTATTAAACTCGTAAAACGGCCAAAGTAGGCCCCGCTTTGTAAAACTTATTTTATGTTTGAATTGTGTTAGTTTTACATGTTTGAATATGTTGTTAAAAGCGTATTGTCTAATTATGTCGGGAAGTGGCCGATCTTTTTCGCATTTCATGACTTTTGGGACAGACCAGTTTGGCACGCCGCGCGGCCATATGGCGCGCCACGCCATATGCTGTCCCAGGAAAATTTTTTTTTTTATTTTGAGATTTTAATGTGGGTCGTTCGTGGTTTGGTTTGGGTTGTTACAATTCTATTCATCCCGGTTCCAGTAAGATGTATCACGATGTGAAGCAATTCTACTGGTGGCCTAATATGAAAGCCGACATTGCTACTTATGTTAGTAAGTGTCTTACTTGTTTGAAGGTCAACGCCGAGCATCAAAAGCCTTCTGGTCTGTTGACACAACCTGATATTCCGCAGTGGAAGTGGAAATGTATCACTATGGACTTTGTTACTAAGTTACCGAAGACTGCGAACGGTAACGATACTATTTGGATCATAGTTGATCGTCTTACTAAATCTGCACATTTCATACCAATCAAGGAAACCGACAAGATGGAGAGATTAGCACAGCTTTATATTAAAGAAATCGTCTCACGTCATGGTGTTCCTATCTCGATTATTTCTGATCGCGATAGTCGATTTGTTTCTAGATTCTGGAAAACTTTACAATGTGCTCTTGGAACTCAACTCGACATGAGTACAGCTTATCATCCTTAAACTGATGGTCAAAGTGAACGGACTATTCAAACCATGGAAGATATGCTACGTGCTTGTGTAATCGATTTCGGCAAAGGTTGGGATAGACACCTACCTTTGATTGAATTTTCCTACAATAACAGTTATCACTCTAGCATTAAAGCTGCACCTTTTGAAGCTTTATATGGACGGAAGTGTAGATCCCCTCTGTGTTGGGATGAACTTGAGGACAGACATTTAACTGGTCCTGAAATTATCCACGAAACTACAGAAAATATCGTTCAGATTAAGCAACGTTTAGAAACTGCCCATAGCCGACAGAAGAGCTATGCCGATAAGAAAAGAAAAGACATCGAATACCAAGTTGAAGATAAAGTCATGTTGAAAGTATCCCCTTGGAAAGGTGTTGTTCGCTTCGGTAAGCGAAGTAAACTCAGTCCACGATATGTAGGACCTTTCACAATCTCTGAAAGAGTCGGTCCTGTGGCATATCGATTAGAACTACCAGTCGAACTCAGTCAAGTACATGATGTGTTTCATGTCTCAAATCTTAAACGGTGTCTTGCTGATGACACACTCGTTATTGCTCTAGATGATGTTCGCATTAATGAGCAAATGCACTTCATTGAAGAACCTATAGAAATCATGGAAGGAGAAGTCAAACAAACGCGTAAAAGCAACATACCTATCGTTAAAGTCCGGTGGAATTCGCGTAGAGGCCCCGAATATACCTGGGAACGCAAAGACCACATGAAACGAAAATATCCCCATCTCTTCTCAACTGCTGATGCAAACGAGGAAACTACCTAAAAACTTCGGGACGAAGTTTTCAATAACGGGGAGGTACTATAACGACTCTCATTTTTCCATTCTATATTTCTCATTTTTCTCTTCAATACTTTTCCTTATTAAATGCCCAATAAAATAATTAAACTTAATAAGTAAACTTTAATCGATAAAGGTTAAGCGTTAAGAATTATAAAATACGATAATTAACTTTGTACATTAATTGACAAGTTAATAAAAATAATAAGTTAATAAACTTTTGTGAGTAAATAAATAACTAAAAAGACTTGTGTAATTAAAATGAATAAACTTGAATAATTAAGGGTTATTAAGATAAATTGCTTCCATTTTGATTCGTTCACAGAGATAGATCACACCGGCAACAAGAGCCTCTTTTTAGTGTGTGAGACCGCGATCCACAAACTGACGCATGGGATGTAGCCTTCCTAGCCACGTGCAGCCTACCCGCTGAAGACCGTAACGTAAGTAACTCAGTGCTCCATACGTGGGAAATGAAAGCAGAATTCGTTCGGATCCTCCCACATGTTCAATCTTTTTTTAGCGGTTTCCCCAAAGATCTTTATCATTAATGCAACCTTCATTTTGCTCATTCATGGAGTTGTATTTAGTACGTCTAAGAAATTTGATTATCCACCATTAGTCAGTAATGTGGGTTGGCTTGGATTACTTAGTGTTGCGCGCCTAGGAGGGCAGCGCGCTTTGGGATGCGGAGGAGCTATTATCGCCCAGTTCCCTAACCTAATGCGGCACCGGGTTCGGACCGCAGGGAACCGTAGCATGGGGGGCTTAGAATCCTTTTGCCGCCGCAAGGCTGGCTAATCGTACGCAGCAGGCTCGAAGACCCCTGGTTCTGGAAGGCACATGAGTCCGAACGCTATGTTGAATGTGCGACCGACACTAGGTAGGTACCTGTACAGGTGAGGCGTCGGTCGGTCCTAGAAACGGCGGCAGCTGCGCGAGGAGTTAACGACCGAATGTGCTGCAACCTAGGGATCTCCAGGCAGCTCTTTCGCTCTATAGGGATCGGGGGGGCATAGCACAATTCTTCTTGGAGGAGGGTTGGTTAGCCCGGGTGACTGATCCTGCCATAATGTACTCCTACCTATACTATATATATAAGGACTTAAGTGAAAATATTAAAACCCTAGCCGATTTGGAAGGGCAAAATTACCCTTCTACCCCTCCAGCCCAAATCACCACCATAACCCCTTCTCCAAGCCTACTTGTTCCCTAAGTAATTCCTTAATTAAACCTAATTCTGGAATGCTCCATTCCTCCCTATAAATAGACCCCTAAGTTAACCATTCCATGTACCAAATCATAAACAAATCCCTCACTCAAAAATCTCTCTCTCCCTCTCTATTTTTCGGCCAAAAACCGAAATCCCCACCACCCATCGAAATCCTCAAGGGTTTCCAAGAAATCTTCAAGTGTTCTTCGCGTTCTTCGTGTTCTTCAAGAATCTTCAAGGTGTTCTTCAAGATATTCAAGGCTTTGATCTTCCATCTTCATCAAGTTCTTCTTTTCTTTGTTAATCTTCTTGGATCTTCAAAGGTATAACATAAAACCCTAATTTATTTTCTTAATTCTTTGATCTTTGTT